>NC_138318.1:13367500-13967500 GCF_965601325.2 Salmo salar | reverse complement strand
CGTAGCACTCACATCTGTAGTCATGAAGGGCTTTGAAAGACTGGTCATGGCTCACCTCAACACCATTATCCCAGAAACCCTAGACCCACTCCAATTTGCATACCGCCCCAACAGATCCACAGATGATGCAGTCTCTATTGCACTCCACACTGCCCTTTCCCACCTGGAAAAAAGGAACACCTATGTGAGAATGCTATTCATTGACTACAGTTCAGTGTTCAACACCATAGTGCCCTCAAAGCTCATCAATAAGCTAAGGACCCTGGGACTAAACACCTTGCTCTGCAACTGGATCCTGAACTTCCTGACGGGCCGCCCTCAGCTGGTAAGGGTAGGTAACAACACATCCACCACTCTGATCCTCAACACAGGGGCCCCTCAGGGGTGCGTTCTCAGCCTCCTCCTGTACTCCCTGTTCACTCATGACTGCACGGCCAGGCACGACTCCAACACCATCATTAAGTTTGCAGATGACACAACAGTGGTAGGCCTGATCACCGACAACAACGAGACAGCCAATAGGGAGGAGGTCAGGGACCTGGCCAGGTGGTGCCAGGACAACAACCTCTCCCTCAATGTGATCAAGACTAAGGAGATGATTGTGGACTACAGGAAAAAGAGGACCGAGCACGCCCCCATTCTCATCGACGGGGCTGCAGTGGAGCAGGTTGAGAGCTTCAAGTTCCTTGGTGTCCACATCACCAACAAACTATCATGGTCCAAACACACCAAGACAGTTGTGAAGCGGGCATGACAAAACCTATTCCCCCTCAGGAGACTGATAAGATTTGGCATGGTCCTCAAAAGGTTCTACAGTTGCACCATTGAGAGCATCCTGACTGGTTGCATCACTGCCTGGTATGGCAACTGCTCGGCCTCTGACCTCAAGGCACTACAGAGGGTAGTGCAAACGGCCCAGTGCATCACTGGGGCCAAGCTTCCTGTCATCTAGGACCTCTATACCAGACGGTCAGAGGAAGGCCCTAAAAATTGTCAAAGAGTCTAGCCACCCTAGTCATTGACTGTTCTCTGTTACCACATGGCAAGCGGTACCAGAGCGCCAAGTCTAGTTCCAAGAGGCTTCTAAACAGCTTCTACCCCGAAGCCATAAGACTCCTGAACATCTAGTGAAATGGCTACCCAAACTACTCACATTGCCCCCCCCCCCCCCACACCACTTTCTGTTGTCATCTATGCATAGTCACTTTAATTAACTCTACCTACGGTGAGGAAAAAAGTATTTGATCCCCTGCTGATTTTGTACGTTTGCCCACTGACAAAGAAAGGATCAGTCTATAATTTTAATGGTAGGTTTATTTGAACAGTGAGAGACAGAATAACAACAACAAAAATCCAGAAAAACGCATGTCAAAAATGTTATAAATTGATTTGCATTTTAATGAGGGAAATAAGTATTTGACCCCTCTGCAAAACATGACTTAGTACTTGGTGGCAAAACCCTTGTTGGCAATCACAGAGGTCAGACGTTTCTTGTAGTTGGCCACCAGGTTTGCACACATCTCAGGAGGGATTTTGTCCCACTCCTCTTTGCAGATCTTTTCCAAGTCATTAAGGTTTCGAGGATGACGTTTGGCAACTTGAACCTTCAGCTCCCTCCACAGATTTTCTATGGGATTAAGGTCTGGAGACTGGCTAGGCCACTCCAGGACCTTAATGTGTTTCTTCTTGAGCCACTCCTTTGTTGCCTTGGCTGTGTGTTTTGGGTCATTTTCATGCTGGAATACCCATCCACGACCCATTTTCAATGCCCTGGCTGAGGGAAGGAGGTTCTCACCCAGGATTTGACGGTACATGGCCCCGTCCATCGTCCCTTTGATGTGGTGAAGTTGTCCTGTCCCCTTAGCAGAAAAACACCCCCAAAGCATAATGTTTCCACCTCCATGTTTGACGGTGGGTATGGTGTTCTTTGGGTCATAGGCAGCATTCCTCTTCCTCACAAACACGGCGAGTTGAGTTAATGCCAAAGAGCGCCATTTCACCCAGTTGTCCTCTGAATCATTCAGATGTTCATTGGCAAACTTCAGACGGGCATGTATATATGCTTTTTTGAGCAGGGAGACCTTGCGGGCGCTGCAGGATTTCAGTCCTTCACGGCGTAGTGTGTTACCAATTGTTTTCTTGGTGACTATGGTCCCAGCTGCCTTGAGATCATTGACAAGATTCTCCCGTGTAGTTCTGGGCTGATTCCTCACCGTTCTCATGATCATTGCAACTCCACGAGGTGAGATCTTGCATGGAGCCCCAGGCCGAGGGAGATTGACAGTTCTTTTGTGTTTCTTCCATTTGCGAATAATCGCACCAACTGTTGTCACCTTCTCACCAAGCTGCTTGGCAATGGTCTTGTAGCCCATTCCAGCCTTGTGTAGGTCTACAGTCGTGTTCCTGACATCCTTGGAGAGCTCTTTGGTCTTGGCCATGTTGGAGAGTTTGGAATCTGATTGATTGATTGCTTCTGTGGACAGGTGTCTTTTATACAGGTAACAAACTGAGATTAGGAGCACTCCCTTTAAGAGTGTGCTCCTAATCTCAGCTCATTACCTGTATAAAAGACACCTGGGAGGCAGAAATCTTTCTGATTGAGAGGGGGTCAAATACTTATTTCCCTCATTAAAATGCAAATCAATTTATAACATTTTTGACATGCGTTTTTCTGGATTTTTTTGTTGTTATTCTGTCTCTCACTGTTCAAATAAACCTACCGTTAAAATTATAGACTAATCACTTCTTTGTCAGTGGGCAAACGTACAAAATCAGCAGGGGATAAAAAATTTTCCCTCACTTTACATGTACATACTACCTCAACTAACCGGTGCCCCCGCACATTGACTCTGTACCGGCACCTCCCTGTATATATTGTTATTTTTTTACTGCTGCTCTTTAATTACTTGTTACTTTATCTCTTATTCTTATCCGTATTTTTTAAAACTGCACTGTCGGTTAGGGGCTCGTAAGTAAGCATTTCACTGTTGTATTCGGCCCATGTGACTAGTAGAATTTGATTTGATTTTGATTTGCTGCTCCAGATACACAAATAGTCTAAAGAAGACCAGTTTTATTGCTTCTTTAATCAGAACAACAGTTTTCAGCTGTGCTAACATAATTGCAAAAAGGTTTTCTAAGGATCAATTAGCCTTTTAAAATGATGAACTTGGAATAGCTAACACAACGTGCCATTGGAACACAGGAATGATGGTTGCTGATAATGGGCCTCTGTACGCCATTGTAGATATTCCATAACAAATCTGCCGTTTCCAGCTACAATAGTTATTTACAACATTAACAATGTCTACACTGTATTTCTGATCAATTTTATGTTATTATAATGGACAATAAAATTACTTTCGAAAACAAGGAAATGTATAGGTCACATATATATACATACATATATATATTATATATATATATATAGTTGAAGTCGGAAGTTTACGTTCACAATTTCTGACATTTAATCCAAGTAAAAATTCCCTGTCTTAGGTCAATTAGGATGACCACTTTATTTTAAGAATGTGAAATGTCAGAATAATAGTAGAGAGAATGATTTCTTTCAGCTTTTATTTCTTTCATCACATTCCCAGTGGATCAGAAGTTTACATACACTCAGTATTTGGTAGCATTGCCTTTAAATTGTTTAACTTGGGTCAAACGCTTCGGGTAGCCTTCCATAAGCTTCCCACAATAAGTTGGGTGAATTCTGGCCCATTCCTCCTGACAGAGCTGGTGTAACTGAATCAGGTCTGTAGGCCTCCTTGCTCGCACACACTTTTTCAGTTCTGCCCACAAATTTTCAATATGATTGAGGTCAGGGCTTTGTGATAGCCACTCCAATACCTTGACTTTGTTGTCCTTAAGCCATTTAGCCACAACTTTGGAAGTATGCTTGGGGTCATTGTCCGTTTGGAAGACCCATTTGCGACCAAGCTTTAACTTCCTGACTGATGACTTGAGATGTTGCTTCAATATATCCACATAATTTTCCTTCTTCATGATGCCATCTATTTTGTGAAATGCACCAGTCCCTCCTGCAGCAAAGAGCCCCCACAACATGATGCTGCCACCCCCGTGCTTCAAGGTTGGGATGGTGTTCTTCGGCTTGCAAGCCTCGCCCTTTTCCCTCCAAACATAACGATGGTCAATATGGCCAAACAGTTCTATTTTTGGTTCATCAGACCAGAGGACATTTCTCCAAAAAGTATGATCTTTGTCCCCATGTGTAGTTGCAAACCGTAATCTGGCTTTTTTTATGGCGTTTTGGAGCAGTGGCTTCTTCCTTGCCGAGTGGCCTTTCAGGTTATGTCGATATAGGACTCGTTTTACTGTGGATATAAATGATTTTGTACCTGTTTCCTCCAGCATCTTCACAAGGTCCTTTGCTGTTGTTCTAGGATTAATTTGCACATTTCGCACCAAAGTACGTTCATCTCTAGGAGACAGAATGCGTCTCCTTCCTGAGTGGTATGACGGCTGCGTGGTCCCATGGTGTTTATACTTGCGTACTATTGTTTGTACATATGAACGTGGTATCTTCAGGTGTTTGGAAATTGCTCCCAAGGATGAACCAGACTTGTGGAGGTCTACAATTTTTTTCTGAGATCTTGGCTGATTTCTTTTGATTTTCCTATGATGTCAAGCAAAGAGGCACTGAGTTTGAAGGTAGGCTTTGAAATACATCCACAGGTACACCTCCAATTGACTCAAATTATGTCAATTAGCCTATCAGAAGCTTCTAAAGTCATGACATAATTTTCTGGAATTTTCCAAGCTGTTTAAAGGCACAGTCAACTTAGTGTTTGTAAACTTCTGAACCACTGGAATTGTAATAGTGAATTATGTTAAATAATCTGTCTGTAAACAATTGTTGGAGAAATGACTTGTGTCATGCACAAAGTAGATGTCCTAACCGACTTGCCAAAACTATAGTTTCTTTACAAGAATTTTGTGGAGTGGTTGAAAAACAAGTTTTAATGACACCAACCTAAGTGTATGTAAACTTCGGACTTCAACTGTATATATATATATATACAGTACCAGTCAAAAGTTTGGACACACCTACTCATTTTTCTTTATTTTTACGTTTTAGTGAAGACATCAAAACTGTGAAATAACATATATGGAATCATGTAGTAACCACAGAAGTGTTAAACAAATCAAAATATATTTTATATTTGAGATTCTTCAAATTAGCCATCCTTTGCCTTGATGACAACTTTGAACACTCTTGGCATTCTCTCAACCAGCTTCACCTGGAATGCTTTTCCAACAGTCTTGAAGGAGTTCCCACATATGCTCAGCACTTGTTGGCTGCTTTTCCTTCACTTTGCGGTTCAACTCATCTCAAACCATCTCAATTGGGTTGAGGTCGGGTGATTGTGGAGGCCAGGTCATCTGATGCAGTACTCCATCACTCTCCTTCTTGGTCAAATAGCCCTTACACAGCCCGGAGGTGTGTTTTGGGTCATTGTCCTGTTGAAAAACAAAAGAGAGTCCCACTAAGCACAAACCAGATGGGATGGCGTATTGCTGCAGAATGCTGTGGTAGCCATGCTGGTTAAGTGTGCCTTCAATTCTAAATAAATCAAAGACAGTGTTACCAGCAAAGCACCGCCACACCATCACACCTCCTCCTCCATGCTTCATGGCTGGATCCACACATGCAGAGATCATCCGTTCACCTATTTTGCGTCTCACAAAGACACAGCGGTTGGAACAAAAAATCTACAATTTGGACTCATCAGACCAAAGGTCAGATTTCCACTGATCTAATGTCCATTGCTCGTGTTTCTTGGCCCAAGCAAGTCTCTTCTTATTGGTTTCCTTTAGTAGTGGTTTCTTTGCAGCAATTTGACCATGAAGGCCTGATTCACGCAGTCTCCTCTGAACAGTTGATGTTGAGATGTGTCTGTTACTTGAACTCTGTGAAGCATTTATTTGGGCTGCATTTTCTGAGACTGGTAACTCTAATGAACTTATCCTCTGCAACAGAGGTAATGCTGGGTCTTCCTTTCCTGTGGCGTTCCTCATGAGAGCCAGTTTCATCATAGCGCTTGATGGTTTTTGCGACTGCACTTGAAGAAACTTTCAAAGTTCTTGACATTTTCCGGATTGACTGACCTTCATGTCTGAAAGTAATGATAGACTGCCATTTCTCTTTGCTTATTTGAGTTGTTCTTGCCATAATATAGACTTGGTCTTTTACCAAATAGGGCTATCTTCTGTATACCACCCCTACCTTCTCACAACACAACTGATTGGCTCAAACGCATTAAGAAGGAAATCAATTCTACAAATAATCTTTTAACAAGGCACACCTGTTAATTGAAATGCATTCCAGGTGACTACCTCATGAAGCTGGTTGAGAGAATGCCAAGAGTGTGCAAAGCTGTAATCAAGGCAAAGGGTGGCTACTTTGAAGAATCTCAAATATAAAGTATATTTTGATTTGTTTAACACTTTTTTGGTTACTACATGATTCCACGTGTTATTTCATTGTTTTGATGTCTTCACTATTATTCTACAATATAGAAAATAGTAAAAATAAAGAAAAACCCTTGAATGACTAGGTGTCCAATCTTATGGTTGGTGCTGTATACAGCCACACCTTAGACAAACCATATATTTATTTAATATGCTGTACAGGGCGTTTTTCTCTTTGAATATTTAATTGAGACATTGTGCTTTTGTGTGTGTGTGTGTTCTCAGGCAGGTGTGGTCCTCTCCAGGCTTAAGGGGCGTCCCCTGTCCCTGCGTGTGTTACGGTGGTGTGTGCAGGACGGGGGTGTATATCGCCCCATCATCAAACTCCTAAGAGCTCTTAGAGAAGAGAACCCCTCCCTGCAGCTAGGCCCCTCCCCTTCCTCCCAAGAACCCACCAATCAGGGCCAGAGGCCCACACCCTCTCAGTGCCTCAAAGACGGAAGGCAAGTCTGAGGGATTGTTGTTGCGTTAATGCACCTGTTATTGGTTTGCAGCCCGCTAATAAGAAAGCAATTTGGTGGTATTACCAATGATGTATATAAACCCTGGATTGCTATGTATTGGACAATGAGAGGCTTTGAAGTCACCAGTCGGCAATATTGGCACTCCCCAGAAGAAGCAGTCCTCCATAGGAATGAATGGAATTCTACAGAATTTCAATGAAATGTTTCAAGGACAAAATGACATGTATTTAGTATTTTTTGTGGGGACAGTAACATTAGTACATTCTGCAAATGTTACTTTAAGGAAAAAAATGTATTTTTTCACGTTTTTATTTGTATGTTTAGCTTACATATAATTAATCAAAGGTGCATTAATTTGCAATAGAATAAATGTAGCGAAAACAAACATAGACATTAATTAATGCATATCTATAGCTTCCAAAGTATTTTTTATAACAGTGGGGGAGTTCCAAGATGGAGGTGCGGTATCGTCAGCGGTGGCTGTTAGTCATCTAATGTATATATAAATGATTGGGTACTACCATATTGCTTATACCAATCCCATCCATTCAGATCTACTGTGTTCAGGGCGTAGGGCTATTTGTAGTTTCACACTGAAATCTGTTTCTAATCTCTTATGTTAAAATAATACACAGGCATGTTTACCTAATCTGAGGCACTAAACCCCTCTCTCCCCACAGAATTGTGTACATTGTGCAGTTCTTGGGAAAGACAAACATTGGAATGGTAGATATGTTATTTTTATAATTACATGGTGTGTATTGTCTTAGTGTTTCACTGTTTGAGAAGATTTTTATTTTGTACTATTTGCACATCAATTGTGGTTTGTTGTGTACTTGTGGTTATTGTGTGTTAAATTGTGTGTGACTGTGTGTATGTTTTATCTCTTTTCTTGACAGTATGGAGGCAAGGAGGTGCTTCAACATGGAATCCCCCTGGTCTTACAGCAAAACCAGCCCAGCATGGTACTGACAAATAGAGACATGCTGACCTGACTAGTTTGTTGTAATCTAATCTAACTACTAACATATCCTCTCACTTTCCCAACAGGAAGTACTTTTAGACCTTAAGGAAACCCACTTGATCTGCACTGAGAAATCCAATATGACAGTGAGTAACTGGTACATAATATCACACGTTGGTTAAACAGGTTTTGTCCAGTGGATCGAAATTATTATATAGGGTTGTTGGTTGAAATACTGAATTTTCCCCCTTTGTGTTTATGTTTAGGAGTTGTTCCAGCATCATTATCCAGAGATCTCATGTGTAGGGCGGTTTGGCCAGCCGGACTATACCGTCTTTGCCTTCTGCGTAGTGTGAGTATTAATAAAAAAAATCAGCCATTATATCAGAGAATAGTCCCAGGCCCTCTCACCATTGCAGATACATTCCAATAAATACAAATGTTACAACCTTAAGACATGCCTTTTTACATAGTCTGTGCAAAAACACACTCAAATGAGTCATTCCTCATTGTACAGTAGACCTAATAACTGGACAGGAATAGTAGCATCCTGGTTTCCTGTCGTTCCAGCTATAAAAATACCCTTAACCAGGTTTAGGGTCAGTTTACACTATCCCCATCCTAACAATAACATTCAGAAGGGGAAATAGAGAACAGTTCTTAGATCAGCATCTAGGGGCAACCTCAATGAATTTCTAAAGCTCTCCTCTGGAGAAAACCATTAACAGCAGTGATGACGCATCCTGAGCTGGCACAGTTCCGTTGCCTGAGAGCAGATGTCAGAACGTGTAATTGGCTCCGTTTTCAGAGACTCCCCAGAAACTCCTCAGTCAACAGGATTCTGCTGTGTGGTGCTTAGAGCCAGCACGGTCAAAGAATGTGAGGAGATCGTCAACCGCATCGGTGAGTATAATTGAAGACAATTAAATATCTCTGGTATGATCATTGGCTTGTGGGATGCCATCAAGACTGTAAACATTTGAAATATTGGGATAGTCTTTCAATTAAAATCCCGTTCGTCACACTTCAAAATCAGATTTTTTTTTTTTTTTCAATTCCACAGCTACTGGTTTCAAGCACACGGAGTGGTTCGTATGAAAAGAAACCCCTTGACAACTGGATATGTGCCAAGCATCAAAATCTTGTGGCAATTGAATAAACACGTGCTTTGAAAAATACAAGTGTGAACACCAAATGTAAAAGCCCCTAGTGGATAGACATTATCCTCAGAACAAGAACCACAAACACATGAGCATTTATTCATAAAGACATTTAATAGAAAGACTACAATGTGACAATGCTTCCATAAATAGTATTAAATGTAGCTGCCAAGGTTTTGAATGTTGGAAAAATAACATGTAAAAAGCAGTTCAGAATATACAGGGGGGCTTTGTCATGCTCCTGGCCATCCCAGACAGTGTCAAGAGGTAAATCCCAACACCACTATGTAGTAGTGAAGTGTTGTGCAAGACATGCTGACAGAGGGTGGAAATTGATGAAGGACCAAGACCATTCCTTCCCCTGGCAGCTGAGAAGAATTCAGTCATCTTGAATCCCTCTTCTCCCCCCCCCCCCCCCCCACACACCTTGAACCACAAGCAAGAGCTCCAACCTCATCTGGAGCCTATACTATCCACCAGGATCCAAAAATGAGCCAGTTTAACATTTGAAGAGGGCATCTGATTGAACAGTCAAGTAATACACTATCCTCTACTCAATGTAAAAACAAGCCTCATTTGCAATTGAAGCAGATATTCCTACATTCCTCTTTCCTCACATTGGCCAGATCTGAGTTGAGGTTTGTGGAATGACTGATCTCTTATTCTAAAATACATTACAAAAAAAAGGAAACAAAAAAAGATTATGAAATGGTTAAGATAAATAGGATTATGTCTGGAGCAGGCAGTTGAACACCATTTAAGCCCTCTCTCCCCTTATCCTCCGGGCCAGCTGGATGTCTTTGGGCATGATGGTGACACGCTTGGCGTGGATGGCACACAGGTTGGTGTCCTCGAACAGACCCACCAGGTATGCTTCGCTGGCCTCCTGTTGGAGAGAAGAGAGAAAAAAAGTGGGAAATCACAAAATATGGGAATAATACAAATTGTTATCGTTCCAGTTTGCCCTGTCCATCAGGCCTCATACGATTAGTGTGATAGCAGCAGTCAGTGTGGATCTTACCTGGAGAGCTCCAATGGCAGCACTCTGGAAACGCAGGTCAGTCTTGAAGTCCTGGGCGATTTCTCTCACCAGGCGCTGGAAGGGCAGCTTGCGGATCAGCAGCTCAGTTGACTTCTGGTAACGACGGATCTCACGCAGAGCCACAGTTCCTGGCCTGGGGAATAAAAACAGTACAATGTTAGATTAGATATTAATCCTAAAAATGTGTGAAATTAGAACTGTTACTGACCCACATCTGCAGGTTAAATCTAGACAACGTAAACAAAATAATGTTGGAAAACCGGTTGAACTGCTCCCAGTACCTGTAACGATGGGGTTTCTTTACTCCTCCGGTGGATGGCGCGCTTTTCCTGGCTGCCTTTGTAGCGAGCTGCTTCCTTGGCGCCTTTCCTCCGGTGGACTTGCGGGCGGTCTGCTTGGTACGAGCCATTTTACTAGAAAATTTAAATAACGGCGATTATGGTCAGTCTGGGATTTGAAGAGGGTAATACGGATTTGAAATAGCTTTTCAAAACGAGGCACAACGTCTACGACCTTGGGCTATATGCTGCAAGTTCAGTTGCCTCAAACCAACAGCTCAAATGTTGCAGCCGAAAACGCTTAAAATTGGCCCCGTCACCTTTGCTAGGTAGTGACGATTGTTGCTAAACTCGTAACAATCGTTAATTTGAATACTCCCCCTCCCCTAGGTACCGCTCCGAGAGGAGTCTCGTCGGTGCCAGCAGCGCGCTTGATTATGAACAAACCTCCCCGCCTTAACTTGTTGCCTTCCAACATTTCGTATTTTTGCACTGCAGTGCGTACCTCCGTTCGTTTGAGCGGGCAAACGCTATAGCTAAGTGTATTAAATACGTTTTGCTATCAATTTAACGAGTCATTGTGGGTATAACGCCAGCTAAACGAAGACACTTACTGTGGCAAAGATACCGTTAAAAACGTAAATCTACAACACTGATCGACCACTAACCAACCAAGCGCATTAGCACTATGGCTAACGTTAACTAGCAACATGCCATATAGCAACGTTAACGTTCATTAAAACTCACGCTCCTGCTTGAATCGAAAGTCACATTCTTAGTAACAAAATAGCTATCTAGAAAGAAGAAAATGCAGTAAACCAAGTTAACGTAATTTACCTACAGTACTGTAGCCAACCAAGTCTGTTTAGCCTCCAGCCAGCTCAGATATCCAATTGGAATTCTATTGTTCCATATTTAAGACCGTTAACTTCAAATATTTGTGATTGGTAAGAAGAAAACTACCACAACCGCTAAAGTTACTTACCGATTGGTAACTGCCGGATTATTCCAAAACTGAACGTATTTAAAGTTACTCCGTTTCCTTCAGACACACACCACGAATAACGATAACTGGGGAAGTGAGTCAAACGTTATATTTCCCCATGACGTCAACTAACCGTTTATAAATCCGGTTGGTTGAGAACTCGAAACTCGTGAGACCATTGGTTTAAACTCCTTCAAAACGTCTCTCTCATTGGTTGTTGTCTGTCCTCTGTAGCCAATCAGCAGCCGAGACATAGGAAAATTGTTTGGTTGAAAATATTGCCATTTCAATGTTTTTTTTTTTTAACAAAATGGGATTCATAACATGTCTCAACATGGTCTAACAATTATGTGTAACTTGAATGACATCACTATAGCTCTTGATCATGTCTCTCAGTTCCATTAAATGACACATAAGAGTCATTGAACAAAGACTTCTTTAGTCGGGGGGAGTTTTGTTAAGATCCCAGAGGTTCGGTCTAAACATTAATATGGATCGCTTGCGGTATGGTTTTGGAAGCGTAAGGACCTTATCTTTCATATCAGCGAGAAAGAACAAGGACATTTTTTTAGGTTACATTGATATACACCTTGATAGGGTTAGGCGTCCACATGCTTCACAGCCGAAAAAGTTCGGTAGAGTTCGTGCATATATTATGAGGAAGTTTTGGAATTTGGAGATTTTTTTGAGGGGCTGTTCGGGCAAACCACATTTTTCTGGAGACAAGCTGAAGTTCGGAGCCTGGAGATTGGTCAACAGTAGGGATTCTTCAATAGAGCCACACAGTGGAGGTGTCATAATACCCATAAAACCTAGCGGTCAAACAGGGAAATGGTTCCAATTGATTTTCCACCATTCATTTTTCTCACAAGGGATTTTAGAAACAGGGCTGTGTCTTGTGTAGGCTTACCCTGGCGTGACGTTTTCATAATCATTTAATTCTCTCTCGGACAAGGTGACTTTTAATCAATATATTCGGCTATATTTACTCTAAGATTAAAAAAAAAATGCTCATTAGCATCAAAGTAGACATCTTTATTTAACTGACTTGCCTAGTTAAAAGTTCAATAAAAACAAATAGGCAAGTCAGTTAAGAACAAATTCTTATTTAGTATGACGGCCAAACCTTAACGACGCTGGGCCAATTGTGCGCCGCCCTATGGGACTCCCAATCCCAGCTGGTTGTGATACAGCCTGGAATCAAACCAGGGTCTGTAGTGACGCCTCTAGCACTGAGATGCAGTGCCTTAGACCACTGCGCCACATCATGCAAGACTACAAATCCCTGCACATCATCTCTAGTTGACACCTTTGCTAAGAGGTATTGTGTCAATTTCAGTTCACAGAATTGTCAATTATTTATTACTACATTTAGCTAACATTAGATAGTTCATCCAGAGATGACCTTTCCCTCGATTTGGAAGTCGCATCCAGATGATCATGGAATTTAAGAGAGAATGCAAGCACATTTGTTCGGCTAGCCGAGTTCTGCTAGGCACCAGCTGAACTGTAGCATGCTGACACCTTTGGTGTTCCCACATGACCATATCTCCATGATACAGCGCTTGGTTACTAGAAGAGATGGCAGACAAGAGGCGACCACCTGTGCTAATTAGTTATTTAGCATGCTCTGGACACCTGTGTGTAAGCTTAACTTGGGAAGTGTAGTTTCGTAGGATGGAGGAACTCATACCATAGTTGTATGGATCTGTTAACTGCTACAGTAAGTGTATCTTTTTTTATTTAAAGAAGGATTCTTTCTCACTGATGGAAGATAAGGGCATGTTTGTCTCCAGGCATAAGCAGTCACTTATGTGTAGAATTTCAGGGAATTAGCTTTAAAACTGCAAAAATGTGTCTTCACCCAATGGCAAAATGGATTAGAATTTTAGGAAATTAGCGGAAAAACATATATTTATATATTTTTATTAATCTCTACCCCATGGCAACATAAGTAGAATTGCATTACATTTTTTTGTACATATTTCCCTTACAAAAATAGATTGCATTTTTGAAACTGCAGGAAAAGTGTAGTAACTTCAGTCGTCTGTGGTATCTTGGAAGTAGTAATTGCAAAATTCTGAATGAAAGTTAAATAAAAAGTTGAGCATGTTTTGTAACGAATAGTTAATGAATGACCACACACGTAGGAAACCGTGTAATAGTATTTATTATTTGCACAGGAAAGTGCTTTGGTTTGCACATAACACATTTCATATGTGTGACTCAAACGTCAAGTACAACTGTATGTATGCTCCGTCTAATAAAGATAATTGTTTTATGTTAAAATTATATTTCTGTCTCTTCACTGACTGCAGTTTAAAGGCAAAGGGGACAGACAATGTTGAACTACATGTCCCACAGTTCTTAGCAAACCCTTCGAACTGACGCTTCCACTTCCTCGTACCAGGCGCAAGCGCGCAAAGGTAAAGAATGCGGACTTCGTCGCACACTGGAAACAGAACGCTGGTACAAAAGCTTCAAAGAGGAAAACATGTCGAAAACACACACGGGGGCTACGACCTCCGGTGGACCTTCTTCCTCCTCATCCTCCTCGCCCGCAGGTGGCACGACGTCTCCCGCCAACGTCCTGCACGTACAGCCTGAGAAACCTCAACACTACACGTACGTAGACCACACAACCTCACGTGTATAAACACACCCAAACACCACTGACGTTAGGATAATTAGTTAAATTGCTCCTGTCGGGTTTGAATTTAAGTATTTTTTACCAGCTATCTCTGATCTGCATTAGTGTGTACCAATTGTATTTAGACAATATAAGTGAGAGGCCTACTGTTGACTGAGTTGGCGTGGTTTGGATCTGTACAGTAGCCCTGGACTGTTTGGGGACATTTTGTGTCAGGATATGATAATATGCCGTCAAATTACAGTGTAAGACACTTTAATTGGTCTAACGGTCCATAAGTGGTTCATAAGTTGTCTTTATGTGTCATGTGTTTTTGAGAGCGAGTCTGAGAGGGACATGTTTACATCTGCAACATAGGTGAAAAGTTGTGATAACTAATAAGTGCAGCTTGCTATTGTTATTTTTTTGGTATTAAATATAAGACATGCACTAATGTACTACTCCTATATCTCTACCCATTTCCTCTCTTTCCCTCCTATGCAGGTATCTGAAGGAGTTCAGGACAGAACAGTGTCCTCTGTTTGTGCAGCACAAGTGTACCCAGCACCGGCCCTTTGCATGCTTCCACTGGCACTTTCTGAACCAGCGGCGCCGCAGGCCCATCCGCAGGCGGGACGGAACCTTCAACTACAGCCCAGACGTCTACTGCACCAAATACGACGAGGGCACGGGCACCTGCTCTGACGGGGACGAGTAAGTGTGTGTGAGAGAGGAAGAGGAAGATTTTTGATCTATTGGTACAAAAGACAGACACTTGTTTAAGTCACTATTTTATGGTGCACTGAAGCCAATGTTTTTGTGGGGTCTCAGATCTGCCCTAATAGGGCAATTCTTGAGTTCCCCACATTAAAGGCATGGACAGACTGGTAGGATTGCCGGCTGAGAGTTCTTTGCACCTCTGAACAGAGTGCCGGCCGTAACTTGCAAACCGATTCTACATGTAGAAACGGGCGAAAATTATGACCGTCAATGGTCCCTATAACACACCACGCCGACACCAAGTGAACAAACGTCCCGTACTGTGCAGACTGACAATCGGTCTGATGAGTTTCATCCTAAAGATACACAGAACACGCTCCACATTGCATAATAAAGCACCTAAGAATCTGAGATTGAGATTTCTTTTCAGATTGAGGGTACTGTTTATCAAAGAGGTGTACCCATTCAGTTGAATAGCTGAGGTGATCATTGTTGACTGCTGTGATTTGCAGCTGAAAACAGACCCCTATAACAGACCCCTAAACAGTCCCTATAACACACCACGCCGACACCAAGTGAACAAACGTCCCGTACTGTGCAGACTGACAATCGGCCCCCCCCCTGACAGCCCCCCCCCCCCCTGGGCCATGCCTCAGACAGATCAGGAGAAGTGCTGACACATTATCACTTTCACACACTCAGCCTATTAACACCCACAAGGGGAATGCTAATGAGGAAGACTGTGGCTCTGAGACAATATCACATGACCCAGCAAGATGTGTAGTTTGTTTTCCCCGTTTGTGATTTTCAGATGTCCGTACCTGCATCGTACGGCGGGCGACACAGAGCGGCGGTACCACCTGAGGTACTATAAGACAGGCTCCTGTATCCACGAGACGGACGGGAAGGGCCACTGCAGTAAGAACGGCTCCCACTGCGCCTTTGCACACGGATCACATGATCTACGATGTCCTGTCTACGATGTCAGGTACAGGAGTATACAGTGCAGTGGAGACACATCTTCTGTTCTTCTTCAAATGAAGGTTTAGTTTCATGACCCAAAGCCATTGTTCCACTTTCTAACGGGTCTCGTGGCCATGTGCGCCCCTCTTCCCCTCTCCAGGGAGGTGCAGGTGATGGAGTCTCAGGGGGGGTCGGGGGCTGCTGAGGGAGGAGGGGGGGAGGGCCAGTCGGGGCTGGCGGCCAGTACCGCCCTCATTGAGAAGATCTTGAGTGAGGAACCACGTTGGCAGGGTACGAATATACACATCCTTTAATTGATCAATGGAGGTTCCATGTGAAGGCCATGATTCCAATTCTACTACATTTCTCTCCCTTTCTCTCTCTGTAGATAACACCTATGTGTTGTCCCACTACAAGACAGATCTGTGTAAAAAGCCTCCTCGTCTGTGTCGCCAAGGTTACGCCTGTCCCTACTACCACAACAGCAAAGACAGGCGGCGTAGTCCACACAAACACAAATACAGGTACAAAACATGCACACATCCATTTGAACTGTTTTAAAAAATATATTTTTTACTTACACTAAAGTGTGCGGGGTCTCTCCCTCTCCAGAGCGCTGCCGTGCCCAGCGGTGAAGCACAGTGAGGAGTGGGGAGATCCCAGTAAGTGTGAGGTGGCAGAGGGATGCCAGTACTGCCACACACGCACAGAGCAGCAGTTTCACCCTGAGGTACGTGGTGCGGTCCGTCCTAACTTCAGAAACATGCTCCTTGTCTCAAATTACAACTACGTCATCCCTTTATACCATTGGCAGATTTGTGCCAAAGTTCGAGTTGGCTACATTTGCTTAACACAAATTAGAACTCTATATTAAATGACAGTGTGTTTTGTCTGATGTGCCTCTCCAGATCTATAAGTCCACGAAGTGTAACGATATGCAGCAGTGTGGCAGCTGTCCCCGGGGCCCCTTCTGTGCCTTTGCACACCTTGACAACAGTAAGTGTCTCAACACCCTAATCGTGTTGTAAAATGAAAGTTAGCAAAATCGTGTTGTAAAATGATAGTTAGCAAGTAAGTAACTGATCTACTCTTTTTCTCCTCCTGTCCCCTAGAGCCCCCTATCAGTGAAGAACCCTCGTTTCAGACCCCCAGCTCCCCACCTCTCCCCCCAGGACCCCAAGACCCTCACCCTGCCCAGGAAGGATGCTCCAGCCCTGGGGGCCGAGGTGGAAGGTCTGGGTCTCTGTCTGGAGGTCCGTTCTCCCCGTCAGGGGGGGTGTGTGTGGCAGAACAGGGCCTGTTAGGGAGGGTGCTGTCGTTGTGTGAGGACGTGTGTGGGGGAGGCGAACCCCTCTCCCCCTGGGCTGGGGAGGGGGGGTACGGTAGGGCACCGGGGTACGAGAGGGAAGACCATGCCAAACAGAAGAGTTTTACCATGGACCAGCGCAACAGAGAAATGGCGTCTCATCACAGCAAACAGGTACCGTTTTATTGGTGTCAAAATCAACCAGCTTCGAACTATAATTACACATTATTGGCTTGGGTGTCTGTTGCTGCTTCAGCCAGCTTGTCATTCATTGTCTTGATGTCTCTGTAAGGCAGCAATATCACATTGTTGAATGCAGAAACTATTAGGTGACATTGCTTATTGTACAATAACTACACCAGTCTGTATAGAAGATACCATCACCACCCTTCTCGATCTCTACCTCTCTAGGACCTGTTGGTGTTCCTCCCAGTTGGTAGTCCTCTGAGTCTGTCCTCCAGTGTTCCCTCCAGCCTAGCAGCCACCCCTCCCAGCCCTGCCCCTCCTGGACCCCTCCACCAGGGCCACCACCTCCATCATGGAGCCCCAGCACCAGGCCTCTTCTCGGGCATGAATGCCAACGCACTGCCCTTCTACCCCACCAGCGACACCGTCGAGTCTGTAGTGGGTGAGTCAGTCACACAGGCACAGTAGACTTTTTAAACCGTTATTACTCTTAGTCAGAGGAGCTAGCCATTTGTAAAATTAGCTGACTATTGTAGTTCACTTCCTAACATTCCATTCAATTAAAAAACTTTATTTATCCCTGAGGGGCAATTGCATGGGATATCTCTGAAGAATATTGCCACTGGATCACTTGATTGCTGTGGGACAGATCTGACAGACTGATGTTTTGGTTGATAATGTGGGACAGATCTGACAGACTGATGTTTTGGTTGATAATGTGTTGTATAGAGTCAGCTCTGGATGACCTGGACCTGAATGACTTTGGCATGTCTGCCCTGCAGAGAAGTCTGGACAGCAGCTCTGCTCTTCCCAGAGCCATGCTGGGTGAGTATGGAGCCTAGACGCATGCATACACCTGAGTGGAATTTCATGATTGATTGATTAAATTATTGATTGATGTTGCAGGAGGAAATCAGCTCCAGAGTTCTGCTCCTGTCAACATTCCAGGAACCCTTTGCAGCTCTGCCCCTTTCAGCTCCCCCTCGCCCTCTCCACCAATCAGAGCCCACCAATCGCCATTCTTCTCCTCCCATCTATCGCAGCCCAGCAAATCAGAAAGCAGCTTCTTGGGGCCATCGCATAGCTCTTTAGGTTTGTGGATATCTTTTTAGATCATGTATTCTTCTGCCCAAATCCTACAAAATTAGAGGATTTTAAAATGTGGATAATTCTTTAATTCTCCCATATATTCCAAAAACATCTCAGCTAAATACATGTCTCATGTGTTCCGTGTCTCCTGTATTGCAGGTCTGAATGGTATGAGCAGTAGTATCTGGGAGCACCCATCAGGCCAGGGTTCTCCCGGTACGCCCCCGGCCCTGCTACCCACCATGGGCCAGAGCATGGAGACAGCCCGGGTCCGACAGGAACTAGACGATGCTAACAGACTACTGAAACACTGGGACCACACCTGGAGACATACAGCACAGGTATGAGAAGTGGGAGTAGGTGTGGGTTTGTGTGTGTGCATGTTAGTGTACACCAATAAACCAACAGATAGGTCAGACTAAAACATTTTCCCTCTCTTCCTTCACCTTTTTCTCCCTCTGTTGCTCTCTCCCTCTTTTCTCTCATCACCCTCCCCCGCGCTCTACATCCCGCTCTCACTCCAGTCGTGGGCGGTGTTGAAGTCGGATGCAGAGGAGTCTCGTGGCTCGGCCGGTCGGTCGGCTCTTGAAGCGGAGCGGGCCAGGCAGGCTGAGGAGGCGGCAAGGAGACAGACCTCCCTCCTCCAGGAGGCGCTGGAGAGCATGAGGACAGGAGAGAACCCTCACTTGGGCCTCCACCAGCTCCAGCTGCTCCACAGACTGCCTCTAGAGTCTGTCCTCAGTTTGCAGGCCCAGCTCTGTACATGTCTACACACTGTGGAACAGGTAAAGGAGACACACCGATATTTGCAGTATACACATGCAAACTCGCATACACACAGAGCTATGCTTGTTGATGTGAAACATTCCCCAACTAACCAGCAGCCTATTCTCTTTTTCTTCCCCTCCCTCTCTTTCATCCCCCTATCCAGGTGGTGTATAGAAAGCAGTGTCAATGTTGTGTGACGTGTGGAGAGCAGGGATCGGTCTCTCTGCCCTGTGGACATGGTCTACTGTGTGACAGCTGCACCAGCTCTACAGAGTGCCCCCTTTGCCCAGAACAGAACCTAGATCAGTTATCCTGACCTAACTCAACTATCTATAGCCCAGATATAGATATGGTATCCTCACTCAAAGACCAGCCCAAAGACCAGCCTCGGGTCCATATAGTCACTGATTCAAGATCAGATTTCCTTTTTTACATGCACTACCTTTCCATAAGAAATTATTCAGGATCAGCTCTCTAACCACAGACCTGGCTTTAACCATTACAAGCTAAACCACAAATCGAAATCAAATCTACAAATCTAAAGGCATGCATGATCCAGACAGCCATCTCATGATGCAGCCTAAGTGGGCCACCATTTGAAGGAGTACAAGGTTTTAGTTTTTACCGTTAGTTATTATTGTTTTGCTAATGAGACTTCTAGTCCGAGGAAGAATAGGGCTGCATCTCAATAGTATAAAAAGGCTTCCTCTCCTTGCCTCCTTCACACTGATCTGAAACTACAGGAAGGACATATGGTGGAAGCCTACAAAGAAATTGCAGATGAAGGAAGGAAAGCCATGTTAAACTATTTGGACGCAGCAGTCTGTGTTTCTTACAGATAGTTTCTGTGCGTGACTGACTCAGGTTTGCAGTCTGTAATATTATTATTCTTTGTTGACCGGAAAGATGGGAGCATGTTAACACAATCAAGAAAAATGTACTATTCAATTGTTTAGTCTGAAATTATGCCGATTTTCATTTAATAACAAGGCGCTTCACGTTAACTCAAATGCCAGCCTTTTTTAATAAAAATCTATGTATAATGTTTTTGGGGCATAATTTACATTTGTAAGCATTTAGATATTTCACAGTATGTCAAACTCGTGTCAAATATACATAGTTGTTGTATGTCATACATGCACTGACTACACCAGGTGTCAGGCTTTGGAAACAGCAGGGGTGTGTTGATAACCAGTGAAAAGACATGATCACTACTATACATAGACCTGGCACAAAGTTCACACCTTGTCCTACTGCATCCACCAACAGTGTTTAATTTTGTGTGTTTTGGTATAGAAAAATAAAACAAATGTATATTTTTGGATGAAGCTGTGTGTTATTGTTGTTTCCCCTCCTGTGACTGTTTCTCTCTCTGTCTGCGTTTCTTCACAAACAGCTGAGCCTCCCTCTCTCCTCTCCTCGACTCCAACAGCTTCAGGATACTGTCATCTGGACAGAACACACACACTTCAGTATCATGCACGTTTTGTGTTTAATTTTCACAGAATTGAATTCCAAATCATACCGTTTGGTTTGGGGTGCATGAGCGGCAGGCGTATCTGGGCCGGGGAGGGGTCTGGCTGGTGCCCCTGTCTCTCCCCTGATCCCCCTCCAACCCCCGGCACTGCCTTCAGAGCCAGGAAGGCCTCCCCCTCGAAGTCGTCTGTTGTCAGGGTGTCATAGTCCAACACTGTCACCACCAGACACGCCCCTGCAGCCTGGCACTGCTCCACTGACACCAGACTGACAGAGGGAGTACGTGAAGAAGAAGAAGAGGGGAATGAGAGGGGATATGGGAGAGATAATTACTTGTATAGTTCCTACGGGTAGGGATGAGTAGGAGGCAAGGTTAAAGTGGAAAAGATCTAAGAGACTTGGGTTATCCGCTGCCACCAATGTAATGGCGGAAGGGCAGCAGTTGGAGCTAGTGCTTACAACTCGAAGGCCTCGTCGAACAGGGGGTTGAGGTCACAGTTCTTGATCTGGGTGGTGCGAGGCTCCACCTCAGAAAACACATGACCAGGCTCCAGACGCAACTGGACAAACGGATCACTGGAACCTGGAGAGAGACAGGAGACATACCTGATCTGTAAGAAGACCTGTCTAGTAGACCTGTCTAGAAGGAGACAAGGAGAGGGAACCAATTACCGTTGGAGTCCATGGGTAGGAGGTTAGCTGCATTCAACACTTCCACTCTGAGTCTATGGTCAGACCTCCTGTAGGATGCTAGGAGTGTGACCGCGCCGTACTTCTCTCCACTGTAAACCTTCTGTTACACACAAACACAGATTCAATGTATTCTCTATAGCAATGCTTTTTACTGTTATACAACACAAATAAATTAGGCTCTTACCTGCTCCCATATTTTTCTATCCAGGAATTTCTCTATGAGCTGCTGGCAGTTGAGAGAGTTGTGTGTCAGATGAGCTTTCAGAATCTCAATGAATGAGTAGAGAGAGGAAAGAGAGTTATTGTATAGTGTTTATAACCCAAGGCCCCCCCCCCATTTCATGTTTCTACATGTCCTTATAGAACCATATATGTTTCTAACAATATAATGTGCAATGTAACGAACATGAACTCACCTTGTAGCTGTCAATGTGAAGAGTATCCAGTGGCAGTCCATTCCCCTCAGCATGAAAACACTGCTCCAGACACTGCAACACACAGTCAGAAATGTTCTGAAGTGTGTATTTAAGAATAATGTATTAACCTGGAGTGTGTACTCAGTACTGTACTATCCTGGAGTGTGTACTCGGTACTGTACTAACCTGGAGTGTGTACTCGGTACTGTACTAACCTGGAGTGTGTACTCAGTACTGTACTAACCTGGAGTGTGTACTCAGTACTGTACTAACCTGGAGTGTGTACTCGGTACTGTACTAACCTGGAGTGTGTACTCAGTACTGTACTAACCTGGAGTGTGTACTCGGTACTGTACTAACCTGGAGTGTGTACTCAGTACTGTACTAACCTGGAGTGTGTACTCAGTACTGTACTAACCTGGAGTGAGTGCTCAGTACTGTACTAACCTGGAGTGTGTACTCAGTACTGTACTAACCTGGAGTGTGTACTCAGTACCGTACTAACCTGGAGTGTGTACTCCGTACCGTACTAACCTGGAGTGTGTACTCAGTACCGTACTATCCTGGAGTGTGTACTCAGTACCGTACTAACCTGGAGTGTGTACTCAGTACCGTACTATCCTGGAGTGTGTACTCAGTACTGTACTAACCTGGAGTGTGTACTCAGTACTGTACTAACCTGGAGTGAGTGCTCAGTACTGTACTAACCTGGAGTGTGTACTCAGTACCGTACTATCCTGGAGTGTGTACTCAGTACCGTACTAACCTGGAGTGTGTACTCAGTACCGTACTAACCTGGAGTGTGTACTCAGTACCGTACTATCCTGGAGTGTGTACTCAGTACCGTACTAACCTGGAGTGTGTACTCAGTACCGTACTATCCTGGAGTGTGTACTCAGTACTGTACTAACCTGGAGTGTGTACTCAGTACTGTACTAACCTGGAGTGAGTGCTCAGTACTGTACTAACCTGGAGTGTGTACTCAGTACCGTACTATCCTGGAGTGTGTACTCAGTACTGTACTAACCTGGAGTGTGTACTCAGTACTGTACTAACCTGGAGTGAGTGCTCAGTACTGTACTAACCTGGAGTGTGTACTCAGTACCGTACTATCCTGGAGTGTGTACTCAGTACTGTACTAACCTGGAGTGTGTACTCAGTACCGTACTATCCTGGAGTGTGTACTCAGTACCGTACTAACCTGGAGTGTGTACTCAGTACTGTACTAACCTGGAGTGTGTACTCAGTACCGTACTAACCTGGAGTGTGTACTCAGTACCGTACTAACCTGGAGTGTGTACTCAGTACTATACTAACCTGGAGTTTGTACTCAGTACCATACTATTCTGGAGTGTGTACTCAGTACTTAACTAACCTGGAGTGTGTACTCAGTACTTAACTAACCTGGAGTGTGTACTCAGTACTGTACTAACCTGGAGTGTGTACTCAGTACCGTACTATCCTGGAGTGTGTACTCAGTACTGTACTAACCTGGAGTGAGTGCTCAGTACTGTACTAACCTGGAGTGTGTACTCAGTACCGTACTAACCTGGAGTGTGTACTCAGTACTGTACTAACCTGGAGCTGTGTACTCAGTACCGTACTAACCTGGAGTGTGTACTCAGTAGCATACTAACCTGGAGTGTGTACTCGGTACTGTACTAACCTGGAGTGTGTACTCAGTACTGTACTAACCTGGAGTGTGTACTCAGTACCGTACTATCCTGGAGTGTGTACTCAGTAGCATAATAACCTGGAGTGTGTACTCGGTACTGTACTAACCTGGAGTGTGTACTCAGTACTGTACTAACCTGGAGTGTGTACTCAGTACTTAACTAACCTGGAGTGTGTACTCAGTACTTAACTAACCTGGAGTGTGTACTCAGTACTTAACTAACCTGGAGTGTGTACTCGGTACTGTACTAACCTGGAGTGTGTACTCAGTACTTAACTAACCTGGAGTGTGTACTCAGTACTATACTAACCTGGAGTGTGTACTCAGTACCGTACTAACCTGGAGTGTGTACTCAGTACTGTACTAACCTGGAGTGTGTACTCAGTACTGTACTAACCTGGAGTGTGTACTCAGTACTTAACTAACCTGGAGTGTGTACTCAGTACTGTACTAACCTGGAGTGTGTACTCAGTACTGTACTAACCTGGAGTGTGTACTCAGTACTTAACTAACCTGGAGTGTGTACTCAGTAGCATACTAACCTGGAGTGTGTACTCAGTAGCATACTAACCTGGAGTGTGTACTCAGTACTTAACTAACCTGGAGTGTGTACTCAGTACTGTACTAACCTGGAGTGTGTACTCAGTAGCATACTAACCTGGAGTGTGTACTCAGTAGCATACTAACCTGGAGTGTGTACTCAGTACTTAACTAACATGGAGTGTGTACTCAGTACGTAACTAACCTGGAGTGTGTACTCAGTACTTAACTAACCTGGAGTGTGTACTCAGTAGCATACTAACCTGGAGTGTGTACTCAGTACTTAACTAACCTGGAGTGTGTACTCAGTACTTAACTAACCTGGAGTGTGTACTCAGTACTTAACTAACCTGGAGTGTGTACTCAGTACTTAACTAACCTGGAGTGTGTACTCAGTACTTAACTAACCTGGAGTGTGTACTCAGTAGCATACTAACCTGGAGTGTGTACTCAGTACTTAACTAACCTGGAGTGTGTACTCAGTACTTAACTAACCTGGAGTGTGTACTCAGTACTTAACTAACCTGGAGTGTGTACTCAGTAGCATACTAACCTGGAGTGTGTACTCAGTACTTAACTAACCTGGAGTGTGTACTCGGTACTTAACTAACCTGGAGTGTGTACTCAGTACTTAACTAACCTGGAGTGTGTACTCAGTACTTACTAACCTGGAGTGTGTACACAGTACTTAACTAACCTGGAGTGTGTACTCAGTACTTAACTAACCTGGAGTGTGTACTCAGTACTTAACTAACCTGGAGTGTGTACTCAGTAGCATACTAACCTGGAGTGTGTACTCAGTACTTAACTAACCTGGAGTGTGTACTCAGTACTTAACTAACCTGGAGTGTGTACTCAGTAGCATACTAACCTGGAGTGTGTACTCAGTACCGTACTAACCTGGAGTGTGTACTCAGTACCGTACTATCCTGGAGTGTGTACTCAGTACTGTACTAACCTGGAGTGTGTACTCAGTACCGTACTATCCTGGAGTGTGTACTCAGTACTGTACTAACCTGGAGTGTGTACTCAGTACTGTACTAACCTGGAGTGAGTGCTCAGTACTGTACTAACCTGGAGTGTGTACTCAGTACCGTACTAACCTGGAGTGTGTACTCAGTACTATACTAACCTGGAGTTTGTACTCAGTACCGTACTAACCTGGAGTGTGTACTCAGTACTTAACTAACCTGGAGTGTGTACTCAGTACTTAACTAACCTGGAGTGTGTACTCAGTACTGTACTAACCTGGAGTGTGTACTCAGTACCGTACTATCCTGGAGTGTGTACTCAGTACTGTACTAACCTGGAGTGAGTGCTCAGTACTGTACTAACCTGGAGTGTGTACTCAGTACCGTACTAACCTGGAGTGTGTACTCAGTACTGTACTAACCTGGAGTGTGTACTCAGTACCGTACTAACCTGGAGTGTGTACTCGGTACTGTACTAACCTGGAGTGTGTACTCAGTACTGTACTAACCTGGAGTGTGTACTCGGTACTGTACTAACCTGGAGTGTGTACTCGGTACTGTACTAACCTGGAGTGTGTACTCAGTACTGTACTAACCTGGAGTGTGTACTCAGTAGCATACTATCCTGGAGTGTGTACTCAGTACTTAACTAACCTGGAGTGTGTACTCAGTACTTAACTAACCTGGAGTGTGTACTCGGTACTGTACTAACCTGGAGTGTGTACTCAGTACTTAACTAACCTGGAGTGTGTACTCAGTACTATACTAACCTGGAGTGTGTACTCAGTACCGTACTAACCTGGAGTGTGTACTCAGTACTGTACTAACCTGGAGTGTGTACTCAGTACTGTACTAACCTGGAGTGTGTACTCAGTACTTAACTAACCTGGAGTGTGTATTCAGTACTGTACTAACCTGGAGTGTGTACTCATTACTGTACTAACCTGGAGTGTGTACTCAGTACTTAACTAACCTGGAGTGTGTACTCAGTAGCATACTAACCTGGAGTGTGTACTCAGTAGTATACTAACCTGGAGTGTGTACTCAGTACTTAACTAACCTGGAGTGTGTACTCAGTACTGTACTAACCTGGAGTGTGTACTCAGTAGCATACTAACCTGGAGTGTGTACTCAGTAGCATACTAACCTGGAGTGTGTACTCAGTACTTAACTAACCTGGAGTGTGTACTCAGTAGCATACTAACCTGGAGTGTGTACTCAGTACTTAACTAACATGGAGTGTGTACTCAGTACTTAACTAACCTGGAGTGTGTACTCAGTAGCATACTAACCTGGAGTGTGTACTCAGTAGCATACTAACCTGGAGTGTGTACTCAGTACTTAACTAACCTGGAGTGTGTACTCAGTACTTAACTAACCTGGAGTGTGTACTCAGTACTTAACTAACCTGGAGTGTGTACTCAGTACTTAACTAACCTGGAGTGTGTACTCAGTACTTAACTAACCTGGAGTGTGTACTCAGCAGCATACTAACCTGGAGTGTGTACTCAGTACTTAACTAACCTGGAGTGTGTACTCAGTACTTAACTAACCTGGAGTGTGTACTCAGTAGCATACTAACCTGGAGTGTGTACTCAGTACTTAACTAACCTGGAGTGTGTACTCGGTACTTAACTAACCTGGAGTGTGTACTCAGTACTTAACTAACCTGGAGTGTGTACTCAGTACTTAACTAACCTGGAGTGTGTACTCAGTACTTAACTAACCTGGAGTGTGTACTCAGTACTTAACTAACCTGGAGTGTGTACTCAGTGGCATACTAACCTGGAGTGTGTACTCAGTACTTAACTAACCTGGAGTGTGTACTCAGTACTTAACTAACCTGGAGTGTGTACTCAGTAGCATACTAACCTGGAGTGTGTACTCAGTACTTAACTAACCTGGAGTGTGAATTTCAGACGTTGACATAACACCATGAGTCCATCCTCCTGCTTCTGCTGTGTAGCTACCTGGTATAAGGTCCTTATGGAGTTAGTCCACAACGGAGTCAACAGACTAGGGAAGGAAGGAAGAGTGGAGATGACGAGAATATGTGAAATGCTTGGCAACTACTCCTCTAAGATATTCAAACAGGTATGCTGGAGCAAAGAGGGTGATACCAGTTCAGTACCAGTTGAACCACAGGTGAGTGTGTGATCGGCACTACAGGTATGTGTGTGTGTACGTGCGTGTACCTGTACCTGTTGAAGTTCTCTTGGACTAGGTTCTCATTCATGTACTGCAGTTCTCTCTCCAGATATTTTATCAGGGGAACCACAGCCTACGATAAGGGACACATGGAACAGTTCATGTCAGTTACAGTAATATGCTTTTCATAAGTCAAGGAAAGGTTTGTCTATAAATTCAGTATTGCTGATTCGGAAATGGCTGACGCCAGTTTCTTACTTCTTCAGTGGACTTGGAGGGGATTCTGCATCGAGTAGACATGCTGCGGACGTACATCGCAATGTCTGAATTCAGCTGGAGAGAGCGAGAGAGAGATACTTCAATAACTATAAACTATATTAATGAAGGTGACTATAGGCCAATTTCTGAAGCGTTTGGGAACGTAAAAACATACTGAACGCAGCCCTGGTCTAGGTCTCTTTTGCCTCTCCTCCATTGAACCCCACCGCTCTCTCCTACACCCCTACCTTCCGTCCAACGGTCTCTAAGGCAGAGCGTATCTCTTTGTTGAGGACCCCCTGTGCATGCTGCAGCTGTGAGTTGAGCACGTTGTGGAACTGAGGGTCCCCTATCACGTGAAGGGTGCGTTCTCGAAGCCCTGCCCAGTTGAGTTGCTGGGGCAGGCGGATCAGCACTGACCTCAGGTGTTCCAAGTCATTCACTACTACACACAGCTGGGGGGGGTGAAAGAGGGAGAGACACAGAGAGATGGCGATGAACATAATTCACTTAAATGTAGTTGAGAGAAGAGGAGATAGACACAAAAACTGTGATTGAGATGGACACAAGTAGAAAGAGAAGGAAAATAAATGAAAGTGGAAGCGGATAGAGGGAGGAGTGTTCTTCCCCTCACCATGTTGACAGCGCTGCCGGGGTCTGAGTTCTCAGACAGCTCCCTGACGCGCTCCTTCAGGATACGACAGTAGTTCATCACAATCTTACACACGTCCTGAACGCACACCGCGCACACACGCGAAAAATGAGCAAAAACGTGTATGCCAACAACAGTAAATGTGTGTATGATAATGTATGATAGAGCATGTCCTTGTCTAGTTATGATGAGATACTACGTGTACTTGCATGACAATGTATGTTTATGATGCAGTACCTCAGTGAGTTTGACCATGAGCATAAAGGCCTCCTCAGGGTCTGGCCAGGAGAGTTGCTCCCACAGCTGACAGATGGGCTGGACGCAGGTCACCAGGTCTACGGCTGACGAGCTGTGTTTTATGGGCACCGGGCCCAGCTGCAGCGGCTGGAGCTTGGGGAAGACAGGAGAGAGAGGGAGGGAATGAGTGAGTATCTTACCTGGCTTTAAAAGACGCACGCCAGACATTTTTGAAGTTTTCCGTTTGAAAAACAATATCCCACGTATAAATACAGTAATGTGGACAAAAATATGTTTTGAGGAAAATAGTATTTTTTTGTTGTTGCAAACTTCAAGATGTAGGCCATTCAGGGAGTCGGTCTGATGGTGCCCTCTGATGTCATCGGCCTCCTCCGTGCTTGGAGGGAAAAATAGAGGAGCAATAGAGAACAAAATAGGAAAGTCCAATCCCCCCCACTTGTGCCAAATCACGAGGATACCTCGACCACCTATCGAGATGTGCCTTTTGTTGAGTATATCAGGTGATAAATGAGGTGAAAAGGAGACTGGAGTGCCACTTTAAGGTGTACAGTGAATATTTTAGCTGGTATCTATTCTACTTAATTATACTATTCAATTAAATTATTGTAAAAACTGGTAGACTGAAAGGACTGTATAGGTTGTATTGCTGATGTTGGTATGGGCTACCGTGGAATTGTGTCGGTAAGAACACACAGAGAGACGGAGAACAGCTCAAAAGGCTACAGCCTATTTTAATCATAGAATGTAATAGCAGGGATGATAGGATGGTACAGATAGTTTATTTTCAATAAATGCATCAACAGGTAAAAGGTATAACCTACTGAACTACTACAAACACTGAAAGGTATCAACTGGAGGTTCGTCAGGCTGCCACAAATTGCCTGCAGGTGTGTGTATTTAACCTTGTGAAGGGGCTGAAGTCCCGCCTCTGCTGGAAGGAGAATGGGCGGGAGAATGGTAGTTTTGATTGAGGAGTGGGTGGAATTCCATTCTATTCTAGGTGTAGTGTTATAATAGTATGTTACCTGGTCCACCTGTACAGCTCTCTCCACCCTGTCCTGAGTGGTGCGGAAGGCCTTTTTCAACCAATAGGGAAGCGCCTCACGGAAGCCCTCATGGAAGTTAGTCAGCTCCAACAGTTTACCCCTGAAACAACACAACAGCCTTAGCTCTATCATATAGTGTAGTAGTGTGAAGTACTGAGTATGTGTAAGGGAGTAGTGTGTAAGTAGTGTGTACTACTGAGTATGTAGCATAAGGGAGTAATCTCTGACCTTTTCTGTAGGAAGGCCTTGTCTTTGTGGATGACCTGTAGACTTAGGTAGAGAGGGAACAGGCTATTGGCTAGATTCTGTTCCATCTCACCCTCCAACAGGCTTAGAGTGTCTCTCACCTCCCCCGCCAGCTACAGGAGACAGAGGGGGAAAGGTGTGAGTTATACAGAGGAGAGAGAGGGGTAGAGAGTAAAAAACGCTGGACTCCACTTACCAGGAAGTCCAGCTTTTGGTAGACTACAGTGAACACATCCACCTGCACAGCACTACAGAGAGAGAGAGAGAGAGAGAGAGAGAGAAACAACCCCATTCAAGTCCATTCATATGATAAAAGAACCAGACCTTCTTCGTACTGAAGACAGACAATGACACCTCCCACTATACTTATGTTCTGTATGGTCGTCTGTCTGTTACCTGACAAACACTCTATTCCAGCTGTCCTTGTTGTGCTTGATGTCCTGCTGTACTTCACCTATCAGCCTAGAGAGAGCACTCACGGTCTCTGTCAGGTCCTGGGAAGAGGGAAATGGGGGGGTGGGGGGGGTGGGGGTGGGGGATAAAGTTACAGGATGTGTGTAAAGAAATGCATGATGTGCTTTGAAATTGATATGTGTGAGAGGGGTCTCTCTTCCTTTGTCTGTAGCCTACCTTGGTCATGGGCTGGTGTAACCCTTTCTTTATGGTGAACCACTCCTGTGTACCAGACTGAGGCAAACAAAGACACTGAGTCTTACAGAGTAATAGCTCTGTGGATCATTCACAGTATTAACTGTAGACTTCATAGTAGTCTTTCGATATGTACTTACATGCACAGCCTCGTTGATCTCGTCATGTAGGTCAAACTGAGCTGCGTTCAGCTTCTGAAATGCCTGTGTCTTACAGACCTGAGACAGGATCCTACAACAAAACGACACACAGGTTGTTCATTAGCTCTGTTTTAATAAACCCATAATATATGGCGCACACACGCACGCACGCACGCACACACACACACACACACACACACATTTTACAGTAAACAAATTGGCAACAGACTTTCAGCACGCTTATAGGGAAGGACATTCAACAAGCACAGCACTTACACAAATGACTGATGATTGGCTGAGAGAAATTGATGATCAAAATATTGTGGGGGCTGTTTTGTTAGACTTCAGTGTGGCTTTTGACATTATCGATCATGGTCTGCTGTCGGAAAAACGTAAGTGTTATGGCTTTACACCTGATGGGTCGAATTGGGGTTATGATAGGGGCTGCACCAAATGTTTGATGTATGATAATAATTGATTATGCTTATGTTGTATTAATAGAAGGGGAGGGGCTATGGGACCCCTCCTCTACATTTATAGGGTCCTAGACTACAGATTAACAATATATATATATGCATTGTAAGGTTTTAGAATTGTTCCACAGTCTTTTCTAAGTCTCTGCCTCTTATAAAGTAATGGGGTCTGTGAGAAAGCATTTCAAAGATAAACAAAGAGCCCTGCAGGGGAGTAGGAGAGATAAGAGGCTAGTCAGACATACCTCTATAAATCAACTTGGGGGAGTGGACATTTACTGCTGAGGCCTTAGAAAACACTGGAACTATTGTATCTCTTGCAAGTTAGTATAGCTGTGTCTGCATGGGCTTGGTCTGAGGAGTAGCAGGTAATGACGTATGCATTGACATCACAGGGGGTTGACTACAAGCATGATAAAAGCAACTTGGACTTTTCCTATGGGGCAGATCTCATGAGAGACATCACTTGTATATGTGATGTTTGATCTTCGACTTCAGTCTACAGCTGTATTTTGATTAAAATTGTTATTATTTATAAGTGCACATTTTGAGTGTTCCTTATTTGGTAAGTAAATAAAACGGAGCACAGAAAAAAACGGAACTAACACACCCCTTGCTATAACGTGGATAAAGAGTTACCTGTCTAACAGAACACAGAGGGTGTTCTTTAATGGAAGCCTCGCCAACATAATCCATGTAGAATCAGGAATTGTTCCATATATAATGTGTTTATTAAAACAGCTGCAGTCAGTTTCAGAATGGGCGACAAGGAATAAGTTAGTCCTAAATATTTCAAAAACTAAAAGCATTGTATTTGGAACAAATAGTTCACTGAACCCTAAACCTCAACTAAATCTTGTAATAAATAATGTGGAATTTGAGCAAGTTGAGGTGACTAAACTGCTTGGAGTAACTCTGGATTGTAAACTGTCATGGTCAAAACAAATTGATACAACAGTAGCTTAGATGGGGAGAAGTCTGTCCATAATAAAGCGATGCTCTGCCTTCTTAACAACACTATCAACAAGGCAGGTCCTACAGGCCCTAGTTTTGTCGCACCTGGACTACTGTTCAGTCGTGTGGTCAGCTGCCACAAAGAGGGACTTAGGAAAACTGCAATTGGCTCAGAACAGAGCAGCACGGCTGGCCATTGGATGTACACAGAGAGAAAAACATTAATAATATGGATGTCAATCTCTCCTGGCTCGAAGTGGAGGAGAGACTGACTTCATCACTACTTGTATTTGTGAGAGGTATTGACATGTTGAATGCACCGAGCTGTCTGTTTAAACGACTAGCACACAGCTCAGACACCCATGCATACCCCACAAGACATGCCACCAGAGTCTCTTCACAATCCCCAAGTCCAGAAGAGACAGTGGGAGGTGAACAGTACTACATAGAGCCATGATTACATTGAACTCTATTCCACATCAGGTAACTGATGCAAGCAGTAGAATCAGATTTAAAAAACAGATAAAAATACACCTTATGGAACAGCGAGGACTGTGAAGCAACACAAACATAGACACATGCATACACACACATGATAACATGGATTTGTGTTGTAGTTATGTGGTAGTGGAGTGGGGGCCTGAAGGCACACACTTAGTGTGTTGTGAAATCTGTTATGAATGTATTGTAATGTTTTTAAAATTGTATAACTGCCTTAATTTTGACGGACCCCAGGAAGAGTAGCTGCTGCCTTGGCAGTAGCTAATGGGGGTCCATAATAAATACAAATACACACACACACACACACACACACACACACACACACACACACACACACACACACACACACACACACACACACACACACACACACACACACACACACACACACACACCCCCGCAGGGTACCTGAGCAGTGTGTGTAAGCGAGGGGTAGCGTCCTGCGTTGGGGGAAATGTGTCTCTGTATTTGGCCACGAGACACAGTCCGTACTGCAGGAAACCACGGAGAGAGTCCCCTAGCTCCTGTTTCTGTACACATATGTTTGTGTTTATTTCATTAATGAATGATATACACAGTATATAATATGCAATAAAAGCAAAGTAAAGCCTGTCTTACCTGTTGGTAGGGCAGCTCCTGCTGGTGCCAGTGGTACTCTATACTGGTCAGCTGCTGGAGCAGCACTGAGGAGTCCACCTCTAAACTCTGGTATAGTTTACTGTAGGCCATCCACTTCCTATAAAACATATAGTGTCAATTTGAACATGTATGTGAGTGTAGATGTGTGTATGTGTTTTGAGTGTGTGGTAGCCTACTTACGCCAGGTCCTGCAGGAAAGGTGAGAGGTTATTCTGAGTGGCGTAGAGTTCCAACAGGGTCTGTCCCTCCCCACACAACTCCCCTTTCCATGGAACACTACCCTGAGGCAGGTGTATTACCTTCACAGGTTAACCACTAGATGTACAGGTATATGACTGTCAAATGTTGGAACTGAACATTTATTACCTGCTGCTGAGAGATGTGTGACTGGACAAACTGCAGTAGGATCCCACAGTAGCTGACGTAAGCACTACGACCAGCACTCAATGTCCCGTCTCTCTGTCACAGACAAACAAATACTATAATTGGTCAGTTTATTTTTTCACATAGAATTAATACGATTGTACAGCAGACATATCACCAACTACAAGTGATAACCTGAGCTTACTATAGATCAACAACTATTACTAACTGTTAATAAAACAAAGTTACTGTAAGAGAAAGACCACCCTGCTCCTGGGTGTTTCTCTCATCCGTCTGACTAGATGTGTAGATTGACAATTTTGGTTTTGTGTGTTCATTATGTTGACCAATTCTGCTTTATTAAACATAATTTGCCACTAGAGAGTTGTAGAGGGACTTGAGCTCCATACCTCTTTATGGATGAATTTGAGCTGCAGATGACACTGGCCCCGATCTGGATAAGTCTCTGTCCTTGGCTCCAGAACATACCAGTTATCCTCTGTACAATGCAGGTCCTTCACACACACACACACACACACACGCACACCCGCACACGCACACATGCGCACCCACGCATGCACGCACACACACACACACACACACATTAGGAGTGTTGCTTGGTGAGCATCAGGGTGTGTGAGCATGTGTGTTTTGGAACTGCTTTACCTTCAGTCTCAGCACAATGCTTCCCAAGTAATCATCCTGGCCTTTCTCCTTCTTAGCATCTTTGATCATCCTGAATGGGATCAGAAACGATCAACATTGGGATATTGTGTGTGTGCGAGTGCGTGTGTGTATGCAAGCTCTACCTCCTCAGTCCATGGAAATTGGTTCGGATCTCCTCTAGCTTCTGTGCCAGAGACAACTCCTCATCCTTGTCCCTATGAGAGAGAGATTGATCAGAATGAATATGAAGTAACAGATTGAGTTTCTTTTACTTCAACCTAACAGAACAGTGGTTTACTGGAAACTCACCACATCTCAATGTGGAAGCTGGCCACTGTAGTGTCTTCAAACTCCCTACCAGCCCAGGGGAAGAAATATGTTTACAATCTCCATGAGAGACACCACATGGAGTAGCTTCAGTGTTTACTTTGTCAGGATGTTCAAGGGACCAGGCTATTTCAAGGCACCCTATGTAAAGTAAACTCATAGATTTGTTATATTTATAGGTTCTAGGTGCTATGTAAACGTTCCTTCACGCACAGTACAAAGGTCTGGTTCCAGATGGGGTTGAGGGTCTGTTTCTTTGTGTCTGTCGTGTAAACCTTCTCGTCCGAGACAGCGTCCTGCACCACGGCTTTACGGGGTTTAGGTCTGGACCGCCGTGTCCTGCTCTCCTTCTCATCCTCCAGGATGGTCAGTAAGCAGTATGGGTCACTGAAACCTGGGGACAACATAACACAACCCACTGGAGGTCAGCTATAGTTGGATTCGCAGGCCACAATAGTAAAACTTCTGCTAGATCTCTAGTTCCTAAACGAACCAACCTAAATAGAGAAATCTCTTGCCAACTCCAGATAATCAAAATAGTTTACCCTAACCCTAAGTGAATTTAATTGCGTTCACAGATCTGAGGTGAGGATAACGTACCACTGACGTCTTTTCCCAGGATGCCCTTGGCTTCCTTCACAGTGGCCATCAGACAATAGACTGGAGGCTGTGGACAAGACTCAGGAACTCAGAAAAATAATAGGTGGACTCTTGCATACGACAAAACCCCCCTTAGATACTGTAAAGGTAAATACTGTTGGTTCAAATGGCTTCTCATAGACCTTTGAAACTCCTCTGCTAACTCACCTCTGTGTTCTGGACCCTCTCTGTCAGACTCTGGTGTTCATCCACTGCCATAGAGAAAGCCTAAAGGGGGAGGGGAGGGGTAGTTTGATAGCAACAAGGTATTAGTATTGAACAATGAAATAATCAGAGCACAGCATTTGGTCTGTGAGATGTTGAGGACAGAGAGAGTGTGGTTAGATGTCATGTAAATGAGAGGGTTAGTATATTAGAGGGTTAGTTGAGTTTGTTTGGTTAGATTGTCACCTCTCTGATGTATTGGTGCAGCTGGTTGTCAGTGAAGACCTCTGCCGAGGCTGGCTTCCCCAGCTTGTGGGTGATAGTGTACAGCAGCTCTTTATACAGCGACTTGAGCTGGGAGGGAGAAGATGTGGCAGAAAGAGAGAGAAGACGGACAAACATGAACCTTCAATAGGGACTCTAAAAGGACTGCTGTAGAAAAAAAGCCAATGAAAACAAGCACAATTCTTATAAGTTATAGTGATGATACCTCTTGCTCCTTATGTCTTTTCTCATTCTCTTCTGGGTTCTCATTCTCTTTAAAGTCCTGAAAGTACATAGATCATGTTATCTACTGTGTGTGCTGTATTCGGGAAATGCTGAAGTCAAAGTCATAGTTCATAAAGTCATTGTGTACAAACTTACTTAATAGTTTATTTGATAATGACAAATACAATCAAGACACAACATCATTGATTATGATACTCATTGCAGCACGAGGATTTAGCTCATACTGCTTAACCACCCGTGTCCCTATGTGGAGAACAAAGGAGCTGGACCCACCCTCGTGTCCTTCTCTTTCCTGGTCATCCCCAGTTTACGGGCAGGGGAGCTCTGAGAGAAAGAGGGATTACACACAATACCGTAATACAGGAAACCTTGGTGGTGGGAAGCATGTATAGCAAAATAGCATTCATATTTTGCGCAGATTTAAAATAGAGGTTCTTCTCACTCTACCTGTCTCTGTCTGTTCCAAGTTGAGCCACGAGTCTGTATGGAGGTAAATGTGAAAGGGAAACAACACAGTTTAGCCACTGGTGGTCAAGAAACCCCTGGCCCTATACTTATCCTAGAAATCCACGCTATAGATAGGCCAAATGTACCTGCTGGGACATATCAATTATGCAATAGTGGGGAGCTTGAGAAATGTCTGAGTTTTAATGTGAAACAAACCCATGCATAGTCAGGGTGACACAAGTCAGATAGTCATCGATTCTGGCAGGGACTTCCTCATTGAAGGCGATAAGGAAACTACACTACTCCAGTCTCTGTAAACAAATTTAGGATTGGATAAAAAATAATGCACATAAAACATGATGCACACACACACACACACACACACACCCACACACACCCCCCCCCCCCACACACACACACACACACACACACACACACACACACACACACACACACACACACACACACACACACACACACACACACACACACACACACACACACACACACACACACACACACACACACACACACACACACACACACACACACACCCCCCCCCGGTATTAAAACTATGGAGGCCTCCCGGGTGGCGCAGTGGTCCAAGACACTGCATCGCAGTGTGCCACCAGAGATTCTGGGTTCGAACCCAGGCTCTGTCGCAGCCGGCCGCAACCGGGAGGCCCATGGGGCGGCGCACAATTGGCCCAGCGTCGTCCGGGTTAGGGAGGGTTTGGCCGGCAGGAATATCCTTGTCTCATCGCGCACTAACGACTCCTGTGGCGGGCCGGGCGCAGTGCACGCTGACCAGGTCGCCAGGTGTACGGTGTTTCCTCCGACACATTGGTGTGGCTGGCTTCCGGGTTTGGATGTGCGCTGTGTTAAGAAGAAGTGCGGCTTGGTTGGGTTGTGTTTCGGAGGACACATTCTGAGCCCGAGCCCGTGCGGGAGTTGTAGCGATGAGACAAGACAGTAACTACTAACAATTGGATACCACAAAATTGGGGAGGAAAAGGGGGTAAAAAATAAATAAATAAATAAATAAATAAATAAATATGGTGTGTTTATTTTAGGAAAAGTGAAAACACATCCCTTTCCATACAGTATCATCTGACCTCAAGTTGTACCGACTAGTACCGAAGTATGATTCATGGTCACATCTTATCTAGAAATACCAAATGGACTGCATGTAATGCTTACACATTAGGTATTATGTAATGCTTACACTGCATGTAATGCTTACACAGTACATTAACAACAATTCAAGTGTTATTAAAACATCAATGATCATGACACATTTCGTCTCAATACAAAAGGTATTTTGAAGTCACTCAAAACTTAACCGCGAAAAATAAAGTTTTGCAAACCAATTTCACCTCAGCATCCGTTGAGGCCATCCTCCCAAACTGTTATCTAAGAGGACATCAAACTCTAACCACACACACACGAGCCTGTTGATATCCATAGTGCCAAAATGCAATATAAACCCTTTCTAATAAGATGGGCCAATGCCAGTACAATAAAGGTGTTTCACAGAAGACGAATGATTTATTTAGTTGCGTATTACAAATATGAACACATTAAATTAACTTATTTTCTACATGACAAAGTTTGGTACTTGCCTGATCGGGAGGTTGTAGTAGGTCGTCTCCTGTTCTGGAGAATCCATCCTGGCTTGTCATCATGGTTGAGGTGGACGAACAGCCAAATGCCCGTCTTTGGTGAGACTGTGTGACTGAGTGTGTGTGGCTGTGTGTTGTCTGCTGTGTCTAGTGGATGAGAGGCTATACGAGAGAGCAGTGCTATCGCTTAGCAACAGGAAGTCATCATTTCCTGTTGAAGGTGGTTGCTGTAACTTGCAACCGTTTCTTTATCTTTGTCCAAATGCCATCCCTCTTTCTCTTGCAAACTGTATACAGTAGTGTACACACACTCAAACGCATAAACAAACAAACACACACACACCATCCATCACTTTCAAGACCATGGCATGTTTCTCTCTCCCCTGCATGGTGTTCTCTTCTCGTTTGTCTCTGTTTCAAAAAAACTCATCAGCCCATCACCACCAAGCTTCCTCTAGAAACTACAGTGAACCTCAGTGACTTCATCAACATCTTGGTTTTGGCAACATTGCTTGGTTTAAGCTCAGTGTACAACACAATGTAAGGGGTCTGAGTTTTGCCTGACCAAGAAGGCTATAACTATGGCTCTCAGGGCCTTACACATGCCACATGGCAATGTCCTGTTATGTGTATATTAGGCAAGGCAATAAAATGTAAATATTGAACATGGTTGCTTAGCATTAGGCATGGAAATGTCCACAGAAGCAATCCTGTTATGTAAAAAATATAACACAAGACAGGGGCGCAACTTTTACTGGGGATGGGGACATGTCCCCCCCACATTCTGAAATTGCACTTTTGTTCCCCCCAGTTTTATCATTGGAAGGTGATACAAAATGAGGCAATGGTGTGCTTTAGGAACATGCGGAAGCCGGCCCACACATACTTCTTAAATCAAAATTGCGCCCTTGACACAAGATATAACAATACATTTAACTTGGATGTTGGGAGCTCAACCCCTCCACGATAAAGCACAGCACAGAACTTACAGTCAAGAGAAAGCCTTCTTGGAATATCACTGCTGAAGAAGGTGGGGAGCACCATGGGCTTTTGCAGCCTGCACTGACCACAAAATGTACTCATCAAACCTGGGGTGTATTCATTACATCTTGTAACGGAAACCATTTACCGTTTAAGAACCAAATGGAAGCAAACAGAGCAAATGACCGTTCAACATTTTTTTTTCCTGTCGGAGCTAGTTTTATCCCCAGTTGTCTTGAATGCACTGAAGTCGGAAGTCAGAGATTTCCGAGTTCCCATTTGTTTTTAACGCGGCATGAGACCTGACTAGCTGTTCTTGACCAAAAATCTCCTGCAGAGAAAATAAAATAGAAAATAATTTGATCATGAAATTAAGTTTTCATTGTTCAGTTGTGCATACATACAGGGATGACTAACCTACACACATTTGTGAAGGTTTTCTGCGTCAACCAATGTATGGTGTCAACAACAGTACTTGCACCTATAGCCGCGGGAAGGACAGTGAGGGAAAAAAGTATTTGATCCCCTGCTGATTTTGTACGTTTGCCCACTGACAAAGAAATGATCAGTCTATAATTTTAATGGTAGGTTTATTTGAACAGTGTGAGACAGAATAACAACAAACAAATCCAGAAAAACGCATGCCAAAAATGAGGGAAATAAGTATTTGACCCCTCTGCAAAACATGACTTAGTACTTGGTGGCAAAACCCTTGTTGGCAATCACAGAGGTCAGACGTTTCTTGTAGTTGGCCACCAGGTTTGCACACATCTCAGGAGGGATTTTGTCCCACTCCTCTTTGCAGATCTTCTTCAAGTCATTAAGGTTTCGAGGCTGACGTTTGGCAACTCGAACCTTGAGCTCCCTCCACAGATTTTCTATGGGATTAAGGTCTGGAGACTGGCTAGGCCACTCCAGGACCTTAATGTGTTTCTTCTTGAGCCACTACTTTGTTGCCTTGGCCGTGTGTTTTGGGTCATTGTCATGCTGGAATACCCATCCACGACCCATTTTCAATGCCCTGACTGAGGGAAGGAGGTTCTCACCCAAGATTTGACGGTACATGGCCCCGCCCGAAGTTGTCCTGTCCCCTTAGCAGAAAAACACCCCCAAAGCATAATGTTTCCACCTCCATGTTTGACGGTGGGGATGGTGTTCTTGGGGTCATAGGCAGCATTCCTCCTCCTCCAAACACGGCGAGTTGAGTTGATGCCAAAGAGCTCCATTTTGGTCTCATTTGACCACAACACTTTCACCCAGTTGTCCTCTGAATCATTCAGATGTTCATTGGCAAACTTCAGACGGGCATGTATATGTGCTTTCTTGAGCAGGGGGACCTTGCGGGCGCTGCAGGATTTCAGTCCTTCACGGCGTAGTGTGTTACCAATTGTTTTCTTGGTGACTGTGGTCTCAGCTGCCTTGAGATCATTGACAAGATCCTCCCGTATAGTTCTGGGCTGATTCCTCACCGTTCTCATGATCATTGCAACTCCACAAGGTGAGATCTTGCATGGAGCCCCAGGCCGAGGGAGATTGACAGTTCTTTTGTGTTTCTTCCATTTGCAAATAATCGCACCAACTGTTGTCACCTTCTCACCAAGCTGCTTGGCGATGGTCTTGTAGCCCATTCCAGCCTTGTGTAGGTCTACAATCTTGTCCCTGACATTCTTGGAGAGCTCTTTGGTCTTGGCCATGGTGGAGAGTTTAAGAGTGTGCTCCTAATCTCAGCTCGTTACCTGTATAAAAGAGACCTGGGAGCCAGAAATCTTTCTGATTGAGAGGGGGTCAAATACTTATTTCCCTCATTAAAATGCAAATCAATTTATAACATTTTTGACATGCGTTTTTCTGGATTTTTTTGTTGTTATTCAGCAGGGTATCAAATACTTTTTTCGTTCACTGTAGTTTGGGGGTGAGGGTGCTGTGATATTTTCGCTGACGGTGGTGGTGCTGCAGTGCTGAATAAATTTTTTAGCCCGTGCTACAGACAACTATATCGGTCCGCTAATACAGGACTACTAAAGGCTCCATTTTTTAGGGGGTGCTGCAGCGCTAGGGGTGTGCCGACATGGCCATACCCATATTTGTAATCATATCCGTAAATGTTTTAATATGCCTATGTAGATGTTAGAAAAATACATCCTTGCATGTTTCTCACTGCAAAAAACCCTGCAGATTAGGCCTATGTGTGTGTGTGTGTCGAATCAAATCAAACGGTATTTGTCACATGCGCCGAATACAACAGTGAAATGCTTACTTACAAGCCTTTAACTAACAATGCAGTTTTAAGAAAAATACCAACAAAAAAAAGAAATAAAAGTTAACAATTAATTAAAGAGCAGCAGTAAAATAACAATAGCAAGGCTATATACTGGGGGTACTGCTACAGAGTCAATGTGCGGGGGTGCAGGTTAGTCGAGGTAATTTGTAGAGGTAAAGTGACTGCATAATAAGTACATTTATGAGACTTTATGAGGCTTCTTAACAGCTTCTATCCCCAAGCCATAAGACTGCTGAACAGCTTATCAAATGGCTGGACTACTTGCATTGACCCCCCCCTGCTAAAAATGTTTTTTAAAGTATGCTGCTGCTACTCGCTGTTTATTATCTATGCATAGTCACTAAACCCCTACCTACATGTACATACTACCTCAATTACCTAGACTAACCTGTACCCCCTGTATATAGCCTCGTTATTTTAATTTTATTGTTACTTTTTTATTTTTTACTTTAGTTTATTTAGTAAATCTTTTCTAAACTTGTATTTTTCTTAAAACTTAATTGTTGGTTAAGAAATTGTAAGCATGTCACAGTAAAGTTATTCGGTGCATGCGCCACATCAAACACATCAAAAACATGGTTTACATGTGGTTGATACCACTCCATTGACTCCATACCAGCCATTATTATGAGCCGTCCTCAGAAGCCTCCACTGGTCTGAATCCGCATCAGCATTTCATATTTTTATCAGAGCAGCAGGATCAAAGCACAGCCCGCCCATCTCTTGACAGACAAAGTTAAATCTTGACAGACAAACTAGCCAGGTGGGTTATTTAGAAACTCGCACATATTAGAAAGTTGTGTGCTGACACCTGATATCTTTTTAATTTTTTAAATTACGGATAATAAAAAAATATCAAGAATCCTGCCCATATATTTATTCCAATAACTGACTACTAGGCACACCCCAACTCACCACCACTACTTCCAGCAGCTATGCTTGCACCCATAAGTAGCCTAAATATTGGGTACTGTAGAGCTCTTTCAAATTCAACTGCTAATACGTTTTTATTTCTTTATTTTATTTCACCTTTATTTAACCAGGTAGGCTAGTTGAGAACAAGTCCTCATTTACAACTGCGACCTGGCCAAGATAAAGCAAAGCAGTTCGACACATACAACAACACAGAGTTACACATGGAATAAACAAACATACAATGTGCAAATAAGAGAGGTAAGGCAATAAATAGGCCATGGTGGCAAAGTAATTACAATATAGCAATTAAACACTGGAATGGATGAATGTGCAAGTAGATGTTTAACAAAATACAGTATGGTAAACCACTTCACTGTGTACCTTAATGACATCTCTCTAAAGTCGTCCACTCTCTCTCTAGAAATGGCCAGAGAGACACTTTTCAGAGATGACATCGCCGTGTGGGCGTAACATGCCAGAAAGGGCAGGCGCATTAGCATCACAACAAAAGTGGGTCCGTGAAGCAGGCGGACTAGTGAAACTACACAACGATTTTATCCCGTTCACATTTGAGACTGCATTTGTCAGTCTTTTACTTTGTTCATTCCACTCGGTAGTTACGAAGCGACATCGCAATGGCTTTGAACAAGAACAATTCAGAATCCGGAGGCGTCATTATCACCAACAGTGAAAGGTAACGTTAGACAGCTAGAGCTAGCTTGCTCATACTAGCTAGCTAATGCTCTTCAGTCAACGTGAGCAAGCTAGCCGTAGTAGACGCACAGAGTTTCTAAACACAGATACGGAACATCGCTAGACTTCTGTGAACGCTTGCGAAGCAGACTAAACAGACCAGGCCGGGGGTTGGGGTTTGAGAAGTCAATGAGAGAAGTAAAAAAATATTAATTGGTTGTTAATTTTCATGAAATGTAAAGGCACCACCTAGATTCGATCCAATGTCTTAAGTATTTGAACATGTTATTACTCCAACCTCGTGAAAGTGACAAACTGACACGTTTTTATTTTCGTCAAAAACGACTTTATATCGAAGGAGTGCCTTTGATTTGACGGTGTACACATGCGCAGTTCGGCGCGAGACGACCCTGACGCGTTTATGCGCATGAGCTTAGCGAGCCAACGTCTCCATGACGTCGCCTTCAAGCGTGATCCGGCATTTCTATTCAAGAAGCAATTCCTTCCCGTCTTTATACTGTACTGTCTTTGGTAGAGTTACGTTAGTTAGTTAGCTGTGTGTGTATGGGAGAATCTCCTCGTCCTCTCTTCACCTCCTCAAAACCCATTTGGAGAAGGTCAGAGGGGAGGAACCTAGGAGTATGCAATTGAGATTCTCCCTACGTAGCTAGGCAGTGTCTAGTTATGTAAACGTTAGTTAGCTTTCTGTGTATCTTTCCAGCTAGCCATTCAATGTATTGTAGCTACTGTAGCTTTGACATTGCGTATTCTTTCAGGCACCTAGAAAACTAGCTAATAGATCTTGCCTTGTCAACAACTTGGCCAGGACTCAGAAGCTAACTCTTGCATAATGATGACAATCAAATCGTGTGTTGACTGTCTGTCAGTGTCACTTCAGCTCATCAGTTTAGGTTGAGTTTATGCCGCGTTCAAAACAACTGGGAACTCTTGGGGGGGGGGGGGGGGGGGAGACGACCTCTTAACGGTCATCCAACTCGGAAACTCTGGCATCTTTCTAGAACTCTGATCTGAAGATCACTGATGTCATGATTTGACCTTGTCTTCTTCTTCCTATTGTGAATTTCTGACAGACTAGACCCTTTTTGGCATATTGCTGCCTTTCTCAGTTTGGAATGTGCATTCCACATTGTGACAAAACAAGAAAATAAAGGAGAATAGCAAAGCTTAAATTGCAGCACCATCTAATCCTGCACCTATACACTATGCCCAAAAACCCACAACCCCATCCCAGTACTCAGTGATGTAAAAATACTTTAAAGTACTACTTAAGTAGTTTTTTGGGGTATCTGTACTCTACTGTTTATATTTTACTTCACTACATTCCTAATGAAAATCATGTACTTTTTACTCCATACATTTTCCCTGACAGCCAAAAGTATTCATTATATTTTGATATGAAAATGGTCCGATTCACACACTTATCAGAATCCCTGGTCATCCCTACTGCCTCTGATCTGGCGGACTCATTAAACACAAATGCCTTGTTTGTAAATTATGTCTGATTGTTGGCTATCTATACATTTAAAAAAACAAAACAATTGTGCCATCTGGTTTGCTTAATATAAGGAATTTGAAATGATTCATGCTTTTACTTTTGATACTTAAGTATATTTAAAACCAAATACTTTTAGACTTACTCAAGTGGTATTTTACTAGGTGACTTTCACTTTTGCTTGGAGTCATTTTCTATTAAGGTATCTTTACTTGTACTCAAGTATGACAATTTGGTACTTTTCCCACCACTCCCACTACTTGTCCCTAAACGATCCTACAGAAGGCCGTCAGCCTGGGAGGATGGAACCCCTTCTCCCAAAATTTCCTGTAGATCTTCTGCACTAAAATCTCTCACACCCAAATATCTTTGCTGCTGCAACTACCAGATCTATCTTCTGTGATTTTTGCTCCATCAGTGCATTGCAGTTGATCACCATGGCTATAAATGCAAGAAATCCAACCTTACAACTCATATTCTCTTGGCTCTCTCTCTTCAGGCCTACTCAATTGGGGGCTCGGAGTTGCCTAACTCACCCTTGGGCTATCCTCTACTCTCTTCACTGCCTCAGCATAGGACGTTTTCTGCCCCACTCAAACTTAGGCAATCTCAACCTGTCTCTCTCACAGGGCATTTTGGATCCCCAGTTGCATGGGCACCCCCACTGTTGACACAGGGCTTTCTCTATCCCAACTGTACACTCCCTCTGACTTTGCTCTCCTGCACATTTCTCACATCGTGGGATCTCCCGTCTACACACTGCTGCAACACGTCCGAATCCTTGGCACCTAAAGCACCGACGCTGGTCCGGAACATAGGCCCTCACAGAATAGCAACTATAACCTGACCTTATCAGGAAGAAACACTGTCAAAGCTCAACAAGACAGACTGGGTATTCTCCGTCTTGCCATTGCCACCGGGTCGACTTCTCACGTAACGGCGGGCGTCACAAACACTAAGAATATTCATTTGATCCACCTCCACACTCAACGCTATTCCACTAATCCTGCCGTTTTCCCGAAAATACGTGTTACGTATCTGTCATGCGAGCATGGCAGGTAAACCTATTAAGGTGTTGGAACTAACCGTCTAACCAGCCACTAGTGTGTCACCAAGCCTAAGCCTATTACACCTTACTAGCTCTTTACTGGAGATGAGCAATGGGCCACTTATGGTAACTGACCAGCTCAGACAGTTGCACAATGCCCCCCTGATCTCATAAGCATGCTCTTTTAAAGGTTTTCTTTTTATCTGTGGTTATGGAAAATAATCATTGTCATGTTGATTTAGGTAAATTAACACTGAATTGACTTGCAACTTCAAAATTATATGTTGACAAAAGTGTGTGTGTGTGTGTGTGTGTGGGGGGGGGGGGGGGGGGGGGGGGGGGGGGGGGGGGGGGGGGGGGCGCATCAGTGTGTTGATGAGCTATGAGAACGTGGAGCTTGTATTCTGTGAAGCTGAGTGCCTGCCTGATGCCTTCAGGAAGAGTAAGAAGGGGAGTATCTTCCTGACTCCCTACAGGGTAAGAGGAGACACACTTCTTTACCGTGCACATTTTTCATAGACCCCAACCCACTCCCTAACCCTATAGGCACTAGATATGAAAGAAAAGGATTGGTGTAATCCAGGTTGTCTGTCCCCAGGTGATCTTTGTGGCGAAGGGGGGTCATGATGCTCTGCTGTCCTTCATGATGCCTTTCTACCTGATGAAGGGCTGTGAGGTCAAACAGCCTGTCCTGGGGGCCAACTACATCAAAGGCACAGTCAGCGCAGAGCCCGGAGGTGTGTGTGTTTGTGTGTGAGAGAATGAGACTGACTGTATCCCACCAGACCTCAAAGAACTTCACACTGTCAGTAGCAGAGAAACATAAATCAAATAAAATTGTAATTGTCACATGCGCCGAATACAACAGGTGTAGACCTTACCGTGAAATGCTTGCTTTCAAGCCCTTCACCAACAATGCAGTTAGGAAAATAGTTACTAAATAAACTAAAGTAAAAATAAAACAAAAAATAATTAACACAATAAAATAACAATAGGGAGGCTATATACAGGGGGTACCGGTACCGAGTCAATGTGTGGGGGTACAGGTTAGTCGAGGTAAAGTTACTGCATAATAAGTACATTTATGAGACATACCTGGCCAAGGACCACTTCTGTGCATAAAATGGACATAAAAGGAAAGTCTTCTTGATCTCTCTGCCAAACCTTGGAGGAACAGGCTTTAGTTTAAAATCTGGAATATGTTTTATCTTTTATTTTTTGAAAGAGTTAACTGTACTTCTATCACTATCTCAGGAGGCTGGGAAGGCTGTGCCACCTTTAAGCTGGTGTTTGCTGCTGGAGGAGCCATTGAGTTTGGACAGTGCATGTTACAGGTCGCTGCACAAGGTAAAGAACTTTGGAGCTTTATTCTTGACCATTTTACCCAATGACTAGCTTCTTTTGAAATAGCTATTTTAAATGGATGTTTCCCCCTCTCCTCTTCCCCTGTGCAGCATCCAGAGGGCAGCCTGTGAGTGGTGGCTTTGGGGGCTGTCCGTACATGGCCAACGGGGCATATGCCTACCCTCCTCCCCCAGCCAATGGGTACCCGGCGGGACCCCCACCCGGGTACTCCTACCCCAACCCCCCTCCGCCAGGTACTGACCAGACACGAAGACGACTGTTGTCTTCCTTTTAATGTCTTGTACTTGTCCAATTAGAATTTAGAAAAATAGTTTCATCACAAAAAATAGTCCATGTACTATTGCATGTCATATCTAACCACTCTCTGTTTCTTTCCAGATGCATTCTACCCCAACCCCGCCGGGTTTGATGGCCCTGCGGCCTACATGCCCCCTCCTCCCTACTCCGCCCCTCTGGGACAGCAGGCCCCCCACAACCCTGACCTGCCCTCCACACCTGCAGGTCAGAATACATTTTGGTTCTTGCTTTCTCTCCTCTCTCTTGCGCTCTCTCTCCTTTTCTTTCTAACTCACTCTTGCAAAGTTCCTTCATTAGTGATAGTTTTAATTAGCGTGATGTGAGCGATCCCATGCTGCCAAAGCATTAAATAATAGGACAATTAATTAACTTGTGCTTCTCTCTCCTCCCCCAGCCGAGGCAAAGGCAGCAGAGGCAGCAGCCAGTGCCAGCTGTGCCACACTCCCTCCCACCTACCTACCACAGGTACACCTGTTTACCAACATTTTACCACTGTAAATCTGACTTTATGAAATGCACATAGATAACATTTCACTTTAGTAGGGTATGGATTCTCACCGTTATATTTAAATTGTTGGCCCAGTAGCAGGTAGGAGAGGCAGGGTCATCAGGACAAGTCAATGCAGACAGCTACCTGACCCAATAAACAAAGAGCAAGTTAGAGTACAGCCAATGAATGCCATGCAGGAAGCGGCACAGGACCAATGAGAGAGGAACAATCCAATGGTACAGAGACCTGTGAGAGACATCCCACTTACAGTGCAACCAGAGTACTGGTGCTCACTTCCTCTCAGGTGGAGAGTAGTTAGACTAGGGCTGTTGTGGTGACCGTATTACCACCACACAGGCAGTCATGACGCAGTAAAATTCCACGTAACCTTGTAATCTCCTTTTATGCACTCTGGACATGAGTTGGTCGTACCCAATTTGCTAACTACCATCAGGTTGCTAATGGCCTGGTACTCAGGGCTCTATTGTCTGTCTAACCACTCTGACATCAATGCAAATGCTATTGGAAAATCACATCAAACACTAATCATCAAAACAGTATGTGCTTTTAAAACTCACCTCACTGTGATGATCAATTTGAAGAAAGAAGTTCAACAACAGGTTGAAACTGAGTCTAAAACATGGTCTTTGTGGATGTTATTTCAAAGCCAAACACAATGAAATGGACAGCGCTTTCTAAGGGGATGGTTCATTCAAACCCCCATAAGCATATTAGAGAATTATGCAAATACATAGGCCTATATTTGACACCAAGAAAGAACGGAAATAAAATGATTGTGCCGTTATACAATACATCGCCTACTGCTTATTACACATGGCAGAGAACATAAGAAAAACTGATTTAAGATGTCTGGTACATAATTGGTCTAGCCTATACTCCGAAAATATAACGAATTCTAGTAATCTTCTTTGAGCGAGGACTGTATTATTATGCATACTGGATGGACTGGTTACCCGATGCTACACTCCAAACAGTCTATGTATGATTCTGGGAGAGAACATATAGGCCTAGGCAGGCTTACAGAGTTGGCTTCCAATTATAGTGAACTTGCAAATTCCCTAGTAATAGGGAATTTTTTTATATTTTCATAGTTACTAGGCTGACGCATGACTTTTTAGCTTTATACCGTGCATTTCCATCTCCTCTCTCTCCTACATTCCTTGCTTGAGCAAGCAGAGGGGCTGTCAACAGTTGAATTAAATGTTTCCTTGTGAAAACATTATACTATCGACGTTCCCAAACATATTTCACTTGGTTTCCCAAATGAAGCACTGGGGTAGCTGTAGGAACAGGGTTGGAGAGCCCATGGCATACAGAGCACTGGGGTAGCTGTAGGAACAGGGCTGGAGAGCCCGTGGCATACAGAGCACTGGGGTAGCTGTAGGAACAGGGTTGGAGAGCCCGTGGCATACAGAGCACTGGGGTAGCTGTAGGAACAGGGTTGGAGAGCCCGTGGCATACAGAGCACTGGGGTAGCTGTAGGAACAGGGCTGGAGAGCCCATGGCGTACAGAGCACTGGGGTAGCTGTAGGAACAGGGTTGGAGAGCCCATGGCGTACAGAGCACTGGGGTAGCTGTAGGAACAGGGTTGGAGAGCCCATGGCGTACAGAGCACTGGGGTAGCTGTAGGAACAGGGTTGGAGAGCCCATGGCGTACAGAGCACTGGGGTAGCTGTAGGAACAGGGTTGGAGAGCCCATGGCGTACAGAGCACTGGGGTAGCCGTAGGAACAGGGCTGGAGAGCCCATGGCGTACAGAGCACTGGGGTAGCTGTAGGAACAGGGTTGGAGAGCCCATGGCGTACAGAGCACTGGGGTAGCTGTAGGAACAGGGTTGGAGAGCCCATGGCGTACAGAGCACTGGGGTAGCTGTAGGAACAGGGCTGGAGAGCCCATGGCATACAGAGCACTGGGGTAGCTGTAGGAACAGGGCTGGAGAGCCCATGGCATACAGAGCACTGGGGTAGCTGTAGGAACAGGGCTGGAGAGCCCATGGCATACAGAGCATTGGGGTAGCTGTAGGAACAGGGTTGGAGAGCCCATGGCATACAGAGCACTGGGGTAGCTGTAGGAACAGGGCTGGAGAGCCCATGGCATACAGAGCACTGGGGTAGCTGTAGGAACAGGGTTGGAGAGCCCATGGCATACAGAGCACTGGGGTAGCTGTAGGAACAGGGCTGGAGAGCCCATGGCATACAGAGCATTGGGGTAGCTGTAGGAACAGGGTTGGAGAGCCCATGGCATACAGAGCACTGGGGTAGCTGTAGGAACAGGGTTGGAGAGCCCATGGCATACAGAGCACTGGGGTAGCTGTAGGAACGCGGCCTCCATTCGAGTGCATACGTCTTTTCTTTTGCCACTGTTTCTGCCATTCTAAATTGAAACGCATTTTTACATATTAGTTAAGACTAAGTTGAGAATAGTCTGTTGGGTGAAAATATGATCACTTGATGAGAGAACAACGTGTGCAGCCGAGGCAAGAAACAGAGTTTAAAGCTATTGATGATTTGAGAAAGTCATAAAAAAGCTATGGTTGCATCATGCAGCCCATATATGTTTGAATTTCAAAGGTTTGTATCATTCACAACTGAAGTTGCCAAAGAGCTCTAAATCTAGTGTATAGGACCTGTTTCAAATGATCACTTATGCTCAACATAGCCACTTCATATGCACACTCGATCCAGAATGAAAAATATCCTTTGTATTTTATTCAACTAAGTTCAATTATATTATTCTAAAAATAAAATCATATAAAATAATGGCATGGGACTTATAAGCATATATCGTCCGCTAAATGAACAAGCCTACAGCCTACGACATGGTGCATAGCCAGATAACATACAGTAGGCCAACTCGTCTTCTGTTCTTCTGAAATACAATTTCTTCATATCATAATGAGTTGAGGCCTGGAGATGCTAAATGTTTGTCAATTACTGGGAGACCCGCAGTCTTTTACATGACAATAACCAGCTGACAAAATGTAATGACAGCTACAGGCCGAAATCAGACACAGACCGGTTGGAGAAACCAGTCAAAGCAGATGTTATCCTGCTATATCTAGCATAGGAACTGACAGTATATCAGATTACCATAGTATCGATGTAGTACTTTAATCAAATGGGTTTAACTCAGAGTTGATTTTGTCCTCCATACTGTGTATATCTGTAATCATACTGTATGTTTTCCTCCTCCTCTCCAGGACAAACCTCCCCCCTACTCTCCTACTGAGGACAAGAAGACCCAGTAGAGCACCGATATCTCAGCTCCCACGGCCTCTCCATCCCTATGATTTATTTCCTCCTCTGTCTCTTCTACAAACCCCTTCTGTCTACCTGGCTCCCTTTGAATCCATCCCAACTTTCTCAAGCTCGTGTACAGGCAGTTCCTTTCTACCTGAGTTCCACTAAACAATTATATCATACCCAGCTGATTTTAACTAAACAGTGTAACTTACAGCTCTTCTAGAGTGGTTGATGATATGATTGTAGCTTGTTTGGGCCCTAAGCTGTCAGGAAACAGGGGATATTAGGTTAAGGCGGAGGTGAGGTTTAGTACTAGTCTTGTGTACCTGCCTTTTTCTGTATTAGCAAACCCTAAGTTGGCTAAAGCAGAAACGGGCAGGCTGAAGGTTTAGCAGGTTGTTTTGGTGAGAAGCTGATTTATTTTCTAAGACGACTGGACAAACTGGACTGAATGAAGTTTTTTTTCTTTGCTAATCTATCCAGTGGCTAGCGAAAGTCTGTATTGTTGATTATTTATTTATTAATTTATTATTTTTCTGTACAGGATTTTAATGTGACTACTTTAAATATGAGAGCATAGCAGTAGATCATTGGACCAGGTCTCTGTTGAAAAATAAATGTTATTGCAATGAGACTAACCTGAATAAAAAAAGGTTAAATACAGAACAGTTGGTGAAGTTTGACATATATGGTACAAATCTGAAATGATACCCTTGTATGTAGGAAATATGGTGTCATTTGAGACTCGCCCTTTGTGTTGATAGGGACCATAATGTCAGTTATAGTTGACAGCTAGTTAGAATACTAGTGAATCCCTGATCCTAGTCGAACTGTACTGAACAAAAATATAAACCGTAACATGCAACAATTTTACTGAGTTACAGTTCATATAAGGAAATCAGTCAATTTTAAATAAATAAATTGGGCCCTAATCTATGGATCTCACATGACTGGCCAGGGGTGTGCCGGGGAGGGCCTAGGCCCACACACTTGAGAGCCAGGCCCAGCCAATCAGAATTAGTTTTTCCCCACAAAAGGGCTTTATTACAGACAGAAATACTCCTCAGTTTCATCAGCTGTCCGGTTGGCTGGTCTCAGACAATCCTGCAGGTGAAGAAGCCGGATGTGGAGGTCCTGGGCTGCCGTGGTTACACGTGGTCTGCGGTTGTGAGGCCGGTTGAACGTAATGCCAAATTCTCTAAAATTACATTGGAAGTGGCTTATGGTAGAGAAATGAACATAAAATTCTGGCAACAGCTCTGGTGGACATTCCCAATTGTACGCTCCCTCAACTTGAGATATCTGTGGCATTGTGTTGTGTGACAAAACTGTACAATTTATAATCTTTTATTGTCCCCAGTACAAGGTGCACCTGTGTAATGATCATACTGTTTTAATCAGCTTCTTAATATGCCACACCTGTCACGTGGATGGATTATGTTGGCAAAGGAGAAATGCTCACTAACAGGTATGTTAACAAATTTGTGCCCAAAATTTGAGAGAAATAGCTATCTGCTACTGCCTGTGTGTATGGAGCAGTTGCCCCATGATGTAATGTCCTGTGTGTCACTCTTCTGAACATTCTAGAACTCACTCACCCACCACATCAGATCAAGGATAAGTGCTGTCTTGCTTGCGTCACAGCACTCTGCAGTGTTCCGGACTTGCACTAGCTAACGGACTAGTCAGTTCTCTCTCTTATAACAACCGTAATGGCTGTACTTCTCTTGTGATGGGTTCTTCAGTGACATGTTTGAGGTCAATCTCTGAATCACATCTGAGCACCTTAATATTTTGGCCACTCTCTTTCTCCCTCTGTTACACAAGGCAGTCACCTGATTCTTTGCACTTTAAAAAAAATATGCATCAGGCTTCTTGTAACTCCCATTAATTTGAGTATTTTATTTGAAATGGTAAAATATTTTATTATAAAGACGAAACAAAAGCATGGTCTCAATTCAACTAATTGTATTTTTCTGTACACATTGTGATGCTAGCCTGGGTACCTGACTATTTCTGCATTTATATGCTACATCATTGCCTTGTTTGACAAAACGACAAGTTCGGAGAACTTGTGCAAATCCACATCAGTATCCCAAAGGCTAGTCCGCTGTACAGAGTCTGATCCCATGTTCCAGAACATTAACATTCCAGAAGATTCCTGTGTCACAGCTGTGCTTACTAATTGCCTCCCGTTCAAGTCGGTGTCCCACAACAGGACCGTAAAAACATCTGTACAGGAGACATCACAACACTGTCATCATAAACTTTACATGTTAGGGACAGCAACAGGAGGGAGACTGGTTTGCATTCCTGTTAAGAGGATCCGCACCTTTATTTAAATTTTTGCCTAAAATGACATACCCAAATCTAACTGCCTGTAGCTCAGGACCTGAAGCAAGGATATGCATATTCTTGACACTATTTGAAAGGAAACAATGAAGTTTGTGGAAATGTGAAATTAATGTAGGAGAATATAACATTAGATCTGGTAAAAGATGATACGAAGAAAGTGTTTTAATTTTTTTTGCACCATCTTTGACATGCAAGAGTAAGGCCATAATGTATTATTCCAGCCCAGGTGCAATTAAGATTTTAGCCACTAGATGGCAGCAGTGTGTGTGCAACGTTTTAGGCTGATCCAATGAACCATTGCATCTGTCAACATTTTGTATCAAGACTGCCCAAATGTGCCTAATTGGTTTATTTATACATTTTGAAGTTCATAACTGTGCACTTTCCTCAAACAATAGCATGGTATTATTTCACTGCAATAGCTACTGTAAATTGGACCGTGCAGTTAGATGAACAAGAATTTTAGCTTTCTGTCCATATCAGATATGTCTATGCTCTGGGAAATGTTCTTGTTACTTACAACCTCATGCTAATCACATTAGCCTACGTTAGCTCAACCGTCCGCGGGGGATCCACCGATCCTGTAGAGGTTAAGGTTCCCAAAGGAATAGTCCTTTTTAAGTCACAATGTCGGGTTTGTGCGGTGGGGGTGTTGGTGGGGGAGATCTTTGTGGGCAATATTCTGCCTTGTCTCAAGTTGGTGGTCTGGTGGTGTGGGGGGCTGTGCTTTGGCAAAGTGGGTGGGGTTATATCATATACATGTCTTTTTGTAGAGCAAGGTACCACTGGATGCACAGACCACCTCGTGTACTCAAAGTCATTGAGATATGTCAAGTTTCCTTGTAGGTGGGCTTTTCGGCGGGGAAACTGTGAAGCCAGCTGTATTGCTTGTTTCTGTTTGTGTTTTATTAAAGAATGTAAAACAATGTATTTTTTCTGCTTTTCAATAAATCATGCATAGCTGTTCTTTATATGACCTAAAACAAATGTGTTTATATGGGCAGAATGTGATCTATAGGCTATAGCATACTGAATTTTGATCAATAATGAAAATAGAACAGTCCATGCTAAAACAATATATCTGGTAAATGGCCAAAATTTGAATGTTTCAATTAAAAAAGACTCACATGATTATAGAAATGGAAACAATGATTTTAGAGACACAAAGTAACAATAGCCTATGATTAAAGGGTTAGGTTATACTGGGCTCTCACCATCATCACTACTATCATTATTAACATCATTCCAATTCAAACAAGTCACAATTATCAGCTTTGGTATTGGCATCAGTGAGAAGGCTTTCCGAGTGAGGAGAGACACATGGGTAGGCCTACCAAAGGAAAATGTATGAAAACAAAAATGGTTATGACATTCGAGCCACAGAAATCCAATGTTTATATAAAATGTCTGCCTTTCCCCCTACATTTTAATAGTCTAATAAGTCCATATAATATAGGACATCACCAAACCCATTTGGCCTATGTCAGTTAATTTAGTCTCATTCTGATACTGAACATGTCTGGCTATTTCAAAAGAACAGAAAATATTTTGAGTTGACTCTATAGGCAATTACACTAAAGATCTAACTGAGGTTCAACTTTAAGGCATGGGCATCTTTCAAAACTATTTTGATACTCACCTCATGTCTTGATAATATGAATAGGAATGAAGCCCATTTTGAAATCAGTATTTGTCCATCGCTCCGATTGTTCCCATTTTCAATAAAATAAGTATGCCTGAGAGATTCACAAGACTATCATTGGAATGTTGTAAAGTCCTGCCCTACTCTGGCTGGCGAGGACACTCCGGTGAATAATAATAGGCACACAAACTAAAGGAGACTATTTTATACTTAACTAAAATATAAATGTAATATGTAAAGTATTGGTCCCATGTTCCATGAGCTGAAATAAAAGATCCCACCCACAAAAAGCTTATTTCTCTAAAATGTTGTGCACACATTTGTTTGCGTCCCTGTTAGTGAGCATTTTTCCTTTGCCAAGATAATCCATTCACCTGACAAGTGTGGCATATCAAAGTAGCTGTTTAAATACCTAGTTGTGGGGACAATAAAAATACACTAAAAATGTGCAGTTTTGTCACAATACAATGCCACAGATGTCTCAAGTTGAGGGAGCGTACAATTGGCATGCTGACTCCAGGAATGTCCACCAGAGCTGTTGCCAGAAAATTGAGTGTTAATTTCTTTACCATAAGCTGCCTCCAACACCGTTTTAGAGAATTTAGCAGTACGTCCAACCAGTCTCACCACGGCAGACCACATGTAACCACGCCAGCCCAGGACCTCCACATCCGGCTTCTTCACCTGCAGAATCATCTGACACCAGCCACCCAGACAGTTGATGAAACTGAGGAGTAGTTCTGTCTGTAATAAAGCCCTTTTGTGGGGAACAATTCATTCTGACTGGCTGGGCCTGGCTCCCCAGTGGGTGGGTTTATGGCCTCCCAGGCCCACCCATGGCTGTGCCCCTGCCAATTTATGTGAAATCCATAGATTAGAGCCTAATGAATTAATTTCAATTGACTGCTTTCCTTATATGAACTGTCACTCAGTAGAATTGTTAAAATTGTTGCATGTTGTGTTTATATTTTTGTTCAGTATAGTATTTTATTTAACTTAAGATTCTCACCAAGACAGGCAGACAGTTCAGACAGACAAACAGTACAGTAGGCTATACATTGCACATGAAGAGTATAGGCTATTTTAAGAGAATGAATGCAAATGTATGCTGCTAATGAACAATAACTAGGCCCAATCGATTACCCTTGAAACTATCCTCTTTGAACTGCCAGATCTGAATAAATGGTTTGGATGGAGGGCTTCGATTATCCAGCAATCGAAATGCAAGTCGTTCATAAACTACTAATCCAAATATTCTGCTTAAAAAGACCTTGCACTGCTACACTCAGCATTCATTATTTTTAGAGGTCAGAACAAGCAATCAGGGGCTCAGCCCCGCAAATAATCGTACAGTATTTGCAAGTCTGAGAAAAACATAGCCTTTTCTAAAATAAATTCTACCAATTCTACATCATTTTACATGACTGGACTTTTTAATACTACACGAATGACCAAAATGACAAGATACACTGTCAATGAAATACTGACAACAAAAAAACGAACAACCCATGTCTTAAACGCAACCAATAGCCAGGGTTGGGGAGTAAGGGATTACAAAAAACGGTAACTGTAATCCGTTACGTTACCAGCTAAAATATTGTAGGCTAATCAGATTACCGATACTTTTAAAAACTAGATGATTACTTCGAGGATTACTTTTAAATTCAGAAAGGATGTTTGTGGAAAAAAATCTAATGGACACATGCTCAAATTTGCACACTTTTGATATACTTAAAGGGGCAATCTGTAGTTGCTACATGCATTTTTGGACTTATAAATTATATATATCCATTGATTCTTGAAGAATATAATTTATAAATACCCTAGTTTTGAATTTAGTTCAACTGTCACACTCCATGAGAACCCAAAATATAAGCTTGTTTTTCTCCAATGTTTGTAAACATTATAAATGTAAACAAACACTTTATAGCCTCAAAACATGGTAAAACAATAGTTGTTATATCATGGATGGTCAGTCCTTGCATCTGTAGCTCTGTCTACTAATCTGAGAGTGGTTACATTTCTCCAGGCTCATCCCTCAGGTTTTTACTGAAATAGAGGTGGGGCGAGCGTTTTCTTTCATCTGTGGATGTGCCCTATAAACAGCTGCATATTATCAATATATCAAAGTGTCACCAACTATAGGTAAACAATAGGCCTATAGAAAATTCAGCATGTGGCATTCATTTATCACATGTAATTAGCACTTTTCAGTCATTCTCAAAGCATGCCATTCCATGAGCACAGCACTTATTTTTCAACTTGAATCAATGAGCTCAATCAGTCCTCCATGACAACACAATCATAAACAACAGAGTAGGGCTGGCTAATAAGTCCTTAGTTTTGGGGTTATGCTCAGGTTAAACAATTTGGCTAATCTATACTTCCATATTTCCAAGTCCTATTCTTGAAGATCAAGGGGTATAACTTGTATTGGAATGACTGGAATTCTTTGGTTTTTAATGTGAAGATATCATTTAATTGTATTATTATATGTAGTAAAAATGGATGGGTTAGAAGAAGCCTGTTACGTGGGGCGGAGCAGGTGAACCCAAGTGCAGACTCAGACGAGGAGACAGGGATAAGGTTCCCAAGGTATTTATTGAAAAACGGGGGGGGGGGGGGGGATGGGGTGCAGGCCAGGGGAAGCTCGGGCGGGTAGCAGGGAACCGGAACTGAGGCTGGGGCAAGGGGAGTAGGGGCAGGGTAAGCAGGTCCGGAGCGGAATCCAAGGAAGCAGTAAAGTGGGGGTCCAGGGCAGGGAAGCAGGACTGATGAGACGAGGGACTGGCGACAGGGACCAGAGTCAGAGCGGACGGAAATGTAGCGGAGAGAAAAGCAGCATTATGGTAGGGAAAACAGGCACCATAGGATAATAAGATCTATGCAGAAACAAACAGCTTGAAATGCAGACTGACTGATGATATATGATCTGGCAGCGTGGAAGTGGAAGGGCTGAGTATTTGTAGAGGTCTTGATATGGAACAGGTTGCAGCTGGTGGGGATCTGCTCTGACTCCAGCACACCTGTCTCCACTCACACGATCAGATACACCCATAGAGAGAGAGAGAGGGAGAGAGCACTGAGGGGCTTGCGGCAGGTTAGGGAGACACAGGATGAGAAGTAGAGGGCATGGCAGGGGCAGATGTAACAAAGCATACATAACCAACCCATAAAGTAAAATGTCACATCCATATATGGCCATCTATGTAAACTTTAACATTGATTTATTCTGCAATAGATGTCGTTCAATTGGTAACATACATTTTTTGTCTTCTTCTAATGCCTCTTAAGGGGAAAGTAATCTAAAAGTAATGAAATGTAATCAGATTACGTTACCGAGTTTGAGTAATCCAAAAGTTACATTACTGATTACAATTTTGGACAGGTAACTAGTAACTGTAACATATTACATATTACATTGAGAACATATTACATTAACCTACCCAACCCTGAATATGAGATTGTTAGGTCACGGTCATTCCCTTTCTCACCTCCCTCCCGAAGGGAGGTTCTCGACAGCTGCGCTGGACTGGGGAGGCCAACGAAGCCTTTCGTGCGCTCAAGGAATGTTTTACTAACGCATCTGTTCTGGCTCACCCTGAACCGTCTCAGCCTTTCATCGTGGAGATGGACGCCTCTGAGGTTGGAGTAGGGGCTGTTCTCTCCCAACACACTGGATTGCTGCCTAAACTCCATCCATGCGTCTTCTACTCACGGAAGCTGTCTCCCGCAGAGTGGAATTACGACGTGGGCGATCGTGAGTTGTTGTCCGTCAAGAAGGCGCTGAAAGCATGGCGGCACTGGCTGGAGGGTGCTAAACACCCATTCATTGTCTGGATGGACCACAGAAACTTGGAGTACATTCGAGCAGCGAAGAGGCTGTACCCGCATCAGGCCTAGTGGGCACTATTCTTCCCCAGGTTTGACTTTACCCTCTCCTACCGGCCGGGATCAAAGAACGTTAAGGCCGATGTTTTGTCCCGGGTCCATGACACAGAGGATCGGCGGGAGAAAGTGACACCCTATATTCCCCTATCCCGCATTGTGGCTCCTGTGATGTGGAATGTGGACGCGGACATCTGTCGAGCCCTGCGACAGGAGCCCTCACCTGCCCACTGTCCCGAGGGGCGTATCTACGTGCCCTCTGATGTGCAGGACCGTCTCCTCGCCTGGGCACACACAGCACCTGTGTCGGGGCACCAGAGTATAGCCCGTACTATCGACTGTCTCTCTGCCAAGTACTGGTGGCCCACCTTGGCCCGGGACATCCGGGTTTACGTCTCTTCCTGCTCCATCTGCGCACAGAGCAAGACACCTAGACACCTCCCCTATGGCAAACTCCACCCGCTGCCGGTTCCACAACGAACCTGGTCCCATCTCTCCGTGGACTTTGTCACAGACCTTCGCCCCTCGGAGGGACACACCACCACCCTGGTCGTTGTGGACCGGTTTTCCAAAGCCTGTCGTTTAATTCCTCAGCCTGGTCTCCCTACGGCCCTGCAGACCGCGAAGGCTCTCTTCTCTCACGTCTTCTGGCACTACGGGATCCCAGAGGACATCGTGTCTGACCAGTTCACTTCCTGTGTCTGGAAGGCCTTCATGGAATGACTGGGGGTAACGGTCAGCCTCACCTCCGGGTACCGTCCCCAATCAAATGGGCAGGTGGAAAGGGTAAATCAGGAACTGGGTAAGTACCTTCGTAATTACTGTCAGGACTGGCCGGGGGAGTGGGCTGCGTTTCTGCAGAATACGCACAAAACTCCCTCCATCACTCCTCCACTAACCTCACACTCTTTCAGTGTGTTCTAGGATATCAGCGCCGGCCCTGGCACCCTGGCACCAGAGTCAGATCGAGGCTCTTGCGGTGGACGATTAGTTCCGGTGTGCCGAGGAGGTATGGAACAACGCGCACACCCGTCTCCAACGCTTCGTACTCCGGTAAAAGGCACAGGCCGTTCGTCACAGCAGTGTGTCCCCGGTCTTTCACCCCAGTGACAGGGTCTGGCTTTCTACGAAGGACCTGCCCTCCACTTGCCCTGCCGGAAGCTGAGCCCGCGGTTTGTGGGGCCGATCAAAGTCCTGAGGAGAGTCAATGAGATGACGTACAGATTACAACTCCCCGTCAATTACCGTGTCTTAACCTCATTTCATGTATCTCTCCTCAGGCGAGTGGCAGCTGTTCCCTTGGCTAGTGCTGGACCCCACAACGCACCTCCCCAAACACCCTTCACTCATCAACCCCAGACTTGTCTCGTCATCAGTACCTGGTTCCAATCCCCACTCTATCACTATATATATACTCCCTCTGCCATTTATCTTTGTCGGTCACTGTAAATGTTACTTGTTTTCAAGAGAGGAATCTCTCCTACTATTTCCTGAGTGTTTTATATTTTGCACTTTGGGTTCGCCCTATGCCTTTTTGCTTATGAAGTTATATTTTGAGCACAACAGCATTTAGGTTTGGTCCCGTTTTGTTCTATGGTGCTTAAATAAATTCAGTAGTTCTAAACCTGCAACTGCCTCCTGCCTACTTCTCTCAATACCTGTGACACTATGCATAAATATATGTGCGAAGAAAAATACAAAGTCTGATAACATGACGATTCCCACTCTATCTTTGCCTGACTCTATGCCTTCAGGATACTTTTCAGCTGGGTTCCACAAAAATGAAGGCCCTAAAAAACCTCATGCTTTCACCCAGTCTTCCCCTTTCAAACCACAGGCTCCAGAGAGGTGTTCCCAAGCCATGTTATTTTCACTTTGCTCCCCTTCTCCTTCTTCCTCCATAGCCACCCAATATACACGTGCAGTAGCCTTTATCCACTTTACCTCATCTTGAGGTAACTCAGCACTGTATATACACGTTTCAACCTCACTACCTTCAGAAAATTATATCCCAACAATGCTACTAAAGTAACCCCTGCTACTACTAACACTGCCCATGACGTATACTTCAAAATCCCTCATTTCCCCCGTAGTCCCATTCCATGTCGTTACTCTAGCATCCTTCCGTTACTGTCCATACAGTGACTGCCGTGAGAACAACTACTGCCTGGAATCTGTTTCCTGCTCTTCTACTGTTCGTGGTTCACTAATAGATTTAGGACTGACCCTTTCATATACTCCCTACGTATCTCCCAACTCATACCTGGTCCCCTAGCCACCAACATCTGCTATGACCTCCTGTATTTATGCTGCAGTAGTTTATGTGTCGAGGTGCTAGGGTCAGTCTGTTATATCTGGAGTATTTCTCCTGTCTTATCCGGTGTCCTGTGTGAATTTAAGTATGCTCTCTCTAATTCTCTCTTTCTTTCTTTCTCTCTCTTGGAGGACCTGAGCCCTAGGACCATGCCTCAGGACTACCTGGCATGATGACTCCTTGCTGTCCCCAGTCCACCTGGCCGTGCTGCTGCTCCAGTTTCAACTGTTCTGCCTGCGGCTATGGAACACTGACCTGTTCACCGGACGTGCTACCTGTCCCAGACCTGCTGTTTTCAACTCTCTAGAGACAGCAGGAGCGGTAGAGATACTCTCAATGATCGGCTATGAAAAGCTAGCTGACATTTACTCTTGAGGTGCTGACTTGTTGCACCCTCGACAACTACTGTGATTATTATTTGACCATGCTGGTCATTTATGAACATTTGAACATCTTGGCCATGTTCTGTTATAATCTCCACCCGGCACAGCAGGAAGAGGACTGGCCACCCCTCAAAGCCTGGTTCCTCTCTAGGTTTCTTCCTAGGTTTCAGCCTTTCTAGGGAGTTTTTCCTAGCCACCGTGCTTCTACACCTGCATTGCTTGCTGTTTGGGGTTTTAGGCTGGGTTTCTGCACAGCACTTTGAGATATCAGCTGATGTAAGAAGGGCTATATAAATACATTTGATTTTATTTATTCTGCTACAGTCTACTTGTGGACAATACTTTCTTGTGCTGAGGTTATGTATACATCGCTCATCCCAAGGCCGATCTACACCCCACCCCTTTGTGAACACCCTCTTTATAGTGTAAACTTTGTGTCCCAACAGTTGATAAACAGCCACCCTCTGACATTTTCCGCTTACCGTCACTCGGTTCCAGTCTTCTGGGAGCGATGTCAAGTGTTGTCTGTCTGTTAGAAATGGATGAGAGATTAGTGACATTGGAAGAGTATCCAACCTTACACAACTCTGAGTCACATGTTTCTTAATCACACTCTGCAGGAGATGTGATGCTATTATTACAGCCTTCCGGTGATGTGGCCTCCTGTATACAGGAATCTGTGGCTATTCTTCCAAGCATTGTCTTCTTTGACAAACCCATCACTGAAATTTGAAAACAGTGTCTGAAATGCCAACACTATCTCTGCTACTCTCACCATGATCTGGGTATGTGTGAAGTTGAATTTAACTTCATAGTAGTCTATAGTGCACAGTTAGCTGTCCTCCCTCTCCTACGAGCTCTCTCCTGTAGCAATATACATAGAGGAGTGGTATCATCCCCCATACCCCGTCCTTCATTTATGAGCCCCACATTCACATTCCATTCCGCTTTACACCCTTATGTAAACATTCTGTCTCAACCACAGGCCTCGTTTGTACCTCGCCTCCTGCTACAAATACATTTGCACAGAAATCATTCCATCTAACCCATAACACATTAGTCACTACTATAGTTATAACCATACTAAAACATTGTCAAATCAATTAGTCAATATATACCAATCCCTCCTCTGGAACAATGATCACTTGTATGTTCCACGACACCTAAAAACATATTGACTTGAACAGGGAAGAGAGACAATGCATGTTTAATAATTTTACACCACCCGTGATGCGACCAAAAAACGTCCATCCGTTCGGTTCTATGCCCATGGGATGCTAGTCTTCATGCGCGTTTCCTTCATTTTCATCCTTGGGTGTTAACGCAAGACACAGACTATGAGCCTTGTATGTAATTAATTGTACCGTATCATCCAGAAATTGTTATGTATTGATGCGATTTAACATAAAAATTCTGATGACATGGTAAAACAAAAAAAACCTTCATGGTTGACTCAAGCTATCATCTAGTGTCCTCACTCTCGGAGGACATTTAAAGAAAAGGTTTCTAGGGAGAAAAAACCTTCCTTAGACCAAATCAACTTGAGCAGTGCACCCACCCCTCACAGTTTGAGAGCAACGCTCTCTCTCTCTTTCTCTCCTTTCCGAATCATAATTAAAACATTTGATAAATTATCCAACCCAAATTTAGAATGACAGTCCATAGTGCTTTACATTGAGTCTGTCACATCTGCTCCTGCAACGCCCTCTACTGCTCATTCTGTGTGTGTGCGTGATTGTGTTGTCGGAGACAGGTATGCTGGAGTCAGAGCAGATCCCCACCAGCTGCAACCTGTTCCATAATCAAGACCTCTACAAATACTCAGCCCTGCCACTTCCACGCTGCCAGATCGTAATCTCTGCTCAGTCAGTCTATGCTTCTAGCTGTTTGTTACTATTCAGATCCTGTTATCCTGTTGTACCTGTTTCCCTGCCTGACTCTGTTTTCCTCTCCGCTACAGTTCTGCCTGCTCTGACTTCTCGTCCCTGTCTCCTGTCCCACATCTCGTCATCCTCCTACTCTGTCCTGGATTCCCCAATCTACTACTCCCTTGGATTACCTCCGGAGCTGCTTACCCTGTCTCAACCCCTCAGCCTCCGCACCTAGTTTCCAGCAACCTGCCCGAGTTTCCCCTGACCTGCACTCCATCTTCCCCCTGTGTTCCAATAAATTCCTTGGTTACTTCATCCCCGTCTCCTCATCTGAGTCTGCTCTTGGGTTCCCCCTTCCACTCCGCGTAACAGAGTCTATCACTCGAATTCAAGCCCCTCAACCTAGCACACATCATCACGGTAAGAATGTAAATGTACAAACGGGACCATATATTACCGGTAATAACTCCTCTCATTGTAACCCATGTTTATCCCTGTTTTACTATCTCGAGTGGCATGGTAATTAATGACAGATCAGTATCTCAATGCTGTCTAAGTCTTCATTACTATAAATTTCACAGTTTGCAGACTTCCTCAATAAACCTGACACCCCAACTAAACAATTAAGGGCACGGTTGACCACCCTCCCATCTCCCAGCACCCATCCTTTTAGCATGTCTTTATTTGGTTCTTCTTCAGATAGCGTTCATCTTCCCATCGGCACATATGTAGCTCATGCCTGTCACAGTTGATGGCCCTTGATAATGTCCCGATTTCAATATCCAAAGAAATGAAGCCATTTTTCCCAAGTACACGAGTCTCTCATCTGAGCCGCCACCACCATTCTGCCTGGTCCATTTCTCCCACCAGTACACCAGCAGCATGAGAGAAGTTTGAATGTTATCTCTCTCCATGCTCACTCCACATGCTTGGTCTCAGGACTCATGGCGCACTCCTGCCGCCTGTACCCAGGTTAATGGCTTGGACTCAGGTCACAGGTAGGAGTGTTAAAAGTCACGGTCATATTGAACGCCTTTGTCGCTCTTTCTTCAGCCGGTTAGGGAGGGTTTTGAGTTTCACACACTATTCGTGGTCAAATGATCCCTTCCATTCATCAAGACACCATCTGTGGTCACCTTCGCCATAACTTCAGTGAGAAGAGAGCAAAATAACAATTTAAGACACTTCTGAATCTGGAACTCCAGACCATCCATTCACCGTATGACAAATGATTACATTCCCAATTTTCTTAATATTCCCAAAATCTCTAAGACGAATGTCAAAGAGCATAACCACAACTGTTGTAACCATTTTCACAATTAGCTTATACACCCTTATACACATTAGCAATACACATATCACAATCCATTTGGAATAACTGTCAACCATTACTAACATATATTTGATCTTTTATATGCAGACTGAGCAAAATACATTTGCATATTTACCAAAGGGCCAGGGCCACAGGGAACAGGTCATTTCACCTTTGAACACGTCTCACATCGTGATTCAAAAACAAACAACAAGACTGCAGGTTAAATCAATAAATGTAGAATTACAACTCTCAATAACTCCATAAGGAAATAATGGTATCCCATAATGTAATGGTAAAATAGACTAGAGACTGGTGTCCCTCATGTTCTAAATAAATCCCACATCTCTTGATAATTTCTAGTGAGGTTGATCAGGCCTCACTGTGAGAATGCTATTCATTGACTACAGCTCAGCGTTCAACACCATAGTGCCCTCAAAGCTCATCACTAAGCTAAGGACCCTGGGACTAAACTGCAACTGGATCCTGGACTTCCAGACGGCCGCCCCCAAGTGGTAAGGGTAGGTAACAACACATCCGCCATGCTGATCCTCAACACAGGGGCCCATTAGGGGTGCGTGCTCAGTCCCCTCCTGTACTCCCTGTTCACTCATGACTGCATAGCCAGGCACGACTCAAACACCACCATTAAGTTTGCCGATGACACCGACAACGATGAGACAGCCTATAGGGAGGAGGTCAGAGACCTGGCCATGTGGTGCCAGGACAACAAACTCTCCCTCAACGTGATCAAGACAAAGGAGATGATTGTGGACTACAGGAAAAGGAGGACCGAGCACGCCCCCATTCTCATCGACGGGGCTGTTGTGGAGCAGGTTGAGAGCGTCAAGTTTCTTGGTGTCCACATCAACAACAAACTATCATGGTCCAAACACACCAAGAAAGTCGGGAAGAGGGCACGACAAAGCCTATTCCCCTCAGGAGACTGATAAGATTTGGCATGGGTCATCAGATCCTCAAAAGTTATACAGCTGTACCATTGACAGCATCCTGACTGGTTTCATCACTACCTGGTATGGCAACTGCTCGGCCTCTGACCACAAGGCACTGGGTAGTGCATACAGCCCAGTACATCACTGGGGCCAAGATTCCTGCCATCATGGACTTCTATACCAGGCGGTGTCAGAGGAAGGCCCTAAAAATTGTGATGCAAGCCTACCATACGAGCAAAATGCCTTTTATGCTCGCTTTGAGGCAAGCAACACTGAAGAACGCATGAGAGCGCCAGCTGTTCCGGACGACAGTGTGATAGCACTCTATATACTAGGCGGTGTCAGAGGAAAGCCCTAAAAATTGTCAGACTCCAGCCACTCTAGTCATAGACTGTTTTCTCTGATTCCGCATGGCAAGCGGTATCGGAGCGCCACGTCTAGGTACAGAATATTTCTTAACAGCTTCTACCCTCAAGCCATAAGACTCCTGAACAGCTAATCAAATGGCTACCCAGACTATTTGTATTGCCCCCCCCTTCTTTTACACTGCTGCGACTCTCTATTTATTATCAATGCATAATCACTTTAACTCCACCTACATGTACATATTACCTCAATTACCTTGACTAACCGGTGTCCCCGCACATTGACTCTGTACCGGTACCCCTTGTAAATAGCCTCGCTATTGTTATTTTCATGCCGCTCTTTAATTATTTGTTACTTTCATTTTTTACTTAACACTTATTTTTCTTTCTTTCTTTTTTTTTACCCTTTTTTTCTCCCCAATTTCGTGGTATTCAATTGGTAGTAGTTACAGTCTTGTCTCATCGCTGGAACTCCCGTACGGATTCGGGAGAGGCGAAGGTCGAGAGCCATACGTCCTCTGAAACACAACCCAACCTAACCGCACTGCTTCTTGACACAATGCCCATCCAACCCGGAAGAACAACTGCACCAATGTGTCAGAGGAAACACCATACACCTGGCGACCTGGTCAGCGTGCACTGCGCCCGGCCCGACACAGGAGTCGCTAGTGCGCGATGAGACAAGGATATCCCTGCCGGCCAAACCCTCCTTAACCCAGATGACGCTGGGCCAATTGTGCGTCGCCCCATGGGCCTCCCGGTCGCGGCCGGCTGCGACAGAGCCTGGGTTCGAACCCAGAATCTTTGGTGGCACAGCCTTAGACCACTGCGCCACCCAGGAGGTCCACACACTTATTTTTCTTAATTGCATTGTTGGTTAAGGGCTTATAGGTAAGCATTTCACCGTTGTATTCGGCGCATGTGAGAAATTAAATTGTATTTGATTTGAAAGTCAGGACCCAGGTCATTCAACACCATTAAGTATTTCATTTTCCTTTTCTTTCCCTTTCCTTCAGAAACCATTTAAAAACATTTCAAACATTTCCATCACTCTACGTACCCAGTTTAAAACCAAATTGAAAAAACCCCACACAATAAATCCGACAGTATTAAGACCACTAACCCATATTCCTAACCGGTAAATTGTGTATGCGTGGTGGTGTGTGTGTGTGTGTGGTAAACCGTAGGTCAAAAACACACACACGAACAGGCCTTACTTATCCGGGAGCTCCTTTTACGGCTTATCCGGATACCTTTACACTTATAACACTGCAGAATTTCACTAACTGTTCTCCCAAAACCACAGTCTCGGGAAACATTCCAAAGAGAGATAATGAAACCCTGTCCTCTCCTGGAAAAGAAAGTGTAAATTTCGTTACCATTCACTATGCCCCATCTTAATCAGCAACCCAAAAGTTTTAATTACAAACCAAGTCCACTCTCCTCACTCCAATCATTAAACGTTTGTTTTAATCCACCCTCTCGTTTATGTATCCTTTATTTAGCATGTACGACCCTTAGACAAGGCGACATTATCTCGACACCGAGTCCAACGGTTCACTGGTCTCTTTTCCCCATGATTCTCTATAACCACCGCACCACAATGCCCTTCATGTTCATGAACAAAACATTGCAAAAGTTCATTTTAGGTTTGGTAACCCCAATGCAAATTTCTCGTGACCCCTCCTCCCGTTTGTCCATTCTATAAATATTTTTAATAATAAAACAACATAAAATGTAAATCTATTTCAGAATAAGACGACAATTGTGTTTGGCAGTGTTTGGCCAGGCAGTGTTTGGCCTGGTAATTTTAATTTATTACTTTTTAGAATCCCTTCCCCTGGCATTTCACACAGATTGTTCAACCCAAAATACTTTTTCCTGTGTCAAATTTAGCCAATTTCTCATCGTAAGGAATCATCAATATTTGATCCCAGGCATCTATTAAAAAGTTGTTTCAGATGTGTCCTGTCTCCCTTCACATAGAAACTGTAATCTCCACGAACCACTATCGATCGAACCGAGGCCATGTAACACTTTCCTGTCCCGATGCTTTCAAGAGGATTTGTTGCTGCTCTTTTGACAAAGATGCAAACACCTAAAACAGGACTCAGTGCAGTCAATGAAGAGCACAATCACAGGGTAAGATTTATTGGAGGAGGTTAATAAGTGTGTGGCAAAGCTGTGACTGCGTTTTGAAAAGTTATCCAGTGTGACCGCTGATGGGTGCCCAAACGTGGCAGGAAAAAACGTTGGCCATTTGAAAAGGATACAAGATCAGGTAACTGAGCTGAAACCAGATCAGAAAATTATTTTCCAGCATTGCATTATTCATCAGGAGGTGCTCTGTAAATGTGTTCTGAAAATTAGCCATGCTGTGGATACAGTCACTAAAGCGGTAAACTTCATAAGAGCAAAATCTTTAAACCACAGGCAGTTTGTCTCACTGTTGGAAGAGACAGAGTCGGGTCACGCAGATCTTCCCTACCACACAAACGTGAGATGGTTGAGTTTGGGGAAGGTGCTTAAAAGGGTATGGGACCTGAAGTCGGAGATTGCTGAATTTTTGCAAATGAAAGGAAAATATGTGGATTTCCCTCAACTGCAAGATAAAGAATGGTTGGCTCATTTTACCTTCACCGTTGACATCATGGCCCTCATGAATGAACTGAATTCCAAACTACAAGGGAAGGGCCTTTTTGCACATCAGATGTACAGCCTTGTCAAAGCCTTCAAGGGAAAATGACTCCTCCTGACCCTCCAAGTAGAAGCCAACAATCTCACCCACCTTCCGACACTACTAGTCTGTTCCCTATCAGATGACCAGTGGGAGAAGTATACATCGCTGCTGCGTGCTTTGAAAGGTGAGTTTTCTTGTCGTTTTGAGGATTTCAAAGTGTTGGAAAATGACATGCTGTTGGTTTCCTCTCCTTTCACCGTCAATGTGGATAACGCTCCCACTGACCTGCAACTTGAGCTTATTGATCTTCAGTCTGATGCAGTGATTGGAGAACTATTCAAAACAATGTCGCTGACGAGGTTCTATGCATCTCTCGATGAACAAAACTTTCCAAAGATTAGGAGTCATGCACAGAAGATGTTTGTACTGTTTGGGTCAACCTTTATATGTGAACAGACATTTTCAGTGATGAAATATAACAAGTCAAGGCACAGATCATCTCTTACTGACTCACCTCTCAGCAATCCTGCGCATAGCGACATCAGAAACTATACCTGACTTCACCTCTCTAGTCAATGCCCATCAGAGACTTCACTCCTCACACTGATTGAATAGTTTAAATGTAATGTTGAGCTCTCTCTTTCTTGTGTTTTTGTGCATACCCGTTAACAAGAGTTCCGTCCGTGGTGCTGAATGCACAATGTACTTTTCCCTCCGTGTAGTTCATTGCATGTTTAATAATGAAAATACCTACCAAAAGGAGAACATGGATGTGGTTTATTTCTGTTCATGTTAAAAAAGTAAAATAAGTAGCATATCTGGACGTAATTTACAGTAGATATATCTGTCAACACAGCCATACACATGATGTATAATCCTGTAGTATGATTCTGGCCCACGATGGCAAAAATATATTCTAACGTGGCCCTCCATGGAAAATAATTGCTCAGGCCTGCCTTAGACTAGAGCACTCAATATTTCAATAGGATACCTGATAGTTAACAATATTCAAAGTTTAGGAGTCAGAACCCAGAATCCATCAACATCAAGGAATAAAAAAAAGAATCCTTGCATCAAATCACTCTGCAGTGTTCCAGACTAACACTAAGTGACTAGATCACTGATCCAAACTATTTTCAATCGAGAAGATTGAAATACTGCTTGTTTTCTCTGAAAACTGCAATTTTCGTCCTCATGCTAGCTAGCAGTAGCCACCACAGCCATTTTGTCAGTCAATCAGCTCCTTTGTTGTTCAACGCGACATGCCATTCCATAAGAGGACGAAAAGGGCAGTTTTCCGGAAAAGTAGCAGTATTTCAATCTTCTTGATGTACAGTTTGGATAAAGGTAAAATTTGGAGTAGAGTGGCATATACCATCCCTGCATTGAGGTACGTTTTCAGACCCATATCTCACGCCAGCTCCGCGGTGTCTTAATCTAACCATGATGGCATTCCGACCCCAGTGCAGTTCAGTGTAAACAAGTGTAACGGTAACGGATCTTTTGGCGAAGTTAACAAGTAATATGTGACTACATACAGTGCATTCGGAAAGTATTCAGACCACTTCACTTTTTCCACATAATGTTACGTTGATAAAATTATTTTTCTCAACAATCTACACACAATACCCCATAATGACAAAGCGAAAATGGGTTTAAAAATGTTTGGACCGGAAATATCACATTTACATATCTATTCAGACCCTTTGCTATGAGACTCGAAATTGAGCTCAGGTGCATCCTGTTTCCATTGATCATCCTTAAGATTTTATACAACTTGATTGGAGTCCACCTGTGGTAAATTTAATTGATTGGACATGATTTGGAAAGGCACATAACTGTCTATATAAGGTCTCACAGTTGACAGTGCATGTCTGAGGAAAAACAAAGCCATGAGGTCGAAGGAATTGTCGATAGAGCTCCGAGACAGGATTGTGTCGAGGCACATATCTGGGGAAGGGTACCAAAAAATGTCTGCAGCATTGAAGGTCCCCAAGAACACAATGGCCTCCATTATTCTTAAATGGAAGAAGTTTGGAACCACCAAGACACTTCCTAGAGCTGGCCGCCCTGCCAAACTGAGCCATCGGGGAGAAGGGCCTTGGTTAGGGAGGTGACCAAGAACCCGATTGTCACTCTGACAGAGCTCCAGAGTTCCTCTGTGGAGATGGGAGAACCTTCCAGGACAGCCATCTCTGCAACACTCTCCCAATCAGGCCTTTATGGTAGAGTGGCCAGATGGAAGCCACTCCTTAGTGGCTATGCCTTCCCTGTGGCTCAGTTGGTAGAGCATGGTGTTTGCAACGCCAGCATGGTGTGTGCAACGCCAGGGTTGTGGGTTTGATTCCCACGGGGGGCCAGTACAAAAAAAAAAAAAAAAAGGCATGAAATGAAAATGAAATGTATGAAATGTATGTATTCACTACCGTAAGTCGCTCTGGATAAGAGCGTCTGCTAAATGACTAAAATGTAAATGTAAAATGTTAGTAAAAGGCACATGACTGCCCACTTGGAGTTTGCCAAAAGGCACCTAAAGACTCTGACCATGAGAAACAAGATTCTCTGGTCTGATTAAACCAAGATTGAACTCTTTCACCTTAATGCCAAGCGTCATGTCGGAGGAAACCTGGCACCATCCCTTCGGTGAAGTACGATAGTGGCACCATCATGCTGTGGGGATGTTTTTCAGCAGCAGGGACTAGGAGACTAGTCAGGATCGAGGGAAAGATGGACGGAGCAAAGTACAGAGAGAGATCCTTGATGGAAACCTGCTCCAGAGCGCTCAGGACTTCGGACTGGGGCAAAGGTACACCTTTCCAACAGGACAATGACCCTAAGCACACAGCCAAGACAACGCAGGAGCGGCTTCAGTACAAGTCTATGAATGCCCTTAAGTAGCCCAGCCAGAGCCCGGACATGAACCTGATCGAACATCTCTGGAGAGACCTGAAAATAGCTGTACAACAATGCTCCTCATCCAACCTGACAGAGCTTGAGAGGATCTGCAGAGAATGGGAGAAACTCCCCAAATACAGGTGTGCCAAGCTTGTAGCATCATACCCAAGAAGACTCAATGCTGTAATCGCTGCCAAAGGTGCTTCAACAAAGTACTGAGTTAAAAAGTCTGAATATTTATGTAAATGTGATATTTCAGTTTATTTGCAAAAAAATCTAAAAACCTGTTTTTGCTTTTTCACTATGGGGTATTGTGTGTAGATTGATGAGGGGGGGAAAAAAAAGTAATCTATTTTTTTAATAAGGCTGTAACGTAACATGTGGAAAAAGTCAAGGGGTCTGAATACTTTCCGAATGCACTGTATTTATTTCAAATTCACATTAATTTATTGAGTAATTAAAATGTTCAAATATAATATTGAAAAGACAAAACAAAAGCAAAGCATGGTCTCAATTGTAACTAATATGCATTGAATTGGGTTTTATCAAACTGATCTTGTGTGATGTGAAGTGTGTCCATTTTATTAATTTGACTGTATTTAATTGTTCTGTACACATTGTGATGCTAGCCTGGGTACCTGACCATTTCTGAATTTATGTGCTACATCATTGCCTTGTTTGACAAAACGACAAGTTGGCTAAATCAGAAACAGGCTGGCACCAAGTCTACATTAATACCAGATTTATGTCCAGTTCCAACTTCCAACACAAAGTTGTTGTAAACATTTAACATCATCTCCAGTACAATTCCAACAGGAACTTTTGTGACATTTCCTTAGCCCAGCCTTAGAGATGTGATTTTCCGTTCTCTCACGGAAAACCGGTTTCCCGTACAGTAGTCCTTTCCAGTTCCCATCAGTATCCCAAAGACTAGTCTGCTTTACCGAGTCTGATCCCATGTTTCTGAACATTAACATTCCAGAAGATTCCTGTGACACAGCTGTGCTTACTAATCTCTCCCATTTTAAGTCAGTGTCCCACAACAACAGGACCGTAAAAACATCTGTATAGTAGGTGACATCACAACACTATTATCATCATCATCAGCTTTACATGTTAGGGACAGCAATGTGAGGAAGAGTGGTTTGTGTTCCTGTTAAGGTTCCAATTAGGAGTGGTCTCTTTTAACTCACAACATTTGGCAACTACACAACTAGATTTAATTAACCTCTAGCTCTGGCTTAGAATGCTTTTCTTGATTCTTTTTTTCTTCTATATAATCAATACAACGTAGAGAAGACTGGACACACAACAAATGCTACTAACATACACATCTGGATCTAAGGAGATGAACTATGTAGTGTTTGACATAAGTTTAGGACCTGTTGCATTTTCACAACCGGGGGTCTCACCAGGTTAAGGATTTTGTTTATAAAATGCTGACTGCTACATTATCTCGCTATGGGAAAATGAGGGTTGCAGACTACAGTCGGAGAATGAAAGGTCTCACATGGGATAGGTCCCTAATACGCATTTTATTTTTTACTTTCCTACACACGTCCTAGTACCTTCCCAAACTAACTGATCTTAAAAGTCTGGATAGGTGAACAGAATATGGAGGCAACTCCGCTGAGCATAATGGAAAACCATATTGCTTTCACCCATCCAGGCATCAGTGTCCTAGTACCCAACTGGGACAGGGGCTGGAATTCAATCCAAAAAGCTACCTTTCTTCCATCTATATGTGATGACTCCCTAAAATCAAGGTTAGTGACCACAAATATAGACAATATGGTTCTAGCTCTACCTAGGCTATAGAGAATGATAGAGATATCATATTTATACATGTCCCATTATGGCGTCTGTGCGTGCGCAGGCAGCGCCATTGAGGCAATCTCCATTTTGAAGTAGTACATTTTCTTGTTCTACTACTTCTGAGTTGGCAAACAAACAGAAAGGGTGCATACTGCCACCTAGAGTGTGTTGTCTGAACAGTTATAAAGCCAAGGTTGGTGATTTACTGCCACCTACAGTTGTGTAATGTTCACGAGTAGGCTATAATTAATTGGCTGACCCTCCTGATGACCCGGATGGAATCATGTGATCCGTCCTTAACCCATAGGAAGTCCCACCCAGTTGACTACTTTAAAACGGTGGAAGCCCTCAATGGCAATGTCCATGACAAAATGGGTTTTATCCATCTAGAGTCCTCTATCTAACACTACGACCTAGTCAATGAATTATACTCATTAGGAAACATTCCATAACTGCAGGTGGCAGTAAATCGCCAGCCTTGGCTTTATACCTGTTCAAACAATACACTCTAGGTGGCAGTGTGCACCCTCTCAGTTTGTTTTACCAACTCATAGAAGTAGTAGTAGATTAAAATTAGAAGGCTTCAAGGAGCTGCCTTTGAGATCTTCGTTTCGTCCTATCCTGGATCCTTGGGACATACTCTGTACTACTCCCTTCACAGAACAGCGCAAATCGGCTCTAACCAGAATAGAAAGAGGAGTAGGAGAACCCGGTGCACAACTGAGCAAGAGGACAAGTACATTAGAGTGTCTAGTTTGAGAAACAGACGCCTCACAAGTCCTCAACTGGCAGCTTCATTAAATAGTACCCGCAAAACACCAGCCTCAACGTCAACAGTGAAGAGGCGACTCCGGGATGCTGGCTTTCTAGGCAGAGTTGCAAAGTAAAAGCCATATCTCAGACTGGCCAATAGAAAGAAAAGATTAAGATGGGCAAAAGAACACAGACACTGGACAGAGGAACACTGTTGACGTTGAGACTGGTGTTTTGCGGGTACTATTTAATGAAGCTGTCAGTTGAGGACTTGTGAGGCATCTGTTTCTCAAACTAGAAACTCTAATGTACTTGTCCTCTTGCTCAGTTGTGCACCAGGGCCTCCCACTCCTCTTTCTATTCTGGTTAGAGACAGTTTGCTCTGTTCTGTGAAGGGAGTAGAACACAGCATTGTACGAGATCTTCAGTTTATTGGCAATTTCTCGCATGGAATAGCCTTCATTTCTCAGAACAAGAATAGACTGACGAGTTTCAGAAGAAAGTTATTTGTTTCTGGACATTTTGAGCCTGTAATCGAACCCACAAATGCTGATATTCCAGATACTCAACTAGTCTAAAGAAGGCCAGTTTTATTGCTTCTTTAATCAGAACAACAGTTTTCAGATGTGTTAACATAATTGCAAAAGGGTTTTCTAATGATCAATTAGCCTGTTAAAATTATAAATTTGGATTAGCTAATACAACGTCCCATTGGAACACAGGAGTGACGGTTGCTGATAATGGGCCTCTGTACACCTATGTAGACATTCCATTAAAAATCAGCCCTTTCCAGCTACAATAGTCATTTACAACATTAACAATGTCTACACTGTATTTCTGATCAATTTGATGTTATTTTAATGGACAAAAATGCGCTTTTCTTTAAAAAACAAGGACATTTCTAAGTGACCCTAAACTTTTGAACGGTAGTGTACATGAAACAATTAATCTCTCGTTGAATGACAACATACACTTCATTGAAAAATCACTACTGTTGACCAATCACCGACAAAGGGGCGTAGACTTCAGCTTTGAACTTCGGCTTGTCTCTAGAAAAAAATGTATGCACGAACAGCCCAAAACGATCTACCCCCCCAACCCTAACTAAAAATGTTTAAAATTCAACTTCAATGGGATGATGCCAGAGTTGGGACGTCCCTAGGATCCCGTTTAGACTTTTCCGTGCTCTCACAGACGCCATAATGGGACAGATACAATGATGCAATGTCTATGATTCCCGAAAAATAACTGAACCTGTTGCCATAAGCCCCGTTTATACCTGGTTCTAACTTGTGTCCTTTGTCCTGATCCTGTCAACATCCTGATTGTGCCCACATTTTTAGACAGGTGTTGACAATCAAAAGACACATTGTAATTTGATTGTGACCGGAGGTAGTCAGACACACAGTGTCTGGATATTTTACAAGTGTAGACAGTTCCGGATAGAGAAACCATTTAAATCCTAATTATTCCACTCTCAAATCATTGATTACATCAATATGTGTCTTACAATAAATACACATTATTTTGAAAGCTGTGAAATAATTTGCGTAAAGGGACAAGGAAATCTGGTCAAAATGCAGACACAATGGACCAATAACAGGCACATTTTAATAGCATACTGTATGTAGACACATTTCTGGAAATGTAGGCACAATCAGAATGTAGGCAAAATCAGGACAAAGGTCCCATGTTCGCACCAGGTATAAACAGGGTTATAGTTTCCCAAGACTAGTCCTATAAGATTTGTTAGGTCATGGTCATTCCCTTTCGTGTTGTCGTCATGGCGAGCAGAGGGTGATGCTCACGCCCTCCCCTATCCAACAGGCGGGGAACAGCTCCTGAGTGAAGGCACAGTGGAAGGCATGCAGCCGCGTATGCCCATCTCCATAGTACGTCAGTGTTCCAGCCTCGTAGTCCAGCAGAATTCCGATGCGGGAGTGGTGGGAGTGGCCAGCCACCGTCTCCCGGCGGCCGTTGTGCCAGGCACTCAGCTGGCGCTCATCCAGCTGGAGGCTCCAGGACAGATCGTTCATTCCCACCATGCACCTTTTCCCCTTTTCCTTCCTGGGGATGCCCTCGTAAGTCACCTGGGGGAGAGATGCAGGGGTCAAAGGTAGGAAGAGGTGCAGTCAAAATTTCTAAAGACACAGGCACAATTCTATACAGTATATACAAATATTTACATATCATTCGGCTGCCATGGCCTTCACATCTTCTTACCCCCAGGTAGGCCCATGGCTTGGACAACTCCAGCTCCCAGTAGTGCTTTCCGTGTTTGAAGCCCTGGAAGCAGAGCACCTGCCAGGTGTGGTCAAAGCGAGCCTCGTGGGCTGGGACAGAGCGCGGCCCAGAGGTCAGGTGTTCCGCCCGTAGGTTCTCCTGGCAGAGGAGCAGGTGACCGTTGGCCGTGCGAGGGTCAAAGGTCAGGGTGCAGCGGTCTGAGGAGGAGGAGTTAGCATGTGAGAAGACATTTAGGTGTACAGTTTATTAGTCTAAATTAGCTCTAAAACAAAGAGTAGGTGATAGATCACGCTTATGTTGGTAAACTTCTGAACATCATTCAGGTTACTAATTATAGATTCCATAAAAAATATATTTGTTATTATTTACAGTTACTGTGTTAATATCTGAACGTTTTATGTTAAAGTAAGGAATGACCACATACATTCACTGAGGCCCTCCTTCCCAGCGGGGTGACATGGAGCAGCAGGACTGGGGACCACAGCCAGGACAGGGCGCTTATCCTGGGGAGAACCTAGGGAAGAGAGGGGGTGGGGGGATGGGGAAGAGGAGGGAGATCGGGGGAGAAACACAGACAGACATTTAAAAAGTTTGGAGATGACTATCCATAAAAACAACACACACAGCTCTAAATATAGAGCATTTACCTCAGCAAAGTAAGACAATATGCTCCGCATACAATAAGGTTACCCTGTCCTGACCTTACACACAGCCTCCTCCTTCATACAGTGAGGTTAGGTTACCTTGTCCTGACTTACACACAGCCTCCTCCTTCATACAGTGAGGTTAGGTTACCTTGTCCTGACTTACACACAGCCTCCTCCTTCATACAGTGAGGTTAGGTTACCTTGTCCTGACTTACACACAGCCTCCTCCTTCATACAGTGAGGTTAGGTTACCTTGCTTGTCCTGACCTTACACACAGCCTCCTCCTTCATACAGTGAGGTTAGGTTTCCCTGTCCTGACCTTACACACAGCCTCCTCCTTCATACAGTGAGGTTAGGTTACCTTGTCCTGACCTTACACACAGCCTCCTCCTTCATACAGTGAGGTTAGGTTACCTTGCTTGTCCTGACCTTACACACAGCCTCCTCCTTCATACAGTGAGGTTAGGTTACCTTGCTTGTCCTGACCTTACACACAGCCTCCTCCTTCATACATTGAGGTTAGGTTACCTTGTCCTGACCTTACACACAGCCTCCTCCTTCATACAGTGAGGTTAGGTTACCTTGTCCTGACCTTACACACAGCCTCCTCCTTCATACAGTGAGGTTAGGTTACCTTGTCCTGACCTTACACACAGCCTCCTCCTTCATACAGTGAGGTTAGGTTACCCTGTCCTGACCTTACACACAGCCTCCTCCTTCATACAGTGAGGTTAGGTTACCTTGTCCTGACCTTACAGACAGCCTCCTCCTTCATACAGTGAGGTTAGGTTGCCTTGTTCTGACCATACATACACACAGCCTCCTCCTTCATAAAGTGAGGTTAGGTTACCTTGCTTGTCCTGACCTTACACACAGCCTCCTCCTTCATACAGTGAGGTTAGGTTACCTTGTCCTGACCATACACACAGCCTCCTCCTTCATACAGTGAGGTTAGGTTACCTTGTCCTGACCTTACACACAGCCTCCTCCTTCATACAGTGAGGTTAGGTTACCTTGTCCTGACCATACACACAGCCTCCTCCTTCATACAGTGAGGTTAGGTTACCTTGTCCTGACCTTACACACAGCCTCCTCCTTCATACAGTGAGGTTAGGTTACCTTGTCCTGACCATACACACAGCCTCCTCCTTCATACAGTGAGGTTAGGTTACCTTGTCCTGACCTTACACACAGCCTCCTCCTTCATACAGTGAGGTTAGGTTACCTTGTCCTGACCTTACACACAGCCTCCTCCTTCATACAGTGAGGTTAGGTTACCCTATCCTGACCTTACACACAGCCTCCTCCTTCATACAGAGAGGTTAGGTTACCTTGTCCTGTCCATACACACAGCCTCCTCCTTCATACAGTGAGGTTAGGTTACCTTGTCCTGACCATACACACAGCCTCCTCCTTCATACAGTGAGGTTAAGTTACCTTGCTTGTCCTGACCTTACACACAGCCTCCTCCTTCATACAGTGAGGTTAGGTTAGGTTACCTTGCTTGTCCTGCCCCACAGCTGTAGACACAGCCTTCTCCAGGTCCTCAGACACTAGCTTGGAGATCCGTGAGAGGACGTCTGTCACCCCACTGAGCCTCTCCTGCAGGTTAGGGGTCACATCCACTGGAATGTCCTTCATACGAGGGACCTCCACCAGCCGAGACTCCTACAGAGCAAAGGATATAGTAAATTATATAGTATGATTGTCAATAATAATACAATATGGGAATTTTATCCCAAAGCTACTTAGTGCTAACATGTACATATATTTTATGTATGTGATGTATGCAGTGTTGTAGTACTCAAGTACAGGACTCGGACTCAAGTACGACTCAAATCCCAATTTTTATGTCTTGTGACTAAACTTGGACTCGCCTTCTCGACCATTGGTGACTCGGACTTGGAAATTATAGGCAATTAGCAAGACACCCCCAATAAAGGAGTGGTTCTGCAGGTGGTGACCACAGACCACTTCTCAGTTCCTATGCTTCCTGGCTGATGTTTTGGTCACTTTTGAATGCTGGCGGTGCTTTCACTCTAGTGGTAGCATGAGACGGAGTCTACAACCCACACAAGTGGCTCAGGTAGTGCAGCTCATCCAGGATGGCACATCAATGCGAGCTGTGGCAAGAAGGTTTGCTGTGTCTGTCAGCGTAGTGTCCAGAGCATGGAGGCGCTACCAGGAGACAGGCCAGTACATCAGGAGACGTGGAGGAGGCCGTAGGAGGGCAACAACCCAGCAGCAGGACCGCTACCTCCGCCTTTGTGCAAGGAGGAGCAGGAGGAGCACTGCCAGAGCCCTGCAAAATGACCTCCAGCAGGCCACAAATGTGCATGTGTCTGCTCAAACGGTCAGAAACAGACTCCATGAGGGTGGTATGAGGGCCCGACGTCCACAGGTGGGGGTTGTGCTTACAGCCCAACACCGTGCAGGACGTTTGGCATTTGCCAGAGAACACCAAGATTGGCAAATTCGCCACTGGCGCCCTGTGCTCTTCACAGATGAAAGCAGGTTCACACTGAGCACATGTGACAGACGTGACAGAGTCTGGAGACGCCGTGGAGAACGTTCTGCTGCCTGCAACATCCTCCAGCATGACCGGTTTGGCGGTGGGTCAGTCATGGTGTGGGGTGGCATTTCTTTGGGGGGGCCGCACAGCCCTCCATGTGCTCGCCAGAGGTAGCCTGACTGCCATTAGGTACCGAGATGAGATCCTCAGACCCCTTGTGAGACCATATGCTGGTGCGGTTGGCCCTGGGTTCCTCCTAATGCAAGACAATGCTAGACCTCATGTGGCTGGAGTGTGTCAGCAGTTCCTGCAAGAGGAAGGCATTGATGCTATGGACCGCCCGTTCCCCAGACCTGAATCCAATTGAGCACATCTGGGACATCATGTCTCGCTCCATCCACCAACGCCACGTTGCACCACAGACTGTCCAGGAGTTGGCGGATGCTTTAGTCCAGGTCTGGGAGGAGATCCCTCAGGAGACCATCCGCCACCTCATCAGGAGCATGCCCAGGCGTTGTAGGGAGGTCATACAGGCACGTGGAGGCCACACACACTACTGAGCCTCATTTTGACTTGTTTTAAGGACATTACATCAAAGTTGGATCAGCCTGTAGTGTGGTTTTCCACTTTAGTTTTGAGTGTGACTCCAAATCCAGACCTCCATGGGTTGATAAATTGGATTTCCATAGATTATTTTTGTGTGATTTTGTTGTCAGCACATTCAACTATGTAAAGAAAAAAGTATTTAATAAGATTATTTCATTCATTCAGATCTAGGATGTGTTATTTTAGTGTTCCCTTTATTTTTTTGAGCAGTATATTTCATGACATGCTTGGGTTCGCCGGGGGTCTCTCGGTGAATGGAGCAGCCTTGGAAAGGGGGTTTGGGCCCTTTCGCGGCACGCTTATAAGGCTCTGAATGTCCAAAATGGTTCCAACAATTCCTCCTGTTGTCCTTCTTTGTAGTTGTCCGGTATCCGGTGACTTGTTGTGTATTCCTGAACAGAATTACAGAGTTGATTTTCCTTCCATTCGCTCTTGAAGATAGGCTTAGCCAGCCATATCGATGGTTCCCCAATGGGGTGATGAGAGTAGCGTAATAAGATGGTTTGAGCAGAGTAACAGGATGGTCTTACTTAAATTCGCTTTTGAATATACATTACTTAGAACAGCTAAATCAGCCATACCAGTGATTGTCCGGGAGGTGAGTTTATCATCTCTACCTCGTGTTGAGATTCAAAGTTCAAACCATTTTAAATGCACAGCTGCCGCTTCACGCTTCTTCTGGTTCAATGTGTTAACTTCTTAACCCATCCTTTATAATTTTTCCTCAAAAGGGGCGGTTCCGGCAGGCTGGCACGCTCCCTGACCTCACTCTGGAGCGGTGATTACTCACTGTGCAAAGTTATGGAAAACAATTATCTCTTAACTTCTCAAATCACATCCCTGTCTTAACCTGTTAGGGCTAGGGGGCAGTATTGACACGGCTGGATAAAAAACATACCCGATTTAATCTGGTTACCACTCCTACCCAGTAACTAGAATATGCATATACTTATTACATATGGATAGAAAACACCCTAAATTTTCTAAAACTGTTTGAATGGTGTCTGTGAGTATAACAGAACTCAAATGGCAGGTCAAAACCTGAGAGATTCCTTTACAGGAAGTGGCCTGTCTGACCATTTCTTGAACTTCTTTTCCATCTCTATCATTTACTAAGGATCTCTGCTCTAACGTGACACTTCCCATGTCGTCCATAGGCGCTCAGAGCCCGGGAAAAAACAGAATGTCGTCATTCCAGCCCCAGGCTGAAACACATTATCGCCTTTCTCAAGTGGCCGATCAAGGGACACTGGGCTTATGCGCGTGACCCCGACCGCCCCCGCCTTTGGGATTTTTTCCTCTGTTTGCCGAAAAGGAGATTCCCTGTCGGAATATTATCGCTTTTCTACGAGAAAAATGTCGTAAAAATTGATTTTAAACAGCGGTTGACATGCTTCGAAGTACGGTAATGGAATATTTAGAATTTTATTGTCACGAATTGCGCCATGCGCGCGACACTTCTTTACTATTTCGGATAGTGTCTGGAACGCACGAACAAAACGCCGCTATTCGGATATAACGATGGATTATTTTGGACCAAACCAACATTTGTTATTGAAGTAGCAGTCCTGGGTGTGCATTCTGACGAAGACAACAAAAGGTAATCAAACTTTTATAATAGTAAATATGATTATGGTGAGTGCTAAACTTGCCGGGTGTCTAAATAGCGAGCCCGTGATGCCTGGGCTATGTACTTAGAATATTGCAAAATGTGCTTTCACCAAAAAGCTATTTTAAAATCGGACATATCGAGTGCATAGAGGAGGTCTGTATCTATAATTCTTAAAATAATTGTTATGCTTTTTGTGAACGTTTATCGTGAGTAATTTAGTAAAATGTTAGCGAATTCCCCGGAAGTTTGCGGGGGGTATGCTAGTTCTGAACGTCACATGCTAATGTAAAAAGCTGGTTTTTGATATAAATATGAACTTGATTGAACAAAACATGCATGTATTGTATAACATAATGTCCTAGGGTTGTCATCTGATGAAGATCATCAAAGGTGAGTGCTGCATTTAGCTGTCTTCTGGGTTTTGGTGACATTATATGCTGGCTTGAAAAATGGGTGTCTGATTATTTCTGGCTTGGTACTCTGCTGACATAATCTAATGTTTTGCTTTCGTTGTAAAGCCTTTTTGAAATCGGACAGTGTGGTTAGATTAACGAGACTCTTGTCTTTAAATAGCTGTAAAATAGTCATATGTTTGAGAAATTGAAGTAATAGGATTTTTAAGGTTTTGAAAATCGCGCCACAGGCTGGCAGTAGCTGTTACGTAGGTGGGACGCAAGCGTCCCACCTAGCCCATAGAGGTTAACAAAAACACTTTCATCATCTTTCATATTACATGCACAACTCATAGTATGGAAACTTCATATATGTAGTTGGTATACTTTCCAAGTTACAGTATTTGCCTTTTAACATTTTTAATGACATCACAAAATAACAAACATAATGACATTCGTGTCCTATAGCCTCTGACCATTCCCCACGTTCACCATTAGAAATATTGTTCCAGTATTCGCTTTTGAACGTGTTTGAGTTTCACTGGGAAAAAGTCTGAGACAAAGCACATTCCTTTGGTGAATCTTGAGTGCAGGCCTGGATCTTCTCCCTTGATTTACAACAGGACATGAGTTGTTAATCCCCACAAGTTCTTTCCTTCCCCCTCTACGGGTGAGAGGGGGTCTGATTGAAGTTATTCATTACAAACCTGATCTGACTTATTTGGATTCTCATGGACAGTCAAGACAATAAGCAGAATATTAGCCACACTGATGACTTTGCAAATCCAATCAGTTTTCCACGTTGATTCAACGTCATCACATTGATTTCTGGGGTTGAAATGACGTGGAAACAACGTTGATTCAACCAGTTTTTGCCCAGTGGATAGGCTAGAGAAGGGGTGTCAAACTCATTCCATAGAGGGCCTAGTGTCTTCTGGGTTTTGGTTTTTCCTTTCAATTAAAACCTAGAAAACCAGGTGAGGGGAGTTGTTTACTAATTATTTACCTTAATTTATCAATCAAGTACGAGTATATACACTACCGTTCAAAAGTTTGGGGTGACATAGAAATGTCCTTGTTTTTGAAAGAAAAGCTATTTTTTTGTACATTAAAATAACATCAAATTGATCAGAAATACAGTGTAGACATTGTTCATGTTGTAAATGACTATTGTAGCTGGAAACGGCAGATTTTTTTAATGGAATATCTACATAGGCGTACAGAGGCCCATTATCAGCAACCATCACTCCTGTGTTCCAATGGCACGTTGTGTTAGCTAATCAAAGTTTATCATTTTAAAAGGCTAATTGATCATTAGAAAACCCTTTTGCAATTTGCAATGTTAGTACCCGCAAAACACCAGTCTCAACGTCAACAGTGAAGAGGCGACTCCGGGATGCTGGCGTTCTAGGCAGAGTTGCAAAGAAAAAGCCATATCTCAGACTGGCCAATAGAAAGAAAAGATTAAGATGGGCAAAAGAACACAGACACTGGACAGAGGAACGCTGTTGACGTTGAGACTGGTGTTTTGCGGGTACTATTTAATGAAGATGCCAGTTGAGGACTTGTGAGGCATCTGTTTCTCAAACTAGACACTCTAATGTACTTGTCCTCTTGCTCAGTTGTGCACCGGGGCCTTCCACTCCTCTTTCTATTCTGGTTAGAGCCAGTTTGCACAAGATCTTCAAAGTCTTGGCAATTTCTCGCATGGAATAGCCTTTGTTTCTCAGAACAAGAATAGACTGACGAATTTCAGAAGAAAGTTATTTGTTTCTGGCCATTTTGAGCCTGTAATCGAACCCACAAATGCTGATGCTCCAGATACTTAACTAGTCTAAAGAAGGCCAGTTTTATTGCTTCTTTAATCAGAACAACAGTTTTCAGATGTGCTAAAATAATTGCAAAAGGTTTTTCTAATGATCAATTAGCCTTGTAAAATGATAAACTTGAATTAGCTAACACAACGTTCCACAGGAGTGATAGTTGCTGATAATGGGCCTCTGTACGCCTATGTAGATATTCCATTCAAAATAAGCCGTTTCCAGCTACAAGAGTCATTTACAACATTAACAATGTCTACACTGTATTTCTGATCAATTTGATGTTCGTTTAATGGCCCAAAAAAGTAGCTTTTCCTTCAAAAATAAGGACATTTCTAAGTGACCCCAAACTTTTGAACGGTAGTGTATATATACATACTCACACACTATGCATAGAAAACATTAAGAACACCTGCTCTTTCCATGACAGACTGACCAGGTAAATCCAGGTGAAAGCTATGATCCCTTACTGATGTCACTTGTTAAATCCACTTCAATCAGTATAGATGAATGATCGGTTAACCTGTTGAGGGTAGGGGGCAGTATTGACACGGCTGGATAAAAAACATACCCGATTTAATCTGGTTACTACTCCTGCCCAGTAACTAGAATATGCATATAATTATTGGCTTTGGATAGAAAACACTCCAAAGTTTCTAAAACTGTTTGAATGGTGTCTGTGAGTATAACATAACTCAAATGGCAGGTCAAAACCTGAGAGATTCCTTTACAGGAAGTGGCCTGTCTGACCATTTATTGTCTTTCTTTGACATCTCTTTCAAAAACTTAGGATCTCTGCGGTAACGTGACACTTCCCACGGCTCCAATAGGCTCTCAGAGCCCGGGAAAAACCTGAATGTCGTCATTCTAGCCCCAGGCTGAAACACATTATCGCCTTTCTCAAGTGGCCGATCAAGGGACTGTGGGCTTAGGCGTGTGCACTGGCCACCCCCGTCTTTGTGTTTTTTTCCCCCTGTTTGCCGAAAAGGAGATTCCCGGTCGGAATATTATCGCTTTTTTACGAGATAAATTGCATAAAAATTGATTTTAAACAGCGGTTGACATGCTTCGAAGTACGGTAATGGAATATTTAGAATTTTTTTGTCACGAATTGCGCCATGCGCACGACCCTGATTTACCATTTCGGATAGTTTCTGGAACGCACGAACAAAACGCCGCTATTTGGATATAACGATGGATTATTTGGGACCAAACCAACATTTGTTATTGAAGTAGAAGTCCTGGGAGTGCATTCTGACGAAGACAACAAAGGTAATAACATTTTTGTTATAGTAAATCTGACTTTGGTGAAGGCTAAACTTGCCGGGTGTCTAAATAGCTAGCCCGTGATGGCTGGGCTATGTACTTAGAATATTGCAAAATGTGCTTTCACCAAAAAGCTATTTTAAAATCGGACATATCGAGTGCATAGAGGAGTTCTGTATCTATAATTCTTAAAATAATTGTTATGCTTTTTGTGAACGTTTATCGTGAGTAATTTAGTAAATTCACCGGAGGTTTGCGGGGGGTATGCTAGTTCTGAACGTCACATGCTAATGTAAAAAGCTGTTTTTTGATATAAATATGAACTTGATTGAACAAAACATGCATGTATTGTATAACATAATGTCCTAGGGTTGTCATCTGATGAAGATCATCAAAGGTTAGTGCTGCATTTAGCTGTCTTCTGGGTTTTTGTGACATTATATGCTAGCTTGAAAAATGGGTGTCTGATTATTTCTGGCTGGGTACTCTGCTGACATAATCTAATGTTTTGCTTTCGTTGTAAAGCCTTTTTGAAATCGGACAGTGTGGTTAGATTAACGAGAGTCTTGTCTTTAAATAGCTGTAAAATAGTCATATGTTTGAGAAATTGAAGTAATAGGATTTTTAAGGTATTTGAAAATCGCGCCACTGGATTACACTGGCTGTTGCGTAGGTGGGACGAATTCGTCCCGCCTAGCCCAGAGAGGTTAAAGGATTTTTAAGACAATTGAGACATGTATTGTGTATGTGTGCCATTCAGAGGGTGAATGGGCAAGACAAAAAGATAAGTGCCTTTGAACGGGTATGGTAGTAGGTGCCAGGTGCACCGGTTTGACTCAAGAACTGTTTTCCACGCTCAACAGTTTCCTGTGTGTAACAAGAATGATTCACAACTGTGGGAAGCATTGGAGTCAACATGGTCCAGCATCCCTGTGGAACGTTTTCGACACCTTGTAAAGTCCATGCCGTGACGAATTGAGGCTATTCTGAGGGCAAAAGGGGGGTGTACAACTCAATATTAGTCTCCTAATGTTTGGCTTCGGAAAGAATTCAGACCCTTTGACTTTTTCCACATTTTGTTATGTTACAGCCTTATTCTAAAATGTATTAAATAAATAAAAATCCTCAGTAATCTACACACAATACCTCATCATGACAAAGTGAAAACAGGTTTATAGAAATGTTTGCAAATGTATTGAAAAAAAAAAACCTTATTTACATAATTATTCAGACCCTTTGCTTTGAGACTCGAAGTTGAAATCAGGTGCATCCTGTTTCCATTGAGCATCGTTGAGATGTTTCTACAACTTGTCCGTAGAGCTCCGATACAGGATTGTGGGGAGGTGTACCAAAACAATCTGCAGGATTGAAGGCCCCCAAGAACACAGTGACTGCCATCATTATTAAATGGAAGAAGTTTGGAACCACCAAGACTCTTCCTAGAGCTGGCCGCCCAGCCAAACTGAGCAATCGGGGGACAAGGGTCTTTGTCAGGGAGGTGACCAAGAACCCGATGGTCACTGACAGAGCTCTAGAGTTCCTCTGTGGTGATGGGAGAACTTTCCAGAAGGACAACCATCTCTGCAACACCCCACCAATCAGGGCTTTATGGTAGTGGCCCAGCCAGAACCTGGACTTGAACCCGATTGAACATCTCTGGAGAGACCTGAAAATAGCTGTGCAGCGACGCTCCACATCCAACCTGACAAAGCTTGAGAGGATCTGCAGAGAAGAATGGGAGAAACTCCCCAAATACAGGTGTGCCAAGGTTTTAGCGTCATACCCAAGACGACCAAGTCTGTAATCGCTGTCAAAGGTGCTTCAAGGGTCTGAATACTTATGTAAATGTGATATTTCAGTTTTTCTTTTAAAATGTGCTAAATTTAAAAAAAACAAAACAGTTTTTGCTTTGTCATTATGGGGAATTGTGTGTAGATTGATGAGGATTTTTTTTTGTTTTAATCCATTTTAGAATAAGGATGTAACATAACAAAATGTGGAAAAAGTCAAGGGGTCTGAATACTTTCCGAATGCACTGTAAGACTGTAAAAACAGGAAATCAGCTCCCAGTGATTTTAATTCCCAACTATTCCCACACATAATAGAGACAAATGTGATCGTATACAAATGTAAGCAATGCTTGAAATTAGTATGTTTTAGTCAAATATTATATATGTTTGGGCTTCTTGCTGTCATTTTGCAGTCTACAAATTATTTGTAAATATGTTCTGGCCCTCCGGGTGCAAAGGAGCAAAATAAATAAATAAATACAGTAGGGGAAGAAGTAGTTGTTTGGGCTAAATTATAGATGGGCTATGTACAGGTGCAGTAATCTGTGAGCTGCTCTGACAGCTGGTGCTTAAAGCTAGTGAGGGAGATAAGTGTTTCCAGTTTCAGAGATTTTTGTAGTTCGTTCCAGTCATTGGCAGCAGAGAACTGGAAGGAGAGGTGGCCGAAGGAGGAATTGGCTTTGGGGGTAACCAGAGAGATATACCTGCTGGAGCGCGTGCTACAGGTGGGTGCTGCTATGGTGACCAGCGAGCTGAGATAAGGGTGGACTTTACCTGGCAGGGTCTTGTAGATGACCTGGAGCCAGTGGGTTTGGCGACGAGTATGAAGCGAGGGCCAGCCAACGAGAGCGTACAGGTCGCAGTGGTGGGTAGTATATGGGGCTTTGGTGACAAAACGGATGGCACTGTGATAGACTGCATCCAATTTATTGAGTAGGGTATTGGAGGCTATTTTGTAAATGACATCGCCGAAGTCGAGGATCGGTAGGATGGTCAGTTTTACGAGGGTATGTTTGGCAGCATGAGTGAAGGAGGCTTTGTTGCGAAATAGGAAGCCAATTCTAGATTTAACTTTGGATTGGAGATGTTTGATGTGAGTCTGGAAGGAGAGTTTACAGTCTAACCAGACACCTAGGTATTTGTAGTTGTCCACATATTCTAAGTCAGAACCGTCCAGAGTAGTGATGCTGGACGGGCGGGCAGGTGCAGGCAGCGATCGGTTGAAGAGCATGCATTTAGTTTTACTTGTATTTAAGAGCAGTTGGAGGCCACGGAAGGAGAGTTGTATGGCATTGAAGCTCGTTTGGAGGGTTGTTAACACAGTGTCCAAAGAAGGGCCAGAAGTATACAGAATGGTGTCGTCTGCATAGAGGTGGATCAGAGACTCACCAGTAGCAAGAGCGACATCATTGATGTATACAGAGAACCTTATAACCTGATGTGATTTGTTTACTGGGGAGTAGAACATATCAATGGTCTGTAAATAGAGGATGCTGCCTGAATCAGGAGGGAACGGCGTCAGTGCTAAATATCAAGGTTATCAATCTTTTCAAACATTTCTATTACTCTGCTATGTGCACACTAGGCTTGAGTCTCCTAACCGACAAGTTTTATAGCAGTGAATACTTACATGTAAAACCAGCTCTGAGATAAATGATCAGCATATCGCTTTTGGTGATAGGTCATTCTGTATGACGGTAAAAATCCAATCTATTTGGGAAAATATGTCAATGCTAACCTGTATTAGCTGGATGTCGGGCAGGTTGCGAAGAGTTGCGATCTGGCTCTGGCGTTCCCTGAGTTGCTTGGCCCTCTCCTGTAGCTCCTCCAACCTAGCCTCCACCTGGGAGAGGGAAGCCTCCTTCTCCTGCTCAATGAAGTTCTCTGTAGACTCCTGTTTGTCTGCTAGCACCTTCAACAGCATGGAGAACTTGGCATTCACCCAGTGGGAGGTCTGCTGCAGGGTCACCTACAGAGGGGGAGAAGTTGGGGGTGAGAACAGTAAGAGGGAAACATTTACCATACAGCGACAAGGATAGTAGTAGTATTTAGGATTGTAGTTTTGACTGCAGTGAGAGAGGTGTCAACTTTCCAATAAACCAATATTGAAATTAGGGCTGGCTTGTGTAGCCGCCGATTACGGACGAAGACCGTCATGAAAATAAAAAAACGTCATTACGTTTACATTTATTTTTTAAACGAACTGCTGAATGCATTCGTGCGGTTGAGTGTTTCCACAGAAATATACTTTTTACATGGGCACCTTTCCCTTTCAAGTGGATTCAATAAATATCTACAGCGAGGGAAAAAAGTATTTGATCCCCTGCTGATTTTGTACGTTTGCCCACTGACAAAGAAATGATCAGTCTATAATTTTAATGGTAGGTTTATTTGAACAGTGAGAGACAGAATAACAACATTTCTTTGTCAGTGGGCAAACGTACAAAATCAGCAGGGTATCAAATACTTTTTTCCCTCACTGTAGATACATGGGCTCCGATACGATACAGGAATGATACGTTTTAGTTTTAAGTGAACCGGTTTGAATAGAGATCTAATCAATGCGATTAGTTGCGATACGATTCGATGCACTAACATTTGTTGCATAGACACATTCATTTTCCAATTCAAATTCAAATCTGCTGCTGATGGAGCTCATGAGCTGGGCCTCTCTGAGCTGGATTTGTATGAGTTGATGTGTGTGAACTTGCTTTCCTATCTTGTCAGGACCAGCTATTTTAGGTTTAACCTGTTGGGGATAGGGGGCAGTATTTACACGGCCGGATAAAAAATGTACCCGATTTAATCTGGTTATTACTACTGCCCAGAAACTAGAATATGCATATAATTATTGGCTTTGGATAGAAAACACCCTAAAGTTTCTAAAACTGTTTGAATGGTGTCTGTGAGTATAACAGAACTCATATGGCAGGCAAAAACCTGAGAAGATTCCTAACAGAAGTGCCCTCTCTGACCATTTCTTGGGCTTCTACACTCTCTTTATTGAAAACTGAGGTTCTCTGCTGTAACGTGACACTTCCTACGGCTCCCATAGGCTCTCAGAAGGCGGCAAAACGCTGAATGATGCCTTTGGAGCCCCTGGCTGAAAAACAGTAGCGCATTTGGATAGTGGTCGATCAGAGGACAATGACACTGAGGCGCGTGCACGAGGCGACACCATGTTTTTATTTTCTCATCTTTGAACGAAAACAGGGTTTCCCGGTCGGAATATTATCGCTTTTTTACGAGAAAAATGGCGCATTTCGTGACAAAAAAATTCTAAATATTCCATTACCGTACTTCGAAGCATGTCAACCGCTGTTTAAAATACATTTTTATGCCATTTTTCTCGTAAAAAAGCGATAATATTCCGACCGGGAATCTGCGTTTAGGTAAAAAGACGAAAGAAAATAAAGCATGGGGTCGACTCGTGCACGCGCCTAAGCCCATTGTCCTCTGATCGGCCACTTGCCAAAAGCGATAATGTGTTTCAGCCTGGGGCTGCCTCGATATCATTCAGCTTTTTCCCGGGCTCTGAGAGCCTATGGGAGCCGTAGGAAGTGTCACGTTACAGCAAAGATCCTCAGTCTTCAATAAACAGAGACAAGAAGAACAAGATCTTGTCAGAGAGGGCATTTCCTGTAAGGAATCTTCTCAGGTTTCTGCCTGCCATATGAGTTCTGTTATACTCACACACACCATTCAAACAGTTTTAGAAACTTTAGGGTGTTTTCTATCCAAAGCCAATAATTATATGCATATTCTAGTTACTGGGCAGGAGTAGTAACCAGATTAAATCGGGTACGTTTTTTATCTGGCCGTGTCAATACTGCCCCCTACCCCCAACAGGTTAAAACAGGTCAACATTCACAAAGCCGCGGGGCCAGATGGATTACCAGGACGTGTACTCAAACGATGTGCGGACCAACTGGCAAGTATCTTCACTGACATTTTCAACCTCTCCCTGACCGAGTCTGTAATAGCTACATGTTTCAAGAAGAATACCATAGTCCCTGTGCCCAAGAAAGCGAAGGTAACCTGCCTAAATGATTACCGCCCCGTAACACTTCATCGGTAGCCTTGAAGTGCTTTGAAAGGCTGGTCATGGCTCACATCAACAGCGTCATCCCGGATACCCTAGACCCACTCCAATTCCTATACCACCCCAACAGATCCACAGATGACGCAATCTCAATCGCACGCGACAATGCCCTTTCCCACCCGGACAAAAGGAACACCAATGTGAGAATGCTGTTCATTGACTACAGCTCAGCGTTCAACACCATAGTGCCCACAAAGCTTATCACTAAGCTAAGGACCCTGGGACTAAACACCTCCCTCTGCAACTGGATCCTGGACTTCCTTACGGGCCGCCCCCAGGTGGTAAGGGTAGGCACCAACACATCTGCCACGCTGATCCTCAACACTTGGGCCCCTCAGGGGTGCATGCTTAGTCCCCTCCTGTACTCCCTGTTCACCCACGACTGCGTGGCCAAACACGACTCCAACACCATCATTAAGTTTGCTGATGACAAACCAGTGGTAGGCCTAATTACCGACACCGATGAGACAGCCTATAGGGAGGAGGTCAGAGACCTGGTAGTGTGGTGCCAGGGCAACAACCTCTCCCTCAATGTGAGCATGACAAAGGAGCTGATTGTGGACTACAGGAAAAGGAGGGCCAAACAGGCCCCCATTAACATTGACGGGGCTGAAGTGGAGCAGGTCGAGAGTTTCAAGTTCCCTGGTGTCCACATCACCAACGAACTATCATGGTCCAAACACACCAAGACAGTCATGAAGAGGGTACAACAACACCTTTCCCCCCTCAGGAGACTGAAAAGATTTGGCATGTGTTCCATAGATCCTCAAAAAGTTCTACAGCTCCACCATCGAGAGCACCATGGCCGGTTGCATCACTGCCTGGTATGGCAACTGCTCGGCATCTGACCATAAGGCGCTACAGAGGGTAGTGCGTACGGCCTAGTACATCACTGGGGCCAAGCTTCCTGCCATCCAGGACCTATATACTAGGCGGTGTCAGAGGAAAAAAAATTGTCCTAGACTCCAGTCACCCAAGTCAAAGACTGTTCTCTCTGCTACCGCACGGCAAGCGGTACCGGAGCGCCAAGTTTAGGACCAACAGGCTCCTTAAAGCTTCTACTCCCAAGCCATAAGACTGCTGAACAATTAATCAAATGACCACCCAGACTATTTAGATTGACTCCCCCCCCATTTGTTTTTACACTGCTGCTACTCGCTGTTTATTATCTATGCATAGTCACTTTACCCCTACCTACATGTACAAATGACCTCGACTAACCTGTACCCCCAAACATTGACTCGGTACCGGTACCCCCTGTATATAGCCTCGTTATTGTTATTTTATTGTGTTACTTTTTATTATTTTTTACTTTAGTTTATTTGGTAAATATTTTCTTAACTCTTTCTTGAACTGCATTGTTGGTTAAAGGCTTGTAAGTAAGCATTTCACGGTAAGGTCTTCACCTGTTGTATTCGGCGCATGTTACAAAGAAAGTTTAATTTGATTTGATTAGTAATGACATCAAATCAAATTAAACTTTATTTGTCACATGATTATTTCTGGCTGGGTACTCTGCTGACATAATCTAATGTTTTGCTTTCGTTGTAAAGCCTTTTTGAAATCGGACAGTGTGGTTAGATTAACGAGAGTCTTGTCCTTAAAATGGTGTAAAATAGTCATATGTTTGAGAAATTGAAGTAATAGCATTTCTAAGGTATTTGAATAACGCGCCACGGGATTCCACTGGCTGTTGAGTAGGTGGGACGATTTTGTCCCACCTAGCCCAGAGAGGTTAAGAAAATATTTACCAAAGCACTTTGAATTTCCCCCCATCTCAAAATCAAATGGTTTTGACCATTTGGATGTTTTTAGAGTGATCTTCTCTCCTCCTCTCGCTTCGGCCATGCAGTGCACCTCGCAAAAGTGATTGCTTTCCTCGTTATGAAATCATCAACTTCACCCTGTATATCTAAAAATGACCATATACACTGATCGTTTAAAGCAAAACTACAAAAAATATTGCTGATGGTGAACCTGAAACCTGAATTTTTGAATGGAGGTCAGAGTGTCGAATTTGGTCAACAAAAAATATAATTGCTAATTTGCTACATGAGGCTTATTTGACCTAATAGAAGTTTCGTAATGGTTAGGTTGTTACAAATGGACATCGAGGGCTTCCACCGTTTGAAATAAGTCAACTGGGTGGGGATTCCTATGAGTTGGGAGCAATCAGCCAATTTTTTTATTCAACCTTTATTTAACTAGGCAAGTCAGTTAAGAACAAATTCTTATTCACAATGACGGCCTACCAAAAGGCAAAAGGCCTCCTGCGGGGACAGGGGCTGGGATAGAAAATCTAAATAAATTCAATAAAAATATAGGACATAACACACATCACAACAAGAGAGACACTACAACACTACATAAAGAGAGACCTAAGACAACAACATAGCATGGCAGCAACACATGACAACACAGCATGGTAGCAACACAACATGGTAGCAACACAACATGGCAGCAGCACAACATGGTAGCAGCACAAAACAGAGTACAAACATTATTGGGTAGACAACAGCACAAAGGACAAGAAGGTAGAGACAACAATACATTACGCAAAGCAGCCACAACTGTCAATAAGAGTGTCCATAATTGAGTCTTTGAATAAAGAGACTGAGATAAAACTGTCCAGTTGAGTGTTTGTTGCAGCTCGTTCCAGTCGCTAGCTGCAGCGAACTGAAAAGACGAGCGACCCAGGGATGTGTGTGCTTTGGGGACCTTTAACAGAATGTGACTGGCAGAACAGGTGTTGTATGTGGAGGATGAGGGCTGCAGTAGATATCTCAGATAGGGGGGAGTGAGGCCTATGAGGGTTTTATAAATAAGCATCAACCAGTGGGTCTTGCGACGGGTATACAGAGATGACAAGCTTACAGATGAGTAGAGTGCAGTGATGTGAACATTTACTACTTTAAAATTGAGATGGGCTCGCCTGATCTCGCCTCCTCCCGCATGCCTTCCATCTTTGAGGACATGTTTTTCCATTGTTAGAGCGGTCACTCAAATATCTTGTCAATATAATAGACAATCTTTGAGTATAGCCAGATGAAAGTTGTCTCCGGTAGCTTAGTTTTATTCCGTCAAAACACAATTTTCAACAGCGCATAGATAACAATATCCTAGCAAATTACATAGGTTGTAATTAAAAAAATAAAGCCTAATATCACGCAAGCCATTTTAGCATTTGAATCCTAAAGGTGCCGCTCATATGTGCAAGGTCAGGAACAGGCCTCCTACATCGCGTTGGTCTGCGACTGATGCTGGGCACAGTGCGCAGTTTGACTAGGCTACTGATATTGCCTGGGGTTGCTCGGCATGCAAAATGACTTGTAGATAAATGACTGTCGACAGTTACATGTAGTTCTGACACTGAAGGGGAGGATGCATCAACTCTAATTTTATTTGTCACATGCGCCGAATACAACTGGTGTAGACTTTACTGTGAAATGCTTGCTTATGAGCCCTTCCCAACAATGCAGAGTTTAAAAATAAAATAGTAACACGAGGAATAAACTAAAATACACAAGAATGGAGCTATATACAGGGAGTACCAGTACCAGATCAATGTGCAGTGGTATGAGGTACTTGAGGCCAGAAGGCAGAGTAAAGTGACTAGGCATCAGGATAGATAATAATAAGAGTAAAATAAAGAACAGAGCAGCAGCAGCATATGATGAGTATAAAAGTGTGTGCGTATATAGTTGATGGGTTCTGATTTCTAAACCTGAAATATTGTTAATCATCAGGTATCTTATTGAAATGAGGAGTGCCACAGTCTGGTTTCTACACCAGAAGTTAATCAGAAGTCAATTAAGCTTGGAATGTACTGAGTAAAGTTAAGGCAATCACATGGTTGCAGTCACTGATAAGGGTGGAGAGCTGTGGTTTAGTGAGGAATGGGGGCCAAGGTCAGGTCAGGTCACATTAAGGGAGAAGGAACAGTTTATTACCTGTATCACTTTACATCTTTATTGCTAGGCAGGAAGTTATGTTTAGAGGGAAGGAAGAGACTTCACTCAAATTGAGGTATATATACTTGTGCTGGTGGAAACACATCTTTGTCTGTTCAGCTGTCTGACCCTTTGGGTGAATAAACTTGGTTTGAGTTTTTATAGTTGTCCGTCCGTTTTTACCCTGTTATTTAGAACCTAACATAGTGTATGCGTGTGGGGTGTCAATATTGTGTGTGAGTGAGTGTGTGTGTGTATATGGTTTGTGTTTATATAGTCTAGTGAGTGTGTGTAGGGTCAGTGCAAGACAGAGTCAGTGCAGATAGTTTGGGTACCCTTAATTGACTATTTAGCAGTCTGGCTATTTAGAAGTCTTATGGCTTGGGGGTGGAAGCTGTCTCAGAGCCTGTTCGTCCGAGAGCCAATGCTCTGGTACCGTTTGCCGAACAGTAGCTGAGTGAACAGTCTATGGCTTGGGTGGCTGGAGTCTGACAGTTATCACAGAAGATGAGAGGTATTTTCGGAAGGTAGAAAGAATGTAATAAGAGCAAAACATTTTTGTGAACCGGAATTTCGTAACATTTTGAATTGATTTTTATGACCGATGCATGCTACATTTTCATTGGTTTGGGGTCCGCAGACCCAATGCACTTGTATCTTAAACATTTGAATCATGGACAGATGCCTATGTGAATAGTTACATCCCTATTTACAATGTGATTAAACTTTGCTGAAACAAGCAAGGTGTTGTAGAAAACGAGTCTTAGGCTGCCTAGACAATGCACCCCTTTCAGCAGTAGCACCTGCAGGAGTGGAGGACAAAATATGCGTCTTAAAAAATATATACTGAATGATTATAAAGTGGCCGCGGTCATATGGCTGACAAATATCCTTCATCCAAATGTCCATGACCGTCACAGCCCTAATTTGAAACAATGCGACTAATATCCGACTAATCTACTTTGCAAGTAGAGGAAACCTTTTCACAATGAACCAATGTAGGCCTATCCATTGACTATGGTACTTTCAACATAAAGGTGTAGTGACGGTCACTGTCAAAAACAACTTTACCTTGGCTTTGGTGATGTTCTCTGTCAGCTCAGCGATGCTCCTCTCAGTCTTCTCCATACATATTCCCACCTCCACACTCTTCCTCCTCAGTAGTAACTGTTCAAACAGATAGACAATACCACAATGAGTGTGTAGGATATGCAGCAGAGTATGAATTCAATTTCATGACATTTGCAGCACACAAATGTTGACCAGAGAGAATATAGTGTGTATATATAGTATCAGTGTTTTCCAGAAGTTAGTGTTGGGTCACAGGCAGCCAATGGGGCTGCGGCAGATTTTGTTTTTGTTAATCTCTTTGACAATCACAAAAACATAGGAGCCACGTACGGTCTGTCTGACACTCACCTCTCGGTTCTCCTTCTCAGCCTCCACCAGCACTTTCTCGTGGTTCTTACACTCGGAGATGGCACACTCGCAGCACACACACATGTTGTCCTTCCGGCAGTAGTACACCAGGGGGTTCTTGTGTCGGTCACACAGAATCAGGGGCGTGGCTCTGGCCATGTCGCCCCTCATAACCGGTACAGTGTCTCTACCGAATGCACCGGCACTGTTCGCTGTGGCCTCAGCCAGAACGGACAGGGACACGTTGCGTTTTAGGATTGGTCTAGTGGGGAATTTCTCGTTGCAGATAGGGCAATGCGGCCCGATGTTGGACTTGGACTTGGTGTCCCAGTGAGTCGTGATGCAGTCTCGACAGAAGGTGTGACCGCATGGGATGGTGACTGGGACTTTGAAGCGGTCCAAGCAAATGGCGCAGGACAAATTGTGGGTCTCCATCCCTCCAGTAGATCTGTGTACAGAACACACCTCTTCAGATCTGTGGAGAGAAATGAATGGGAGAAGTTGGACATGATGTAGGTTGCTGATACAGTAGCTACATAACATGCATATGGATTTCAAATCTTGATTCTAAGATTGCTTCATGCTGTAGCTAGCCATGATACTGTCACATTATTGTGTACTGGCCTACTGTAACATGTTCATTTATTTATTATCGACAGCATCACGAGACAAAGAGCCATTTAGGACAGGGGTCTTCAACCTTTCTTGCCCAGAGACTACCGCCCAGGCAAACCGGCGACCCCCATCATATGTTAGCAAAAAATGTATAATTCACATCTTATCATCAGGTGAATGCCAAGGAGAAGTAATCAACATTTTAAAATGAATAGATTTTGCATTATTTTGACCTCCCCACATTACAATTGGAAGAGGAAGTGTAAACTCTAACACAGCCAGTGGAGGGAGGTGAGGGAGGACGGCTCATACTAATGGCTGGCTAACCATGTATTTGATACCATTCCACCAATTCCGCTCTAGCCATTACCACGAGCCCATCCTCCCCAATTAAGGTGCCACCAACCTCCTGTGAACACAGCCTATTAGATAGAAAGGTAACTTTAAAAAAGATATATCTTATACTGCCTGTTTAGCTGGTTAAACGAAGGTTAGTCGTGTTCGCAAAAATTAAGTCAAGAAAGCTTACCAGTGGCAACTGGTACTTGCAGGTGCTTTTTAAAAGCCTTTGTCAGATACTCCAGTAATTGTAATTAGCTCCAATGAGTGTAACTTGCCTAATATTAGGAGTTGAGAAATAAAGTTGACATCGTGAGAAAGATGTTCTCCTCTTCTCTACTATAGGTATGCAATTCAAGGTGTGTTTATTCTGTTAGCGATAGTCACAAAAATAGTTACATGAAAAAAAGATGTGCCATATACAGTGTATATATATATATATATATATATATATATACACACAGTATGAGTCAAAAGTTGACACACCTACTCATTCAAGGGTTTTTCTTTATTTTTACTATTTTCTACATTGTAGAATAATAGTGAAGACATCAAAACTATGAAATAACACACACATGGAATCATGTAGTAAGCAAACAAGTGTTCAACAAATGAAAATATATTTTAGATTTTATATTCTTCAAAGTAGCCACCCTTTGCCTTGATGACAGCTTTGCACACTCTTGGCATTCTCTCTACCAGCTTCATGAGGAATGCTTTTCCAACAGTCTTGAAGAAGTTCCCACATATGCTGAGCACTTGTTGGCTGCTTTTCCTTCACTTGCGCTCCAACTCATCCCAGACCATCTCAATTGGGTTGAGGTCAGGTGATTGTGGAGGCCAGGTCATCTGATGAAGCACTCCATCCCTCTCCTTGGCCAAATAGCCCTTACACAGCCTGGAGGTGTGTTTTAGGTCATTATCCTGTTGAAAAACAAATGATAGTCCCACTAAGCGCAAACCTCCTCCATGCTTCACGGTGGGAACCACACATGCGGAGATCATCCGTTCACCCACACCACGTCTCACAACGACACGGCGGTTGGAACCAAAAATTTCAAATTTGGACTCATCAGACCATAGGACAGATTTCCACCGGTCTAATGTCCATTGCTCGTGTTTCTTGGCCCAAGCAAGTCTCTTCTTATTATTGGTGTCCTTTAGTAGTGGTTTCTTTGCAGCAATTCGACCATGAAGGCCTGATTCTTGCAGTCTCCTCTGAACAGTTGAACACTTGAACTCTGTGAAGCATTTATTTGGGCTGCAATCTGAGGTGCAGATAACTTGAATGAACTTATCCTCCGCAGCAGAGGTAACTCTGGGTCTTCCTTTCCTGTGGCGATCCTCATGAGAGCCAGTTTCATCATAGCACTTGATTGCAAAAACAATCATATTTTCCGGATTGACTGACCGTCATGTCTTAAAATAATGATGGACTGTCATTTCTCTTTGCTTATTTGAGCTGTTCTTGCCATAATATGGACTTGGTATTTTACCAAATAGTACTATGTTCTGTATATCATCCCTTCCTTGTCAGAACACAACTGATTGTCTCAAACGCATTAAGGAAAGAAATTCCACAAATGAACTTTTAACAAGGCACACCTGTTAATTTAAATGCATTCCGGGTGACTACATCATGAAGCTGGTTGAGAGAATGCCAAGAGTGTGCAAAGCTGTCATCAAGGCAACGGGTGGCTACTTTGAAGAACACTTTTTTGGTTACTACATGATTCCATATGTGTTATTTCATAGTTTTGATGTCTTCACTATTATTCGACAATGTAGAAAATAGTAAAAATAAAGAAAAACCCTGGAATGATTAGGTGTGTCCAAACTTTTTACTTGTACTGTGTGTGTGTGTGTGTGTGTGTGTGTGTGTGTGTGTGTGTGTGTATGTGTATGTATGTATGTATGTATGTATGTATATATATATATATATATATATATATATATATATATATACACTGTGCATATATATATTATATACACACTGTATATATATATACACTGTATATATACTGTATATTTAGGAGAATGACCATGGTGACAGTTGGACATTATGAGCAACTCGACCATTACAAAGGAATTAACGTTATACACTATGAGATGTTGTCATTTGATGCCATACAGTGAGTGGGTCAAACGATGCTACATAGGCTATAGCAAAGCCAGCAGTTTGTAGCTAGCCTAGCTATATCAAATGAATGACATCACAGTAGATACTAGCCAGGGCGCTAACGTTAACACATAGCTAATGTAGCTAGCTAACGTTACTTTGTAACCATGATTACAGTAAAAAGACAGCTATCAAGTCGAAATATGAGTAACGTTACAGTTTTATGATACTAGCCAAACGGATTAAAGGTAAAACTTTTCAAATATATAATTCTAGCTAAAATTCCACTTAAAAGTAAATGTAGCTCACCAGTGCAATATAATAAATTAGGGCATCTGACGTAAATACAGTTGCTGGGAATCCGCCTTGCCGAAATACAGCGTTCATGACAACTGGGAATTCGGAAAAAACTAGGTAAAATCACGACGTCGGTGATCTGCAGGTCGGAAAGTCGGAGCACTGGAAAGAGGCCAGATTTGGAATTCCTAGTTGGATGATCATCCAAAACATTTTTCTCAGTCGGAGTTTGTTTTTCCGAGTTCCCAGTTGTCTTGAATAAACTGAAGTCCAGGCTGTATCACAACCGGCGGTGATTGGGAGTACCATAGGGCGGCGCACAATTGGCCCAGCGTCGTCCGGGTTTGGCCAGTATATGCCGCAATTGTAAATAATAATTTGGTCTTAACTGACTTGCCTAGTTAATTAAAGGTTAAATAAGAAATACATTTTAATAAGTCGGAAACAGAGATTTCCGAGTTGGTTTGAACGCGGCAGACGCTCCACATGATGACGAAGTACGCATACACATACCTATTCCCACCTACCGGATGTTACAATTCTGCGTTTCTTCATTCACCAAAGTCAGACAGCGCCCGGTGGAAGTAGAGGTCTTGTGCGATTCTCTTGGCGCGAGTACAGTTGGTGAGAATGTGTGGACGATGGAGAAGAAGAGTAGAGTAAAAGGGGCTAAAGTTAGAAATTAACAGCAGTTTATGGTGTGAGTGCTCTTCACGAGCAAGGATATGTTTTTGGTTGACCCAGTTTACGGTCTCGAAGATGGTGAATGACGAATTGGGTAAAGTGGAATCGGTCAGAGTGATCAGGACTCATGAGCGGTATGGTGTTGATTTCGTGTGTCAAAATCGCAAAATAGGAAAGCTCTATGGCTCTTCAAGATGTCGACATATGATGTGCAAAGCTATGCTGTTCAGAGTAGATCACCGGTTAAAGGTGTTGTCTCTGGTGTCTCGCTTGACCGAGGTAAAGACAGTTTAGGGTTGAATATTCGACGGATATTCGCCTGTAGTTTTCCTTACGTCCACATAGTGACAAATCAAAAATGTCAAATTTCAATTACTCCTAAAATGTTAGAAACTGGTTCTAGCTAACCCGAAGGCATAGACACACATTGCACTTTTTTTTTGTCGAAAAAAAGTATTTTTTATATATATATATATATATATATATATATATATTAGTTTTTTTGTCAATCTCCCACTCTTTTAAATTATTTACATTTTTGAATTCCAATAGCTCTTTGTCATGTGACCTACTGACTTCAAACAAGGTTCAGAATGTTGTCAGTGGGCCTACACATTGCACACCCTTTAGTTTGTCCATTTTCATCTCACAATTTTACATGAATTTTCAATGTTTCTAATTTCAATAGCTGCTTGGTCATGTGACCTACTGACCTCAAACTAGGTTCAGAATGTCCACTGACTACCCTTCTATATTGCACAGCCTTCAGTTTGTCCATTTTCATCTCACATGTTTTTACTCCTTACCCGGTCAACACCCCTCTCCCTTGGCCTTAGAATATAGCTTACTCCCTGGAATTACTAAGACGTCTATAGTCCCACTGTCAGGAACCACGTGCACCTGGTAAACCGAAACAAGCTCTGTGCTCCTAGTGACCTGCCTGCTTTTTTCTGCTCACAGACTAAGTCCCCACTCCAACCTCCATGGCATGAGTGCTGCACCCAGCCCCCGGGTCCGACCGCCCCTGCTTGGACTCGGAGTGCCCCCCACCTTGTTAGAGGCCTCCTTGTGCACCTGGTGACCCGCCCGTTTTTATCCGCTCAGAGACTAAGTCCCCAATCGACATCAAGTGCCATTCGCAATACTTATAGGCTTGAGAACCAAATACCCCTTGCAGTATCTAGCGGCACCATCAACTGGGTGTCGGAAGAAGCAACAGAAAATAATCATCCCCTTTTAATCATTTGCTTGCCCAGTCAGCCCTCCGGGACAGAACCATAGGAACCACCTTTACCAGCCCTTCAATCGATATTCCTCACTTTGACATGAGGGGGTCACAGTCACCCAACAGGGTGATTTGAGTGCGACCGCGACAGGTGGGTATGTTCCTTTTGAAGTTGATCAAGTTGACATTCAGTGATCCGTGTCCAGTGGGAACCTAGGCTTCTTCCGTCCGTTTTATGGTTCCGCAGCAAATCAATGAGCGTGGATGGTACTGCCCACATCAGATATAGGCCTCCCTACATCTGAGCGCAGAGGAGACCGCCCCACCTACAATGTGGGGGGCCGGCGAGAGCCGTAGTCTGGGGAGATCCGCGAGAAGGGCCTGGCGTGCATCCAGAGTTGCCGCAGCCAACCACTCTGACCTGGTTTATGAACTCTCGCCTGTCCCCGACCTGCCTTTGCCTACTCCCTTTGTTATAATAATTATCGGAGCTCAACCATCTGCCTCCTATGTCTGCATTTGGGTCTCGCCTTGTGTCCTTATACTGTGGACATTCTCAAAGTAGTTTGAGGTCAGTAGGTCACATGACCAAGGAGCTATTGAAATGTTAAATTTAGAAAGATTCATGTAAAAACATGTGAGATGAAAATGGACAAACTAAAGGGTGTGCAATGTGTTGGCCCACTGAGGGTATATTCTGAACCTTGTTTGAAGTCAGGTCACATGACCAAGGAGATATTGAAATTCAAATGTAAAAAAAAAAAAAGTTTGAACTTTGTATACACTAACTAATTCAATTAGGAATACAAAATGCTGTTCACACTTCCACATGTTTATTAGCTTTGGAAAGTGAATTCATGTCCAAATCGTGTGCTATGTTGTGTGCAATTTTTTTTTCCAACATCATGACACTTATTTGGGGTCTGTGGCTCAAGTGGTTTGAAAGCGCGAATATCCAACTTCAAACTGTCTTTACATTGGTTCTCGTTTGACAGAGAGGATGTGTGGTTTAAGAATAACGTTCCAGGAGTGGTAGACGCACATCGCTTTAATCGAACAATAGGCTTATTTGCGCCTTTCTGTCTATCAGTTTTACTGTCATTTGACGAAGTGGTTCTCCCGACTTAATGTAAAACTTTTGTATGAGAAATATACGGTGACACCGTATGCACAGAAGCCGCTGCAGTGTTACAATTGTAAAACGTTTGGACACTTGGCAAGTGTTTTGTCTAAGGAATAATAAATATGCAGTAGTTGAAGGGTCAGATGAAACATGCTGCTGTAATTGTGATTGGAATCATGTTCCCGGAGTGCCCTGTAAGGATGGAGGTTGCAGTAGCTAGGATCAGTGCGATCCAGCAGGTCTCCTATGTGAAGGCAGTGAAAATAGCTGAAGGAGTGAGTAGAGATTAGATGCTATTGGATGTCCCCACAGTCTGCAGTGAATGCCATGCAGGAGAAGGATCCCGACACACTAACAGTGAAGACGGACTTTTGCGTTTATAGCGCAAGTGATACATTGCACTAGTCAAACTAATAAAAACAATCTAATTAGCTAGACATTGTGAATGCGACAAATAGATTTCTGGATCTCCAGGACTTTACAGCTGAAATGTTACAGGGAGTACTGAATGAAGAGGTTCCTGAGCCTGTGTTGGGATCTGAATAGACATTTAAATCTGACTGAAGGAGTTTTTGGTTTGGTTTGGTTTGAAATTCAGGGTAGTAGCGTGAATTTGCTTAGTGATTTTTATTTTTGATAATTAGTACGAATTTGTTCATCCAAAACATTTTGTTTTTGGGGTATTTTTTACTACCCTGTACAGTAGGTGTCAGCAATTCACCTTATGAGTGTAGTCTTTGTTGTTTTTCCAGTCAACGTCCCCCTGGATCGGGTGCAAGCAGGCTGGGAGGAGACAAGTGGCCCGTACCACGTTCAGAGGCTTGCGGATCACTATGGGATCTTCAAGGATCAGTTCCCCATGGCCTATTTCGTCCCCTGGGTCACACTGAGCTTCAGCTACGACCAAGACAGCTCAGCACAAGTTCATTATGGGAATCACTTGATGCCCAAAGAGGTAAGAGAAATGGATCGTAGGGCATACAGTAGTTCATGACTAATACGGCGACAGTTATCGTATCTTTGCTCAGATCATTTTTTAGCTCTCTGAATCCTGCATGGCTCTCTTTCATTTCACCTGCCCTCCTCTGTGTGTGACAGGCTTCTGTAGCACCTCAGGTCAGTTTTGTGGCAGAGTAGGGCTCCCTATGGACACTGCTGCTCACCAGCCTGGGTAAAAGACACTAGTACACCATATGAGAATGAGTTTTGTAATCCAGTTCTTAACATGTCCACATGGTGGCACTGTGTCCCCATGCGAATGTATGACAAAAGAAATATTTACTGAATGATTCCTTCATTTCAGATGAGCATCTGCTGGATAGTGAAGGGGAGTGTGTGCGCTGGCTGGTGTGAGTATTGCAATAATGATTATTGTATTGTGCTTTTGTCAAACTTGTAAGTGATTTAAATTGTCTGGGGGTAAGGGCAATTCTCCAGTAACAGAATAATGCGGAGACTCTTATTTTACACTTTTTTAAATGTATGCCAAACAAAAACCCACGATTGCAAGTTAAAGTGCAGATGCAAAGTTTGGTAACAGAATGACAGTACCAACAGCACAAACCGCCATTCTGTTATCAAACTTTGCATCTGCACTGTCCTTCATGTGTTTTTGTAAAAATGTTGGTAGAAATTGTTAAAAGTAGTCCTTGTGCACAGTTATGGTTTGTTTAACTTTGCAGTGTCTCAACATCACTCTTACTGTGGAATTGCCCGTAATGAACTCCTTCCACCACCAATATGATGATTAGGATAATTACCCTTTTTAGATAAATTAATCTTCATAAATTAAAAACGGATTAATTACCATCAGAAAATGTAAACCTGTAATTTAAAATGACGACAATCACAAATTGGTCGCAAAAAAAAGAGTGGGCGATTGACATCCCCTCGTTTCCAGTGGGAACATCCCAGGTGGGGCTGTGACGTCAGGAGAGGACCTGTGTCAATATCTGGCCCCGATCCCCACCAAGGCTACCGGCTTTCACCGCTTTGTCTACATCCTGTTCAGACAGGAAGGAACCATCAACTTCCATGAAGACATCTGACCCTCAGGACTAACAGGACATACAAGTATCATTTGTGCTCCATGACCACCATCCATCCGTTCATTTCACAGTAACACGCTTCCCCCCTTTCTGCTCCTCGAATGCATCTCTGTCACAGCGGATATTTAAGACTGTAGATTTCTACAGGAAGCACCAGGACCGCATGAATCCAGCAGGCCTCTCTCTCTTCCAGGGTTTGAGTATTACTGTACTGAATGGTAGAAAGTCACAGGATTGCTGTAGGGGATATGGGTGGAGATCTTTGGATTAGGCTTCAATTGGGTTGAGGTCAGGTCTCCTTAAGGGAGAAACAATGGTTTATTACACTATCACTTCATCTTCCTGTCGAACCATAAAAGATGTAAGGATTGGAGAGAAGTGCCTACATTGGAGTATATATACTTGTGTTGGTAGAAACATGTTTTGGCTGAATGCAGCTGTATCGACCCTCTGGGCAGAATAAACTTGGTTAAGCTTTCATAATGTCCGTTGAGTGTTTTACTCTGAGAATTAGAACCTAACAATCTTAAGCCATCCCTTTAAATATGGTGTACCTTTTTTATTCGAATTGTTGACCGACTCACTAGAATACGTCGAGAACTGGTTCAGAATATAGGGATCAATTAAAGAAAGCCTTTTAGAAAGTATTCATAAACCTTGGCTTATTCCACATTTTGTTAGAGCCTGATTTTAATATGGATTAAATTGATCTACCCCATAATGACAACTTGAAAACATGTAAGTAAATGAATACAGATCTCCTTTATGTAAGTATTCACACCCCAGAGTCAATGCTTTTACACACCTGGATTGTGCAATATTTGCCCATTATTAAAACAATTCTTCAAATTTGTTGTTGATCATTACTAGACAACCATTTTCAGGTTTTGCCATATTTTAAGTAGATTTAAGTCAAAACTAATTTGGCCACATTCACTGTCAGGGTAAGCAACTCCAGTGTAGATTTGGCCTCGTTTTAGATTATTGTGCTATTGAGGTAAATTTATCTCCCAGTGTAGGGTGGAAAGCAGTCAAACAGGTTTCATGTGCTTGCCTCCATTTCTTTGTATCCTGAAAAACTTTCCAATCCTTAATAATTACAAGCATACCTATGACATGATTTCAGTGACATTGTTAACCAACACACCCACATAAAGAAAATAAGAACAGCAGGTTAACTGCCTTTTCAGGGGCAGAACAACAGATTTTTACCTTGTCAGCTCGGGGATTCGATCTTGCAACCTTTCGGTTACTAGTCCAATGCTCTAACCACTAGGCTACCTGCCACCCCAAGAGTGCAGTGTATAAAGTCAGAACATCTGCTGTCTTAGCCACTGTCTGTCACCAAGAGGGTACCCCAAGGCTCGATCCTAGGCCCCACGCTCTTCTAAATTTACATCAACAACATATGTCAGGCAATAGGACACTCTCTCATCCATACATGCAGATGATAAACTTGTACTCAGCTGGCCACTCCCTGGATTTTGTGTTAAATGCTCTACAACAAAGCTTTTTTAGTGTCCAACAAGCTCTATGCCCTTAACCTTGTTCTGAACACATCCAAAACAAAGTTAATCATAGCAAACAAAAAAAATATACTAATGCATAGTACCATAGACAAGTTCGTGGCCTGTAGCTGGCATAAAAAGTGGGGTTGGACCAGAGTTGTGTGTGTGTGTGGTCAGTGGTTCTTATTCACTTCTTGGCTGTCGAGTCCTCTGGTCCCTATGACCTGTGTGTGTGGTCCCTTGTCCCTATGCCCGGGCTACCTGCAGCATCTCTCCCACGTCCAGCATCTTTTCCCTGGGCTTTCCCCTGGTCTCTCCCCTCCTCGTCTCCTCACTGTCGATCTTCTCCCAGTCAGAGAACGAAACTGGCTTCACACCTACAGTCATGCACAGGGAGGTAGGTTGTTTTTGTAAAATATTAAGGTGGACGCTAACACTTGTGGAAGTTGATACTTATTCCTCAGCAAAAAAAGAAACGTCCCTTTTTCAGGACCCTGTCTTTCAAAGATAATTTGTAAAAATTCAAATAGCTTCACAGATCTTCAAAAATAATGTTTGATCCGAGGGCATTCAAAAGGGCCCACGGGCCGCCAGTTGCCCATCCCTGATTTACATAACGGCTGGAAATCCCCTAAGGCCAATAGTAATCTTGCTGACTCCATACACACCTTTCTCTGTCACTAAGATGCCATAAACTGAGCCTGACTAAAGATAAAGGGATAATAATAACAATGTATCTCCACTGTAATGTAAACTCAGCAACAACAAAAAAGAAATGTCCCTTTTTCTCAAAGATAATTTGTAAAAATCAAAATAACTTCACAGATCTTCATTGTAAAGGGTTTAAACACTGTTTCCCATGTTTGTTCAATGAACCATAAACAATTAATGAACATGTACCTGTGGAACAGTCGTTAAGACACTAACAGCTTACAGAGAGTAGGCAACTAAGGTCACAGTTATGAAAACTAATGACACTAGTGGTGGCAAATGTGTTGTTGCCTACCCTTACCACCTAGGGACAACCCGTCAGGAAGTTTAAGATCTAGTTGGATAGGGAGGTGTTTAGTCCCAGGGTCCTTAGCTTTGTGGGCACAATTGTGCTGAACGCTGAGGTATATACTGCTCAAAAAAATAAAGGGAACACTTAAACAACACATCCTAGATCTGAATGAAAGAAATAATCTTATTAAATACTTTTTTCTTTACATAGTTGAATGTGCTGACAACAAAATCACACAAAAATAATCAATGGAAATCCAATTTATCAACCCATGGAGGTCTGGATTTGGAGTCACACTCAAAATTAAAGTGGAAAACCACACTACAGGCTGATCCAACTTTGATGTAATGTCCTTAAAACAAGTCAAAATGAGGCTCAGTAGTGTGTGTGGCCTCCACGTGCCTGTATGACCTCCCTACAACGCCTGGGCATGCTGCTGATGAGGTGGCAGATGGTCTCCTGAGGGATCTCCTCCCAGACCTGGACTAAAGCATCCGCCAACTCCTGGACAGTCTGTGGTGCAACGTGGCGTTGGTGGATGGAGCGAGACATGATGTCCCAGATGTGCTCAATTGGATTCAGGTCTGGGGAACGGGCAGGCCAGTCCATAGCATCAATGCCTTCCTCTTGCAGGAACTGCTGACACACTCCAGCCACATGAGGCCTAGCATTGTCTTGCATTAGGAGGAACCCAGGGCCAACCGCACCAGCATATGGTCTCACAAGGGGTCTGAGGATCTCGTCTTGGTACCTAATGGCAGTCAGGCTACCTCTGGCGAGCACATGGAGGCCCCCCAAAGAAATGCCACCCCACACCATGACTGACCCACCGTCAAACCGGTCATGCTGGAGGATGTTGCAGGCAGCAGAACGTTCTCCACGGCGTCTCCAGACTCTGTCACGTCTGTCACATGTGCTCAGTGTGAACCTGCTTTCATCTGTGAAGAGCACAGGGCGCCAGTGGCGAATTTGCTAATCTTGGTGTTCTCTGGCAAATGCCAAACGTCCTGCACGGTGTTGGGCTGTAAGCACAACCCCCACCTGTGGACGTCGGGCCCTCATACCACCCTCATGGAGTCTGTTTCTGACCGTTTGAGCAGACACATGCACATTTGTGGCCTGCTGGTGGTCATTTTGCAGGGCTCTGTCAGTGCTTCTCCTGCTCCTCCTTGCACAAAGGCGGAGGTAGCGGTCCTTCTGCTGGGTTGTTGCCCTCCTACGACCTCCTCCACGTTTCCTGATGTACTGGCCTGTCTCCTGGTAGCGCCTCCATGCTCTGGACACTACGCTGACAGACACAGCAAACCTTCTTGCCACAGCTTGCATTGATGTGCCATCCTGGATGAGCTGCACTACCTGAGCCACTTGTGTGGGTTGTAGACTCCGTCTCATGCTACCACTAGAGTGAAAGCACCGCCAGCATTCAAAAGTGACCAAAACATCAGCCAGGAAGCATAGGAACTGAGAAGTGGTCTGTGGTTACCACCTGCAGAACCACTCCTTTATTGGGGGTGTCTTGCTAATTCCCTATAATTTCCACCTGTTGTCTATTCCATTTGCACAACAGCATGTGAAATTTATTGTCAGTCAGTGTTGCTTCTTAAGTGGACAGTTTGATTTCACAGAAGTGTGATTGACTTGGAGTTACATTGTGTTGTTTAAGTGTTCCCTTTATTTTTTTGAGCAGTGTAGTTAATGAACAGCATTCTCACATAGGTGTTCCTTTTGTCCAGGTGGGAAAGGGCAGAGTGGCGTGTGATTGAGATTGCTTCATCTGTGGATCTGTTGGGGCCGTATGTGAATTGGAGTGGGTCTAGGGTATCCGGGATGATGTTGTTGATGTGAGCCATGACCAGCCTTTCAAAGCACTTCATGGCTACCAATGGTAGTCATTTAGGCAGGTTACCTTCGCTTTCTTGGGCACAGGGACTAACTATGGAGGTCTGCTTGAAACATGTAGGTAGGGAGAGATTGAACATGTCAGTGAAGACACTTGCCAGTTGGTCAGCGTATGCTTGGAGTACACATCTTGGTAATCTGTCTGGCCTCGCGGCCTTGTGAACGTTGACCTGTTTAGAGGTCTTGCTCACATCATCTACGTGTATAATTGCAGGTAATTAGCTGTAAAACAGAAATGCACATGTGGGTACGCCGACCCGAGAGGATCGGTGGCCCCTCATGATGAATTCAGAATTTTTGTGGCCCCCACTCCCATCAAAGTTGCCTATCCCTGATGTAAATAGTACGTGCAAGAAGTTAAAACACAAATATAGCACTGCAGGCGTAACACCGGTACACTGCTGTATTGCATTTACTGTACGTACTATTGCACACAAGAAGTTTCCTCACAGGAACATTTTTATTTGAAGTGAATCGAATCATTTCAATAATCACAGTGCTAAAGAGTTGCAGTACCTCTTTTCTCCAGGAGGGCGGAGACCCCCTGTGAGCCAGGCTTGACGGTGGATACATCCAGTGTTCCTTTGCCAATGTCCTGTAGCAGAGTCCTGGCTGTGTCAAAGCTGTCGTTCATAGTGGTGGCTATCACCCCCGTGGGACCCCTCTTCACCCAGCCACTGCAGTACAGACCTGCCGACACACACACACACACACACACACACACACACACACACACACACACACACACACGTTAAAAGGGGACAGTTCAATCCAAAGGGGATAGACGTTCTTCTCAGACCTCAACAGTGGTTTGAGGTCGATCATCGAAACCCCACCGCCTGCGGCATATATCCACCACCCTAGCGTGGGTAAGAATCCCGACCCCACTGCTATTCTGTATCTCCCTCTGGGTCACCTCTCTCCATTCATGTTAGCCCTATCTGAATTAAAAACAAATGAAAATACTTACATATATATATACACACCTTTTGGGGGGAAATGGGGCCTATCTTTCCAATTAGCTTGTGTTTAAGGCAGGCAGACGAACGCACCCATACACACCTGCAGTCTGCTGCACGCGGCCCATAGTGTTGGGGATGATGGCTTTACGGGCGTCGAAGGGGACGGCGGGGTCGATGGGAAGGCTCTTGTAGCCGATGCTGCTGATGACTAGGCCGCACTCCACATCTTCCACCTCACCGGTGGCCACTGCCCTCACCCCCTCACCGTCGCCCTGGGGAGAGGCAGAGAGAGGCCGGGGCCAGCTTAACCTAGGCGCTTCTCTGTTCCAGCTTCAGACAACATGGCCTTGTCTTGTGTTTAATGAAAAAGGTTTTATTGGGTTTATCTGGGAAGGTAAGGACAATAAATTACAACAGAGGCAAGAGGGTAAGCTCAAGAGATGATCCTACAGTATATCTATTCCTAAAGCACCCGGCTCACCTCCAGCCGGTTGACAGCCAATCGTATCCCTGCGGCCCTGATGAGGTCAGTGGAGGGGAGGACCTCCAGGGGCCTCCGGAGGAAGCGGAATCCCCAGGCCCGCTCTGCCCTGTTCCGTTTCTCTAACTCCTCCTCCCCTGGAGTCTCTATTGCAGCCTTCAGCAGCAGCTCGGTCAGACGCTTCCTGGGCCTGACCAGCGCTGAGAGGACACACACACAATTACAGTCAAATATTCAGTTCAACAGAAACTCCAGCACAGATAAGAATTATACTGACAAAAATAAACAAGTTGAACAAAACCTAGGGGGCAAGTATCAACACATACCTACAGTTCAGGCATAAACACAAATAAGACAGCCCACACACATAGGAATCTACACTAACTGTTGGTTGACACTTTCAGGGACTTTTCTAGAGACACCATATGTTGCCAAACTAGCTTCTTCATGTCACAAACTTGTTTCATTTTTTTTACTCCCTCCTATTTACGTGCAAAAATAATCCCTCAGGCTGTCTGGAAAAGCACCATTCCAATAGGTAATCTCCATTATGTCATCCACTTAGAAGTGCATGGTTAAGAGCGTTGGGCGAGTAACCGAAAGGTTGCTGGGTCGGTGAAAAATCTGCGATGAGCAAGGCACTTAATCCTAATTGCTCCTGTAAGTTGCTCTGGATAAGAGTGTCTGCTAAATGACTCAAAATGTAAGATGAAAATCCATAGTCCTATACTCAATATGGTTAAGAAAATACTGTGAATATGTGACTGACAATAGAGTAAATAATTCAGACTTCTGAAATGCCGTCGCAAGACTGTGATAGCAGAGCGGACAGTCTAGATAAGAGACAGTTCATCATGGGGAACAGGTTGATGGGAAGGCAGAGAGAGAGATGTCTTCAAACCAGCAAGGGAGAATTTACAAATGATGTTAATCTGATTCTGTAACCATTGACGATCTGGGTTATGGTAGAGCAGACATATACTGCTGCTGGTCTGCAGAGTTCTGACATGATTGAGGGGGGAGTTTGGAGCATGTTCCTTGTCAGATAGATAGATGGTAGCAATGGAGGCCTTAGGAAGGGGGAAGGGTTTACAGATGCTGTTGAGGCCTGTGAAGGGCAGTGTGTGACATCACATTACTAAGAACAAGGATAAAAGTCAATAGCAGAAGATTTTAATGAGAGAAACCTTAAGAGGAACTAAACAGCCGTGTCTCACATTTAAGAGTTTCTGCTATGCCCTCAAACTCAGACGCCTCCATCTCTGGTCTGGTGCCAGGCAGGTTCACCATCTCTCTCAGCTCCTAGACACAACAACAAATAAAACACCCACGAGTGTTTGCAAAAATAAATGTTGATTTAACTACATACTACAGGTGATGGTTATGAACGCAACTCTTAACTATTTGTAACTTAGTTGCCTTAAGTGTTCGTCAAAGAAGTAGAACAAATTATAAGTAGAAAAAGTTAGACAGGAGTAATGTTTCATGTTTTTAAATGTTTTGCTCACATATTTTAACACTATGCATACATTTTTCTTTAATCGAATAAATGTGGGAAAAAAACTAAATGAAGACATTAATAAATGCATTTCTCTAACTTCCAAAATATTTGTTACAACGATAGGGGATTGCCAAGTTGGAGGCACGGTGGTTTCAACACAGCGCGCCCCCCCCCCCCCCCATCAGTCACCTAGTGTATATATAAATCATTATCCCTGACCTGATCTGAGGGAAAGTTAATTTATAAAGATGTGGGGATGTTTAGGCAGATAAAAGGCTCAACCTTTGGCACATATACTCACATGACAAACTGTCACAGTCAATTGTATGTTGTGAATGGAAACTGTCCCACAATCTGTCCCACAATCTAGAATCACACTATGCAAAACCAACTCAAGTACTATGAAGTAATAAATACTCCCTGATTTACAGAACAAAACAATTGCACTTGGAACTTTCAATTCCTCATAAATATGATTGCATAATTTAATGTTTGGACAATAAAAATACATACAATGTTAATCATCAAATGTGAATCATCAAATGTGAGATATCAACCTGTGTTCTGCAGCCCACTGTAGTGGTCAGGGGTTAAGTGTTAGGGGTCAGAGCCTCACCTTAATAGTGCAGGCCACCTGTAAGGGTCCCCTGCGCCCCACAATGAGCACCCTGCGGACACTGCTCTCTGCCAGGGCATCTAGTGCATGCTGGGTGATATCAGTCTTCTACACAGGAATGAGACAGAGAAGGGGTGACATGGAGACACCTGACACTTAGTAATAATTATATATCCAGAGTAGAGTTTGACCGATTAATCGGAACGGCCAATTAATTAGGGTTAAGATTTCAAGTTTTCATAACAATCGGTAATCTTCATTTTTGGACACCGATTATGGCCGATTACATTGCACTCCACGAGGAGAGTGCGTGGTAGGCGGACTACCTGTTACGCGAGTGCAGCAAGGAGCCAAGGTAAGTTGCTTGCTAGCATTAAACTTATCTTATAAAAAACAATCAATCTTAACATAATCACTAGTTAACTACACATGGTTGATGATTTTACTAGGTTAACTAGCTTGTCCTGCGTTGCATATAATCAATGCGGTGCCTGTTAATTTATCATCGAATCACAGCCTACTTCAACTTCGCCAAACGGGTGATGATTTAACAAGCGCAAAAAAAGCACTGTCGTTGCACCATTGTGTACCTAACCATAAACATCGATGCCTTTCTTTAAAATCAATACACAAGTATATATTTTTAAACCTGCATATTTAGTTAATATTGCCTGCTAACATGAATTTCTTTTAACTAGGGAAATTGTGTCACTTCCCTTGCGTTCTGTGCAAGCTGAGTCAGGGTATACGCAGCAGCTTGGGCTGCCTGGCTTGTTGTGAACTGTGTGAAGACCATATCTTCCTAACAAAGACCGTAATTAATTTGCCAGAATTGTACATAATTATGACATTACATTGCACAACCTTCAATGTTACAGCAATATTTAGACTTAGGGATGCCACCCGTTAGATAAAATACGGAACGGTTCCGTATTTCACTGACAGAATAAACATTTTGTTTTCAAAATGATAGTTCACGGATTTGACCATATTAATGACCTAAGGCTCGTATTTCTGTGTGTTATTATATTAAGTCTATGATTTGATATTTGATAGAGCAGTCTGACTGAGCGGTGGTAGGCAGCAGCAGGCTCGTAAGCATTCATTCAAACAGCACTTTCCTGCGTTTGCCAGCAGCTCTTCGCAATACTTGAAGCACAGCGCTGTTTATGACTACAAGCCTATCAACTCCCGAGATTAGGCTGGCAATACTATAGTGCCTATAAGAACATCCAATAGTCAAAGGTATATGAAATACAAATGGCATAGAAAGAAATAGTCCTATAATTCCTATAATAACTACAACCTAAAACTTTTAACTGGGAATATTGAAGACTCATGTTAAAAGGAACCAGCTTTCATATGTTCTCATGTTCTGAGCAAGGAACTTAAACGTTAGCTTTTTTACATGGCACATAATATTGCACTTTTACTTTATTCTCCAACACTTAGTTTTTTCATTATTTAAACCTAATTGAACATGTTTCATTATTTATTTGAGGCTAAATTGATTTTATTGATGTATTATATTAAGTTAAAATAAAAGTGTTAATTCAGTATTATTGTAATTGTCATTATTACAAATACACACACACACACACACACACACACACACACACACACACACACACACACACACACACACACACACACACACACACACACACACACACACACACGTACGTAACAATGAAAAATCGGCCGATTAATCGGTATCGGCTTTTTTTGGTCCTCCAAAAATCGGTATCGGCGTTGAAAAATCATAAACGGTCGACCTCTAATCCAGAGATATGCAGATATGGATTGTTTTCTTTCTGTGTGCTTTAACATTTTATACACAATGGTAGGATTCAGGCTTTGACAGAGAGAGAGATCAGATATAGAATGCATTTGGGCAGATGCATGGCAGCATATCTCTAGCCTGACTCCACATTGCTCTGGCCAAACTAGCACGTCTTCTCCACAATGAGTCCGGATTTGCTTTCCTCCATTACGTTCTCTAGAATGCAAACATATTCTGAGCATTCCGATTGGTCCCAGAAACCAATGGGTTGGCCCAGAGCTGGCCTACATGATGATGTTATCAACTTTGATATTGTGATTGGTTAGATTTATTAGAGATGACCCATTTGCTGTTTAATTAGTTTTGTACAATGGCCCTCATTTTGAGGTCAACACAAACAACTTCTAGGATGGCAGTTTCAGACAATGTAGAGCGATAGAGCAGCAGAATTAAATTCAGGGTGAGTCGTCAGGCAAACATATCTTACCTTCAGAATATCTACAGGAGATAGCAGCATCCTCGCAACATCCAGTGCCACGTTACCCTGCCCCAGAATTACAGCCGTCTCACAGCTCAGATCCGGCCTAAGCTAGTAGGATGGATAAAGAGAGACGGAGAGGGACCGAGAGACAGATTTATGTACAGTGCATTCGGAAAGTATTCAGACCCCTTGACTTTTTCCACATTTTGTTACGTTACAGCCTTATTCTAAAATTGATTAAATAAAACTTTTTTCCTCAGCAATCCACACACAATACCCCATAATTACAAAGCAAAAACTGGTTTTTAGAAACAGAAATACCTTATTTACATAATTATTCAAACCCTTTGCTATGAGACTCGAAATTGAGCTCAGGTGCATCTTGTTTCCATTGATCATCCTTGAGCTGTTTCTACAACTTGATTGGAGTACACCTGTGGTAAATTCAATTGATTGGACATGATTTGGAAAGGCACACACCTGTCTATATAAGGTTCCACAGTTCACAGTGCATGTCAGAGCAAAAACTAAGCCATGAGGTCAAAGGAATTGTCCGTAGAGCTCCGAGACAGGATTGTGTCGAATCACAGATCTGGGGAAGGGTACCCAAACAATTCTGCAGCATTGAAGGTCCACAAGAACACAGAGGCCTTCATCATTCCTAAATGGAAAACGTTTGAAAACACAGAGACTCTTCCTAGAGCTGCCCCCCCGGCCAAACTGAGCAATCGGGGAGAAGGGCTTTGGTCAGGGAGGTGACCAAGAACCCGATGGTCACTGACAGAGTTCTAGAGTTCCTCTGTGGAGATGGGAGAACCTTCCAGAAGGACAACCATCTCTACAGCACGCCACCAATCAGGCCTTTATGGTAGAGTGGCCAGACGGAAGCCACTTCTCAGTAAAAGGCACATGACAGCCCACTTGGAGTTTGCCAATAGGCACCTAAAGCCTCTCAGACCTTGAGAAAAAAAGATTCTCTGGTCTGATGAAACCAAGATTGAACTCTTTGGCCTGAATGCCAAGCGTCACGTCTGGAGGAAACCTAACACCATCCCTACGGTGAAGCATGGTGGTGGCAGCATCATGCTGTGGGGATATTTTTCAGCTGCAGGGACTGGGAGACTAGTCAGGATCGAGGGAAAGATGAACGGAGCAAAGTACAGAGTACTTGATGAAAACCGCTCCACAGCACTCAGGACCTCAGACTGGGGGCGAAGGTTCACCTTCCAACAAGACAACAACCCTAAGCACACAGCCAATACAATGCAGGAATGGCTTCGGGACAAGTCTCTGAATGTCCTTGAGTGGCCCAGCCAGAGCCCGGACTTGAACCCGATCTAACATCTCTGGAGAGACCTGAAAATAGCTGTGCAGCAAAGCTCCCCATCCAACCTGACAAAGGTTGAGAGGATCTGCAGAGAAGAATGGGAGAAACTCCACAAATACAGATGTGCCAAGCTTGTAGCTTCTACCCAAGAAGACTCGATGCTGTTATCACTGCCAAAGGTGCTTCAAGAAGTTACTGAGTAAAGGGTCTGAATACTTAAGTAAATGTGATATTTACAGTTTTCATAAATTAGCAGAAATGTCTAAACCTGTTTTTGCTTTGTAATTATGGGTTGTTGTGTGTAGATTGACATGGGGAATAAAATATGTATAACATTTTAGAATAAGGATGTGGAATGTGGAACAATTTGGAAAAAGTTAAGGGGTCTAAATACTTTCAGAAGGCACTGTATATCACTGAAATGTGTGTCAAAGCCTGTGATTTAAAAGCTCAGTACTTTCTCCTAACACATTTGTAAATAGTTAGGACAACATACCTCTCTGTTTCTAGGCAGCCCATTGTACCAGCCGACAAAGTCTTTGGCAGAGTACACCCCAGCCAAGTCTTCCCCTGGTACACCCATAGTCCTGTTCCCCTCCGCTCCATAGCTCTACGGATAAACACACACACATAAATACTCACACTTAAAGACACAAAACCAACACACACACACACACACATAGTGATTTAGGGGTGTAGATCTCTTTGGGGTGTAGTCTCACCAGCACCACAGCGTGGTAGGCTTCTTGAAGCTCCTCCACAGTGACGTCCTTCCCCACTCTCACATTGCCATGGAAACTACACCTGGCATGCTGGGCCGTTTGGGTGAAGGTGTTGATGACGTTCTGATGAGACAAGAAAAAAAGAGAGAGGAGAAGAGGGAGGAGAGAGAAAGAGAGATGCCATGATTCAACAAATTATATAATTTTGTCTGCTTCTGTCTGGCTATCATTTAATCAATTAATACTGACCTTGACCTCTGGATGGTCGGGGGCCACCCCAAATCTGACCAGGCCGAAGGGGACGGGTAGACGCTCGTAGATGTCCACCTGAACATCTGTCCGAGTCTTTTACAGACACACAATAAAGTCTTGATTACATTTAAAAACATGCCAGTATGAACCAAACATATGTTGACACTGACTCAGGCCTGGGAAATTCCAGTCCTCGGGTGCCTGATTGGTATCACACTTTTACCCCCATCCCTAGCAAACACACCTGATTTAAACTAATTGCATTTTTAACTGAAGATCATGACTAGTTGATTATTGGAGTCAGGTGTGTTGGCTGGGGCAAAAGTGTGACACCAATCAGGCCCCTGAGGATTGGCGTTGCCCAGGCCTGCATACTACTTTAGTTTTACTCTATTACATTTACATTTTAGTCATTTAGCAGACGCTCTTATCCAGAGCGACTTACAGTAGTGAATGCATACATTTCATTTCATACATTTTTGTTTCTGTGCTGGCCCCCCGTGGGAATCGAACCCACAACCCTGGCGTTGCAAACACCATGCTCTACCAACTGAGCAACAGGGAAGGCTATTGACGTAGGCAGGGCTATATTTGACCCGACAGTATTTCTAGAGCAACACTGTCGGGTAGTGTCAGACTTGTTGGCTTTTATTTTAAAATAAGGGCTTTGTGTGCAAGTGCAGGAAATGTATTCATGCCATTTAACAACCGTGGACCCCAAATAATGCTATCTTTACACATGGGAAATATACAAGTAGCAGCCAGTCGCTATATACTGTATGTACCACAATACAAATGAGAGCTATTGATAAAGTGATCAGCAATTGATGACGTAATTTCCTGGTTTACGAGCAGGCTCGGTAGCTGCCTGTAAAAATATGTTCCAGGCAAATTAGGCAATTGTGCACATACAATTTCTCAGATGATCTCTTAATATCACCAAGTATGGGTAAATCCATTTGAATTCAATCACTTTTTGACAGCATCACTTTGATATGAACGAAACCTTCCATATATATTTGCCCATTGTAGAAGAGCTCAGAAAGCTACTTTTGGTACCTGAATGCCAGAACATTCAAGAGATAAAAGGTGCTCAAAGTTGACCTATTTTGTTTACCCTACCATGAGACATCCATGTCTTCATCACTGGAAAAGATAAATTGTTGAGATTTGCTGCCATTTAAAAGCTTACAAACAGGGCTGTCAAACTATTTAGTATGCATTTTTTTTTTAGTTGATGCCTTTTTAGATAATTGATGTTATAAAGTTCTTAAAAAGTTCACAAAAAAATAAGTGATTGAATTCAAATGGATTTACCTGTATTTTACAATTCAGGGGTCTTCTGAGAAGTGCAAACCATTATCTGAAGCCGACAGTGAAACTACTCTAGTAAAAAGAGTTGTCACTAGTTACCACAGCCACAAAGTCAAAATGGGCAATATCATAACATAAAAATGAGCTTTTTGATCTTAATTTATAGTTAGGCATAAGGTTAGCATTGTGGTTAAGGTTAGTCCATTAAATTACACATAAAAGTAATTGGACGAAGGCGTCTTCTGTACGGGGAGTTTTGTTAAGAGCCCCGACAGTCTGTCTATACATTAACACACATCGCTTGCGGTATGGTTTTGAAAGCATTTTGTTTTTTGAAATAATTTTCAAAATACTAAATGTTAAATTGAGACACACCTATATAGGGTTAGTGTTGCTACATGGCCATATCTCCATGTTACAGTGCTTGTTTACCGGAAGACAGACAAAAGACAGCTAATTAGCACAGGTGGTCCCGTTATCTAGCACGCGCCGAACACCTGTGTGTAACGGAAGAAGGCTACCAGAAACGTGTCGTCACTGAAAAATACTGTCGGCTGCAACTGTGATAAAGCCGGTTAAAACAGCGTACAGTAAGTGTATATTTTGCATTTGTAAAATGCATGGGGGAGGAGTCGCAATCTACTGCAAAGATAGAACTTTACAGGCTGTCATACTTTCCAGGTCTATGCCCAAACAGTTTGAGCTTCTAACTTTAAAAAGTAATCTCTAGAGAAAAAAGTATATCGCTGTTGCCGCCTATTCAAATCAAATCAAGTTTTATTGGTCACATACACATGGTTAGCAGATGTTAATGCGAGTGTAGTGAAATGCTTGTGCTTCTAGTTCCGGTCATGCAGTAATATCTAACAATTTTACAACAACTACCTTATACACACACAAGTGTAAAGGAATGGATAAGAATATGTACATATAAATATATGGATGAGCATTGGCCGAACGGCATAGGCAAGATGGTATAGAGTACAGTATATACATGTGAGATGAGTAATGTAGGGTATGTAAACATTATATAAAGTGGCATTGTTTAAAGTGACTAGTGATACATTTATTACATCCAATTTTTTATTATTAAGTGGCAAGAGATTTAAGTCAGTATGTTGGCAGCAGCCACTCAATGTTAGTGATGGCTGTTTAACAGTCTGATGGCCTTGAGATAGAAGCTGTTTTTCAGTCTCTTGGTCCCAGCTTTGATGCACCTGTACTGACCTCGCCTTCTGGATGATAGCGGGGTGAACAGGCAGTGGCTCGGGTGGTTGTTGTCCTTGATGATCTTTTTGGCCTTCCTGTGACATCAGGTGGTGTAGGTGTCCTGGAGGGAAGGTAGTTTGACCCCGGTGATGCATTGTGCAGACCTCACTACCCTCTGGAGAGGCTTACAATTCTGGGTGGAGCAGTTGCCGTACCAGGCGGTGATACAGCCCGACAGGATGCTCTTGATTGTGCATCTGTTAAAGTTTGTGAGTGTTTTTGGTGACAAGACAAATTTCTTAAGCCTCCTGAGGTTGCGCCTTCTTCACCACGCTGTCTGTGTCGGTGGACCATTTCAGTTTGTCTGATGTGTGTGCCGAGGAACGTAAAACTTTCCACCTTCTCCACCACTGTCCCGTCGATGTGGATAGGGGGCTGCTCCCTATGCTGTTTCCTGAAGTCCACGATCATCTCCTTTGTTTTGTTGACGATGAGTGTGAGGTTATTTTCCTGACACCACACTCGAGGGCCGTCACAACCTCCCTGTAAGGCCGTCTTGTCGTTGTTGGTAATCAAGCCTAGGATCAGCGGGGTGGAGATGTTTCCTACCCTCACCACCTGGGGGCGTCCCGTCAGAAAGTCCAGGACCCAGTTGCACAGGGCGGGGTCGAGACCCAGGGTCTCGGGCTTAATGACGAGTTTGGAGGGTACTATGGCGTTAAATGCTGAGCTGTAGTCGATTAACAGCATTCGTACATAGGTATTCCTCTTGTCCAGATGGGTTAGGGCAGTGTGATTGCGTCGTCTATGGACCTATTGGGGCGGTAAGCAAATTGGAGTGGGTTTAGGGTGTCAGGTAGGCTGGAGGTGATATGATCCTTGACTAGTCTCTCAAAGCACTTCATGATGACAGAAGTTAGTGCTACGGGGCGATAGTCGTTCAGCTCAGTTACCTTAGCTTTAGGGACTGATTGAATATATCCGTAAACACACCAGCCAGCTGGCCTGCGCATGCTCTGAGGACACGGCTAGGAATGCCGTCTGGGCCGGCAGCCTTGCGAGGGTTAACACGTTTAAATGTTTTACTCATGTTGGCTGCGGTGAAGGAGAGCCCGCAGGTTTTGGTAGCGGGCCGTGTCGGTGCACTGTATTGTCCTCAAAGAGAGCAAAGAAGCTGTTTAGTTTGTCTGGGAGCAAGACATCGGGGTCCGCAACGGGGCTGGTTCTTTTTGTAGTCTGTGATTGACTGTAGACCCTGCCACATACTCTCGTGTCTGAGCCGTTGAATTGCGACTCTACTTTGTCTCTATACTGACGATTAGCTTGTTAGATTGCCTTGCAGAGGGAATAGCTACACTGTTTGTATTCGGTCATGTTTCCGGTCACCTTGCCCTGATTAAAAGCGGTGGTTCGCGCTTTCTGTTTTGCTCAAATGCTGCCATCAATCCACGGTTTCTCGTTGGGGAAGGTTTTAATACTCGCCGTAGGTACAACATCTCCGATGCACTTGCTAATAAACTCGCTCACCGAATCAGCGTATACATCAATGTTGTTCGATGCTATCCGGAACATATCCCAGTCCACGTGATCGAAGCAATCTTGAAGCGTGGAATCAGATTGGTCGGACCAGCGGTGAACAGACCAGAGTACGGGCATTTCCTGTTTTAGTTTCTGTCTATAGGCTGGGAGCAACAAAATGGAGTCGTGGTCAGATTTGCCGAAAGGAGGTCGAGGGAGGGCTTTGTATGCGTTGCAGAAGTTTTGCCAGCCAGGGTCACGCATTCCATATGCGGACAAAATTCAGGGAGCCTTGTTTTCAGATTAGCCTTGTTAAAATCCCCAGCTACAATAAATGCAGCCTCGGGATATGTGGAGTCCAATGAAGTTCTTTCATGGCCGTCGAGGTGTCTGCTTGGGGGGGATATACACGACTGTGATTATAATCGAAGAGAATTCTCTTGGTAGATAATGCGGTCGGCATTTGATTGTAAGGAATTCTAGGTCAGCTAAACAAAAGGACTTGAGTTCTGTTATAGACCCCCCTCAGCTCCCAGCAGTGCACCATATGTGAAATGATTGCCCCCCCATCTATCTGCAGAGTTTGTTCTGTTAGGTGACCTAAACTGGGATATGCTTAACCTCTCTAGGGTAGGGGGCAGTATTTTCACGGCCGGATGAAAAACGTACCCAAATTAAACGGCCTACTACGGGCCCAGGAACTAGAACATGCATATTATTAGTAGATTTGGATAGAAAACACTCTGACGTTTCTAAAACTGTTTGAATGATGTCTGTGAGTATAACAGAACTCATATGGCAGGCAAAAACCTGAGAAAAATCTAAACAGGAAGTGGGAATTCTGGTCCTTGTAGTCCTTTCAAGTCATTGCCTATCGAACACACAGTGACTTAGGGTTCATTTTGCACTTCCTAAGGCTTCCACTAGATGTCAACAGTCTTTAGAAAGTTGTTTGAGGCGTCTATGGAAGTTGTTGACTCAGGAAAGTACTGGCATTCATTGGCGCGCATTCACGTGAGAGTTAGCTGTGTTCAAAAACGTTTTTCAAGACATTGCAATCGTCCGGTTGGAATATTATTGAAGTTCTAAGTGAAAAAGGCCCTAAAGATTGATGCTATACAACATTTGACATGTTTGAACGAACGTAAATAGAACTTTTTTTACTTTCGTCGTGACATTTTCCACGCGCTTCCTACATTTGGAGTAGCTAACTGAACGTGCTAACAACAAGGAGCTATTTGGACATAAATTATGGACTTTATCAAACAAAACAACATTTATTGTGGACCTGGGATTCCTGGAAGTGCCTTCTGATGAAGATTATCAAAGGTAAGTGAATATTTCTAATGCTATTTATGATTTTAGATGACTCCAAAATGGCGGGTATCTGTATTGCCTAGTGTATTTTTCTGAGCGCAGTACTCAGATTATTGCAAAGTGTGCTTTCGCCGTGAAGCTTTTTTGAAATCTGTCACAGCGTTTGCATAAAGATGTTCATCAATAATTCTTTGAATAACAGTTTAATATTTTATCAACGTTTATGGTGAGTATTTGTGTACATTGTTGTGCTGATTCACCGAAAGTATTGGAGGCAAAATATTTTCTGAACATCACGCGCCAATGTAAAATGGGGTTTATGGATATAAATATGAACTTTATCGAACAAAAAAATGCATGTATTGTGTAACATGATGTCCTAGGAGTGTCATCTGATGAAGATCGTCAAAGGTTAGTGCATAATTTTAGCTGGTTTTCTGGTTTTTGTGACGCCTGTCCTTGCTAGGAAAATGGCTGTGTGCTTTTTCTTGTGTTGGAACTGTCCAAACATAATCTAACTTTATGCTTTCGCCATAAAGCCTTTTTGAAATCGGACAATGTGGTTACATTAAGGAGACGTGTACCTTTAAAATGGTGTAAAATAATCGTATGTTTGAGAACTTTGAATTATGACATTTTGTGGTTTTGAATTTGGCGCTCTGATTTTTCACTGGCTGTTGAATAGTGTGAACCGTGGGTGGGCGCTAGCGTCCCACCTGCCCAAGAGAGGTTAACATCCCGGCCGTCCTACAATCTAAGCTAGATGCCCTCCATCTCACACAAATGATCAAGTAACCCACCAGGTACAACCCTAAATCCGTAAACATGGGCACCCTCATAGATATTATCCTGGCCAACTTGCCCTCCAAATACACCTCTGCTGTTTTCAATCAGGATCTCAGCGATCACTGCCTCATTACCTGCATCCGTTATGGGTCCGCGGTCAAACGACCACCCCTCATCACTGTCAAACGCTCCCTAAAACACTTCTGCGAGCAGGCCTTTCTAATCGAACGGGCCCGGGTATCCTGGAAGGATATTGACCTCATTCCGTCAGTAGAGGATGTCTGGTTGTTCTTTAAAAGTAATTTCCTCACCATCTTAAATAAGCATGCCCCTTTAAAAAAATGTGGAACTAAGAACAGACATAGCTCTTGGTTCACTCCAGATCTGACTGCCCTCAACTAGCACAAAAACATCCTGTGGCGTACTGCACTAGCATCAAATAGTCCCTGCGATATTCAACTTTTCAGGGAAGTCAATAATCCAATACACAGTCAGTTAGGAAAGCAAAGGCTAGCTTTTTCAAACAGAAATTTGCATCCTGTAGCTCTTACTCCAAAAGGTTTTGGGACACTGTAAAGTCCATGGAGAATAAGAGCACCTCCTCCCAGATGCCCACTGCACTGAGGCTATGAAACACTGTCACTACCGATACATCCACGATAATCAAGAATTTCAATAAGCGTCGCTCTACGGCTGGCCATGCTTTCTTCCTGGCTACCAACTCCGGCCAACAGCTCCGCACCCCCCCGCAGCTACTTGCCCAAGCCTCCCCAGCTTCTCCTTCACCCAAATCCAGATAGCAGATGTTCTGAAAGAGCTGCAAAACCTGGACCCGTACAAATCAGCTGGGCTAGACAATCTGGACTCTCTCTTTCTAAAACTATCCGCCGCCATTGTTGCAACCCCTATTACCAGTCTGTTCAAACTCTCATATCGTCCGAGATTCCTAAAGATTGGAAAGCTGCCGCGGTCATCCCCCTCTTCAAAAGGGGTGAGACTCTAGATCCAAACTGTTACAGACCTATATCCATCCTGTCCTGTCTTTCTAAAGTCTTCGAAAGCCAAGTTAACAAACAGATCACTGATCATTTCGAATCCCACCGTACCTTCTCCTCTGTGGAATCTGGTTTCCGAGCTGGTCACGGGTGCACCTCAGCCACGCTCAAGGTACTAAACGATCTCATAACCGCCATCGATAAAAGACAGTACTGTGCAGCCGTCTTCATAGACCTGGCCAAGGCTTTCGACTCTGTCAGTCACCGTATTCTTATCGGCAGACTCAACAGCCTTGGTTTCTCAAATGACTGCCTCGTCTGGTTCACCAACTACTTCTCTGATAGAGTTCAGTGTGTCAAATCGGAGGGCCTGTTGTCCGGACCTCTGGCAGTCTCTAGGGGGGTACCACAGGGCTCAATTCTCGGGCCGACTCTTTTCTCTGTATATATCAAAGATGTCGCTCTTGCTGCGGGTGATTCTTTGATCCACCTCTACGCAGACGACGCCATTCTGTATACATCTGGCCCTTCTTTGGACACTGTGTTAACAAACCTCCAAACGAGCTTCAATGCCATACAATACTCCTTCTGTGGCTTCCAACTGCTCTTAAACGCTAGTAAAATCATCTACACATCTATCACTCCAGTGTTAATTTGCTAAATTGTAATTACTTCGCTACTGTGGCCTATTTATTGCCTTACCTCCTTACACCATTTGCACACACTGTATATAGATTTTTCTATTGTGTTATTGACTGTACTTTTCTTTATTCCACGTGTAACTCTTAGTTTTTTGTCACACTGCTTTGCTTTATCTTGGCCAGGTCGCAGTTGTAAGTGAGAACATGTTCTCAACTGGCCTACCTGGTTAAATAAAGGTGAAAAAATAAAAAATAAAAATGAAAGTATGGGGCTTTATGTTCTAGAACCGTATCACAATTGAGAATCGATTCACGTTTAGATGAGTATTTGTCTGCCAGAGCCAGTCTACCTCTGAAAATAACATTTGGTCCTTGGACCTTAAGGAGTAACAGTAGGCTCCTTAAAAGAATTAAGCACACCGGGAATCTCACTGCCGATAGGTACTTATCACAGTGGGAGGCCGTTCCTTCTCTTTCCCAGTAGCGACGAACCTACCGATTTGTCTAATGCAATGCTCGTCGGTGGCCAACAACTTGACTTTGAGCCAACCAGAGACACCCCCCCCCCCCCCAAAAAAAAGATGGTATTTTCTCCATACATCCACATATGAGCCAGTCACACTTCATATGCAATGTAGACTATGGGATGGCAGCTAGCTAAGTGCACAGATGCAATGCATACAACACTAAATACTTCCACCAAGCTAGCTAAACACTGTAGATAGTGATGACATTATAATTAAATAACAATGGATTAGCTACTTTCCATGAAACAGCTGCCTTTGTTAACTGCCGAGATAGCTGCACTAACTCGGACACTGCACTATGTTGTGCTAGCTAGCGAATATGATAACATTTAGTAGCTAGCTAACCATTTGGCTATGGGATGGTACTGGCAGTAAGGGATTATGGAGAGTGAATTAAATTGTTTATTCGCCATCTTCCTAGGTGGTCATCTAGATGTGGCAATCTGGCTAGTATCATCAAGGGCTTTCTACGAAATAGCAACATTAGAACAGATAGCTTGGAATCTAGACCATAAGGAACACACACGGATATGCATTACCAAACAACGCTACTGACACCTTCTGGTTTGGAGTATTTTAACAAGGCTGAGTGGCTGACAACGTCCAAGGTCTTTGCTGTGTGAACACAAAAAAGATTGACTGCTGACACCCTGTTCAGAGGTGCCCTGTTCAGAAGTACTGTCGGAAGGCAAAAATGTGACAATCTTACCGGTGTGTCTGAACTTTAAGAGTACATCTTGGGCTATGGTTAAGGTAAAAGGTAAAATCAGATTTTAAGAAGATACATTGTAGAAATGATGGTTTAGCCATAATTTAGAGACTTTGTGGCTGTGGTAACTAGTGACGACCAAATTCTCAGCTATGTAAACAATACAGAGCTGTAGCACAACAAAGACCTGGGTCTGGTGGATTACTGTAGGTGGGGATTGGAGAAACTCTGGGTGTAAAGTACACATTGGCTGCTGTCCCTTTTATCTAATCTCTATCCTTCCTGAAGTCTGCACTTGTTAACTTCCCCTCATGGAATGGACTCTCTAGTTCACACTTCAGGGAGAAGGGCAATAAATTGGAACCGGATTTTGGGAAAGAAAGCTCTGATCCAAGATTTGTGCCTAAGGGAAGCATCTACCCGATGGTTCAAATCTTGGGGACAGTAGCACTAAGACATCACCCACCTTGACTAGGTGTTGTGCAGTGTAGAAGCCAGCTGGGCCACCTCCAACTATGCACACCTTGGGGCTGGAGGCAGGTGTGGATGTGGAAAGTCCACACACACCTGTATAGGCACATGCCAGAATGAACAATGACGACCCATGTATGTAGCTAACTCATTCTGTCACTACATGGTCATTTTATCTGTCCATATAGGCTAGTGTCAGACATATAAATAGCTGTTACTAAATCACTATTCTGTCCAGACCTGTAGACGTGTCGTTTTACACTAGGCAGGGTGAATTACTGCATGCACTTGGCGAGCAATGTCCATTGTTTGCCCCCCCTTCTTACCATGGAATCGTGTGATCCTCACGCACCTTGGCGAAGTCAGAAATAACTTTAACATCTGGACCTTGCACAACGCAGCTTTATGAGTGCTCATTTTCACAAATCGTCCAGGAAATGTCTCTTTGGTAGGCGGCTAGGGAGACTAGCTTGTAGTTTGGTCCAGACTGAGCTATGGTCATAACGTTAAACGCAGAATAGACAAGGCACTAGGACAGGAATGGATTACGGGCGGGATTATCAATCACTTCATCTCTTCCGGCGGTGTGTGCTCTCCAGTTGTCACACAATAATGAAAACACAATTAATCAGCTAGCTGGTACATTGCAAATAGGTAGCTAGCTAGCGTTAGTAATTAAATAAACGCACAGTCATTCATTAAAAGTACAATTGTTCCCCTACTAGATAGTTAACCATCCACAGTGTAGTAGCTACGTGAATGTGCTAGCCACAGTGCTGCAGATGACCGTGGGTGCGTTTGTTGACAAATTAATTCAACAGGATTAGCTAGATACCTCGCTCAACTGGTTAGGTTTATAAGCTTTAAAGTTAATTATTAGACAAACTAAGTTAGCTAGCTATTCTGAAAAATGTGGTACTTGCCATGCCTGAAGGCAGATTACATTTCAAAACAATAGTGGAAGACTTGAAACAAATGTAAATCATACGTCAAAAACTAACCGATTATCATGTGTTCCGTCCAAAGTGTCTCGTCCTGAAAATACAGCTGCATACATAGTTCCGGGTAAAAACTAACTGCACCTTGACAAATGGCATTATAGAGATAGTAATCTCTAAACCCAAGGTAATAGTGGCTCAATGTCTTGAATTTATCAGGATTTGTCTCCCCAGGGTACACACACACACAGTTGCATAACAAGACCTTGCTTTTGAATTTCTGGCGCCCTTGAATGAATGTCACTGTGTTTTCTGTTGGGTTTCTACATCAAATAAATTCAATAGCTTCTGCACCATATTTTATTGTGAAGACTCTGTGTAAAACACAGTTTAAATGAATTACTATGTCCTCTCTTTCAGACACCATAATGTATTCTAAGATTAGACATTGACGAGCCCTAGATATTGCCTCATGATATTCCCCTGTAGAGTGCCAAATTGTCATAAACTCTACAATATCTGTTAGCAGTGGCAATGTTAGCATGTAAATCTTGGTGGGGCAAACAAAACAATATTTTTTTAGATGCATGCCAGCAAAGCCACTACACAACCCAACACTAAACAATACATTAATTGCACTATAAGGGTGACAAACGGTGCCCACAAACTGTTAGGGCCTACATAAGGATGTCCCAATATCAGAGCTTTCTTTTCAGCACCATGGAGTGAATCCTTACCACTGCTGGCTATCAGCGGAGCCTTGTCTTGCAGCGAAACAGTTCATTCAGCATAATTTACTGCCTTTCTAAAAAAAACATAGCTGATATGGCTGACTTGCTTAAACAAATGTGGTTTCTACTGACAATTGAAATGTACAAACTATGGCATAAGGGAACGATGAGCAGATAAAAGGCAATCCGTAATTCTGATTAAGATATTAATGAGCGAGCTAAGACGGACAAAGTCAATATGAATTTGTTCAGCATTTTTCAAATGTACAGCAACAGAATTCAGAACATGGTCCATTCTTACAGTTTTGTCCCTGTACACCAAGTCAGAACCGTAGGATAAATAAAGGGGGCATATAAGCAGACAAAGAAAGCTCTTACAATATTCAATGATGACATTTGTCTAAAACAGGCTATAGGCTACATGTGCACCACAAAGTCAGAAAAGTAGGCTAAGTTATGAGAGGGAAAGGGACCAGATTATTAGGGTGAGGCACATGGGCTACTAAGAGCTTACTACCAACATACACTTAGTATTACTTTCTTAGCTACAGTATAAATATCTCCCTGACATATTACATCATTTATGCAGCAGCATACAATAAATTTTTGGACTCACCTTGTTGTGCTGTGCTCATTTGAATAGGAAGGTGGCACGGCGGTCCTTCTTGTGGGCAAATTTTGTCATCAAAGTCTGGCATTCTCAGGATTTATGGTGCTTTCAAGACAACTGGGAACTCAACAAAAAAAACGATGTTCATTCATGACGTTAGTGATCTTCAGGTTGGAGGTCTAGAAAGAGGCCCAAGTTTCCGACTTGGAATTCTGAGTTGGATGACTGTTCAAAAAGTATTTTCCTCGTCTGAGATTTTTTTTTCAGAGTTCCCAGTTGTTTTGAACGCGGCAGAAGTCATGCTGGATTGACAGCATGGCCAATGTATTCAACCTTTTCTGGCCCATGGTGTGTTACGAGTGAATGTTTATCCTTTTAAGCTTGGAAAAGAGACCCTTAAACCCAGACTTGGACCACACAACCACTCCACTGAATAGCAGGCTAGTGATTGCTTTGCGAAGCTTGCAGTTAGCCACTGATTCTTTCCAAACCACTCATTGTTGAATTTGCGATTTCCAACTTGTTGTGTAATGTTTATGGCCGATGAGCACCGATACGTTTTATCTTTAATTTCTCTTCATATGACAAGGATTGAAAATAATTTGCCAGTAGATTGACGACAATCAACGATATGGTAGATATAATGTGATTTGACATCATTCTATCTGTGGCCAATGACCTTGAGCCTGCTTGGTATGGCAGCACCCAAGGGGCTTGAATTTTTGAGCTCTCCTTAGATTTTGCAGAGATGTAGTGTCCCCATGAGTGACAGAACACTGAGCCAATCACGGTGCAACTAGAGAACATTACCAACCCCTACGATCCGTATTTTCCGCTGGCTGTCCCACCACCACAGAAATCACTGAGCTAGGCTGAAACACCTGCATTTTGAAGCTGCCTTACTCAAGAAAGCAAAAAGAGACCATGTTTGTATGCAGCTTTATTTTTTTACATTGTTTGCAAACTGATTTGTGACACGTATTAATGCCAAAATAACATGCAACACAGGCAACCCCAAATATATATATATATATATATAAATCAACTAAACAGGTGGGGCTCGCCACTGTCTGTTAGTGAGACCAGGGAATCCATAAATACAAAGTAACGCAGCAATATCTCTTTAAATGGGCGTGTGTTGACTTGACTGACACATGCCTATTTTATATCTCTGACCTGTATGGAATTTATATTCAGCTTGGTCACATTAGGACATGTCAGATGAAGACCAGGATAATCAAACAGATTAGCCAACATTGTCAAAACTCTTTTAAATCTGCGGGATGTGCAAAAAAACAAAACAATTGACCTGTTCACACATTAGGCAGCCCATATCTGATCGGAAAGCATGTCAGACATCAAACTGCAGGATGTGGTATGGTACGTTGCCGTACGTATCACTGAGTCACATAGAATGAGTCTTTCTGTTAACATAGACAATTTCCATAACAATCGGAAGTGGAGACACAAAAGAAGAGAAAAACAGACATTTCGTGAGAAAGAGCTCATGAGAACAGTAGCCTACAAATGCACAGAATTTCACACTATTTAATTGCACGGATGTTTCTGTAAGATGCATTGAACAGAAATGCACAACTACCAACTTGGCAAATAAACACAAATAATGGATTGCTCAGACAGACATCTGAAAATATATCTGAAATCTAGCCAAAAATAGTATTTAAAGAACATTCCATTAGTGAGAACAGACAGTAGGGCCTAACTACGTAGACACTCTACAGGTAAATTATTACCGCAATTGCAGACTAACTTCTTCCATTCCCTTCAATGTTACAGTATCCCTTTAAAGTCGACATGGCCTGGAGAGCGGTTGGAGTAGATGAACTGTGGGTCAGCAGTAGGCCTGTGCTGTGGACACACATGCTGGTGGTGGTGATGGTGGTGTCTTCTATTGTCCCTGGCTGGTGTGTAGTGCTTTTTGGTCTGTAGGAAAACATAGAGATGTTTAAATTCATATTTACACTCATCTTAGACTTCATCCAGAATGGGGGGGTTAGTGGGCGTGGGCATGGCCAAAGGCACGGTTTTATAGGCCCTTCTCTTGGCTGCAGAGTCAAAATGTTGCTGTTTTGAAGCTAATTTCCTGCAATTCTACACATTTTGTCATGGGCCTGAGAGAATCTTCAGTTTTAAAGATAATTTCCTGCAATTATACACATTTAGCCTTGGCCTATGCCTTGTTCTTATGCTATCTGAAATGACTGAAACATTACAACAAAATCATTGGGGGACCCAGCCCATGACATTTTTGGAATTTCAGATTCTCCCTGAGAATGGTGATTGTTAGTTCTCAAAGATAATCTTATTTAAAAAATATATTGCTCCAATATGTTTAATGTTACACTGAAAACGTTTTACCATTCCGGAAATTATTATAATTACTATTTGAATGTTTTTGCAGTGGCAAATAAGGGAAACACTGGCTTACCCGTGTGCATCGCCACATCAGAGCTCCAATGAAGAGGAAGAAGATGACGATGAAGGCCGTACAACTCAGCACAATCAAGATGAGTTCCATGATGGCCTGACCGCCACCACAGCCCTTCTCTGGATCGCTCTCTGTATGGAGGGGAGAGGGAATTTGAAGAAGTGGTTCAGCTTCATGTCTTCTTGAAAAACTCTGGGCCTTCATTATAGCCCTTTGAGTCTGACCCTGAGTTTTTCCTGGCCTGGTCAACTGCTCAGGGAAAACTCATTCAAAAGAAATTCAAAGGAATATGGTGAGTCCATATTGCACATATTGGAACACAATACCTAACATCTTGTGCACTAATCATGATCATAGCTAGTACTAGCCACATTAAAACCACTTACATCAGTTGTGGTATGTCGTTGAAATTGCAGAGATCGATATTTTCACACCGTATCATAAAAAAGTGTGGAACAGACAGTTCTAGAATAATGATTGGATACCAATTCTTTGTTAATCCAGGAAGAGAAAGACAATCTGAATGAAAAATGGAATTCACCCTAACCCTGATGAATAACATTTCTTCTTCTTCTTCTTCTTAAATAAATAAAACAATATTTGTACCTCTGACAATGATGATGGTGCCATTACTGTGCCGCTGTACCAGCACTTTCCTTTGGGTATCGTAGTACCTCCAGCTGCAGTAGTAACTGTCTGTGTCCTCCACCCCAAGCTGGGACAGCCTAAGTGTGAACTCACAGTACCGCTTGACCTCCTGGTCCTGGTCTGACACCACTGTGACCCGACCTCTGAACCCATTGTGGATTGTGATCCTACCGACTGCTCTGTCAGCTATCGACAAGTACAGCACATCTCTGTTGTTGTGGAATTGACCCCTGAGGTAGAGGCCTGTGGGGTCGGGTAGCGATGTGGAGCAGAGGATCTCGGCCGAGGAGTTGACCTTCATCAGAGATACGGCACTGGGGCTCTGGGAAACTTGCAGGGAGAGAGATAGATAGACAGGGGCCCAGGTTTTAGACATATTGTTATTATGAAGACAAGAATGCCCCCTTGGTCCTCCTTGTTTTTTGTCTGAAGGTTTATTGTCCATTTAGGGTCAACTAAAAACTCACTTACCTGTCCAGGTGAGCACTGCAGGTGTGCAGAGGAGTCCCAGCACACATCTCCACAACAGAACATCCATCCTGCCACCTAGGTACCAGCTGCATTTATCAGAGAACTCCACACACTCTTCCACACACGCAAAACACTCACAACTGACTGGTGAAGAACAACTGAATAAATGGATAGAGAAGAGTTTCCTCTGTTGACTTGTTCACAGGAAGTGTTGTGGTTGTTTTCTGCTGACGGATACTCTGTATGTGCTGTGATAACTGAAATGTACATTATTGTTGGTGATAATAATTCGGTACAAGACAACAAGCTCTATATGAGAGAAATAACATTATGAAGACTGGTTATTTCCAAAAGTTTATTTGTACACAAATCAATAACATTTTATATTCATAAAAAAAAACATGAATCCCAGAATATTACATCAGTTTAGGCTAAAATTAAAAACAAGCTTAGTTTAGTAGTTATGAAAACAATGCTTGTGAGATGAGCAGAATATTACAGAATATTACAACACATCAATGTGTATATATAGACCAAAACCAACTCCCTTTATAAACAAGCTTAGTAAGGGTTATGAAAAGGGTTCTACCTGGAACCAGAGTTATTTAAAGGGTTCTCCTATGGGGATGCCGAGGGAACTCTGTTAGGTTCTAGATAGCACCCTTTTTTTATGTGAAAGACAATTATTAGTGATTTCACTAACTGATTCCACAAATGTTGGTGCAAAACTAATTTAGGTGCAAAAGTGAGTAGTGTTTTATTGGTGTAGAATGCATCTGACATACAGCAACATAGCAGAGGTCAACATTGAGTTCATTTCGAAAGAACCAACAAGCCAACTGGCTCACGCTGAATGTTACGCAGACACCAGGGTAACGGCCTCTCTTGAACCTTCAGGGCTCTCATCAGTGTTGTTGTTGCTCTGGGTCATAGAACTCTTGAGTCGTTCCATCAATCCTCTGCCAGAACGAGAAGTTTTGAGAAACAATAGAACGCCCGGAACAGCGATGACGATGATGATAACAACCAGGAATAACCTTAATTGTTGGTCTCTCCTGTTGTCAACACTTTTCGCTGAGAAAATAAAGATACGTTTGCTGTGAACACACTGAATACTCACAAACGTCACAGTACAAAGCCCTATATTGAATTTATATAGGAATATTGTATTATCACATTTAATAATAATAATTACTAAAGCTTTTCCTGGTCATATCACATGATCGGGAAAAACTCAGTGCCCATTTAACCCTAGCCAATATAGACTGGTCACTGTCCGGTAAAGCATAGCATATTTTACCGGACAGTGAATTGACACAGGAGTAATTGATGTAGTGCTTTGTACTTTAGCATTGTACTCACCAGTAACTGCAACAATGAAAACGCTTGCTGTCCCTGAATCAACCCCACAGTCTGTGCCAATGGAAAAAGTGTAATTACCCTCATCAGCTTTTGTAACATTTTCTTTCTTATAACAGTAGTGTCGTAGCGGTGCTTCCATTTCTTTCATGTGACTGTTGTTTACACAATTAAATAGTACATCATTTGAACGCTTCCATGCACACCACTTAGTAACACATGTTGTGTCATTTGAAGTCCCCTCCATCCCATGGTTGGGAGTTTGTATGGCAGTGTAATCCACTGTACAGCACAGTGTCACTTGCTGGTCTTTTGGAACCAATGCATTGTCACACGTTACTTTAACCCCTGGAAAACACAAAGGATATCAATGAATGAACATGCAAGGATATCAATGACTAAAAGGATATCAATGGATGATATCAGTATGATAAATATGCTCATATATATACAATGATAAAAGTGGACATTCACATGTTCATTATCATATATAACAATGTTGTATTATATTGTAATATTACAGTAATACCATAACAAACATAATTTCACCTAAGTTTGCAGTTTGAAATTGACCTTGTCCTTGTGGAGTTCCCAAAACCAGAGACAGAAACAACAGAAGCATTTTGCCAGTGAGTGTATCTGTTTTAAAGCACAAAGAAAAAAGACCACAACACATGAATAACTTAAAGAGTATATGTACAGTGCCTTGCAAAAGTATTCATACCCCTTGGATTTCTTCACATTTTATTGTGTTACAAAGTGGGATTAAAATTGATTTAATTGTAAAACTAAATACTCTGTAATGTCAAAGTGGAATATATATACAGTACCAGTCAAAAGTTAGTACATACCTACTCATTCAAAGGTTTTTATTTATTTGTACTATTTTCTACATTGTAGAATAATAGTGAAGACATCAAAACTATGAAATAACACATGGAATCATGTAGTAACCAAAAAAGTGTTAAACAAATCAAAATATATTTTAGATTTTAGATTCGTCAAAGTAGCCACCCTTTGCCTTGATGACAGCTTTGCACAATGGGCATTCTCTCAACCAGCTTCACCTGGAATGCTTTTCCAAAAGTTTTGAAGGAGTTCCCACATATGTTGAGCTCTTGTTGGCTGCTTTTACTTCACTCTATGGTCCAACTCATCCCAAACCATCTCAATTGAGTTGAGGTCGGGTGATTGTGGAGGCCAGGTAATGAAAGTGACAAACTGACACATTTTCATTTTCTTAAAAAACAACTTTATATTGAAGGAGTGCCTTTAATTTGACGTCATGCACATGCGCAGTTCGGCGGGTGACGATGTTAGACCCGATGATGTGTTTCTGCGCATGAGCTTAGCTAGCCAACGTTGCCATGACATCACCTACAAGCGTGGTCAGGGATTTCTATTGGAAAAACAATTTCTGCTTATCTTCATACTGTATGTCTTTGGTTATACGGTAATTGTGTCAGCCCTAGTCCCACAGTACACCAAAATATTTTCAAGTTTATGCAGTTTCCTCTCTCCACAGCCTCAGTGCCATAAAACACAAACTCTAAAAGGTCATTCTGAGATAGAAACCCTGAGATGTCACCTCGAGGTCAGGTGGCTAATAAATCCTGACACACACACACACACACACACACACACACACACACACACACACACACACACACACACAATCACAATCACACAAGGATCTAAATAGTAAGAATAATGCACTTACAAGCTCACAGCCTCTGGAGGTTCTTCTGTCCTATAAATCCATATAATGCTGTGTCCCAGGTTATAACTGTGGGAGAAGAGAGTGGGCGGAGAGAGTGGATATTCAACTTTAACTTTCATTTCCTCTTTACTGAGGCAATCTGCAAATGTATGGATCTCATTGGAGGAGGTACTGGAAACAAATCAAATGTCAACAGTATGCGGTATTACACTGTCACGATGTCTCTCTCTGATCCGACAGGTTTTAACATGGGCACTGAGGGAGAACAAAGCTTGAATCGTTTTTTCCTGTTTGCGGTGGACTTTTTGTTGGGCTCAATCAACATTCCCAATCACATGTTTGTACGGGCTGTATTTGTATTTGTATTTATTATGGATCCCCATTAGTTCCTGCCAAAGCAGCAGCTACTCTGCCCAGGGTCCAGCAAAATTAAAGCAGTTTATACAATTTTAAAACATTACAATACATTCACAGATTTCACAACACACTCTGTGCCCTCAGGCCCCTACTCCACTACTACCACATATCTACAGTACTAAATCCATGTGTACGTATAGTGCGTATGTTATTGTGTTTGTGTATGCATGTGTCTGTGCCAATGTTTGTGTTGCTTCACAGTCCCCGCTGTTCCATAAGGTGTTTTTTTATCTGTTTTTTAAATCTAATTTTACTGCTTGCATCAGTTACTTGATGTAGAATAGAGTTCCACGTATTCGTGGCTCTATGTAGAACTGTGTGCCTCCCATAATCTGTTCTGGACTTGGGGACTGTGAAGAGACCTCTTGTGGCATGTCTTGTGGGGTATGAATGGGTGTCCGAGCTGTGTGCCAGTAGTTTAGACAGACAGCTCGATGCATTCAACATGTCAATACCTCTCATAAATAAAAGTAGTGATGAAGTCAATCTCTCCTCCACTTTCAGCCAGGAGAGATTGACATTCATATTATTAATATTAGCTCTCTGTGTACATCCAAGGGCCATCCATGCTGCCCTGTTCTGAGCCAATGACAATTTTCCTAAGTCCTTTTTTGTGGAACCTGGCCACACGACTGAACAGTAGTCAAGGTGCGACAAAACTAGGGCCTGTAGGACCTGCCCTGTTGATAGTGTTGTTAAGAAGGCAGAGCGTCGCTTTATTACAGACAGACTTCTCCACATCTTAGCTACTACTGCATCAATAAAAAGGAAAACACAAGGTTTAGTGTAGTCAATGAAAACAAAAGCTCATGACAAACTCATCTGAAACAATATGTAGTATGCACAGCTGAGACAAAGCAACAAACAGTCAAAGCAAACATTTTGACTCTGTTTACAGTTTGAAAGGAAAATAAACTAAACCAGGCTTTCCTGATTCCCAAAATGGAATACACACTGTACAAGAAAGAGGGAAGATCTGGGACCTGCTCCAATATCCAGCCACAGCAGCATACTATTTAGAGGTTTACTGCCATCCTCTGGGTGAGTAGTGCATTTTTATTTCAATATATACACTCACAGACATCGTCACTCCAACACAAACACACGCTCCATTTGCTCACTCACACGTCATATGCACATACATTTTATACTGGCCTACACACCCACTCACATGCAAGCTGCTGCTACGCTGTTAATCTTATATCCTGTTGCCTATTCCCCTTACCCCTAAACATATCTACCTCCATCACTCCAGTATCCCTGCACATGCAAATATGGTATTGGATCTGATTTTTAATATTTCCTGTATATTATATGCTTACTTACTTTGTGTGTTTCATATTTCCTATTCTTATTTCTCGTGTTTGTTTTTCTAGAAATACATTGTTATTGATTATTGCATTGTTGGGTTTTGAGTTTGCAAGAAGGGCATTAAACTGTACTTGTCACATTAAAACTTGCAACTATAGTTTACAGAGGTGAAAGAGCCCTAGCCTGCACTACTAAAATGCAACCTTTACACCACTTTATTTTTGTCAGAACAGAGGTGGATGATTTGATGTGTTTTCCACACATTTTCAAAATTCTAGGCTGTAGAGTCTATAGCATTCTAGAGAGAAAGAGAGAGAGGGGTTAAGGGATACATTCTCAGTCCCATTTCAGAATTATTTCAAATCAGACTGATTTCCAGGTTTGAGTTGTTTTAATGCTCATCAGTATGACACAGACACTACATGGTCAAATAAAACAATAACCTTAAAAGGTCCAATCTGCGATTGGTCCATTCAATTTTGGACTTGAAAATGATTGATGTATACCCAATAACTATTGAAAAATATAACTTATAAATGCCTGATGCTTAGATCAACTGTCGTACCCCCTCAGAACCCTAAATATGAGCTTGTTTCATCCATTTGTTTGTAAACAATGTAAATATGAACAAAACATTTGTTATTCACTGTGTATTCATTCCTCGTGTCACTAATTCTGTTTTATATCTTTAACTCTGCATTGTTGGAAAAGGACACAAAAGTAAGCATTTCACTGTTTGTCTACACCTGTTGTTTACAAAGTATTTGGCAAATAACATTTATTTGTTATGGTTAAAACTATAATTTTTAAATCATAAATGGTAAGTCTCTCTCTACGTCTCTCTTGAAAAAGAGATGTTCTCTCAATGAGAAAAAAAACCTGTATAAAAAGGTTAAAAAAAATTACAAATAAATGGAAAAAGTCAAAATAGCTTTGTCTATGAATTTGAGTGGTTATATTTCTCCATCCCTATCCCACAGCTGCTTGCCAAATTTATTGCAGTGATTATTACATGGAGGAACACACGCAATGCAAATGGCAGTCACAACAGCACTATCAGTGAGAAGATCTAGCATTTTCAATCAATTGATTGATTGATCATTTTGGAATCACAGGAGACAAAACAACATGTACATTTCACAGTTGAAACAAGTACACCTGGTTTTATGTTGAACATTTTGGATATTTTAGCCACTCTGAAATGCAATACTACTAAGGCATCTAGATCTTCTTACAGGCTTAACATTCAGTACATGTTAACAGGACACATTTGTGTGATAGTTTTCCAGCTTCATCCCCTTGGATCGAATATTATTCCTCCCAGGGTTACTGCTCCTTTGGCTGGCAGATGAAATGTTGTCCATCCTGCATATGTGTCCCTCTGGATTAAATGTTGTGGTCCGTCACATGATTGATTCCCTCTGGAATCTAGCCCACGTATTTGGCACTGGCGTCCTTTCCCCATATCTTCATTTCCTCCTCCATGGTGTGAGAGCACAGTGGACCAGCCTCCACAGCAGTGAAACAGATGGAGCAACAGCACCACCTTGTGGCGTATTGAAGTAAGTCCAGAATCAAGTCTTTCTGGGATATACTGGTCCAGTCTTTTCCATAGACTATTCTTTAGGCAGGGTGCAAAGGACCACAAAAGCAACATCCAGGTCCTCTGGCCCTCCCTGCCTATACAATGGTACCCATGGGAAGCATTGTAATGGTCCTTAGAAGAGAAAGGGTCAGTGTCCTGATTCCCCTCATATTGGGCTTTTGGATGTTGAGGTGTGTTGGACTTTTCTGTGTGTGTGCGTGTGTACGAGAGGGGAGTGTGTGTGTGTGTGTGTGCTCACCACTGTATGTGCGGGGGCTGTGTGTGTGTCCGTGTCTGGCCGGGGCTCTGCTGTGTGTACTGTGTGTGTGTCCGTGTCTGGCCGGGGCTCTGCTGTGTGTACTGTGTGTGTAGGAGTGTGTTGGCGTGCGTTGAGTCCTGTCCCTCCAGCCAGTCCTGGTAGAGAATGTGTAGGCCAGGGTTGGTGTCAGGCAGCCTGACTGGTAGACTGCTGTAGGCCTCCTCCATCTGCTGAACCAAGGCTTTATCCACCCGACCTCCTGTCTCTCCCTGCGCCTGCGCCTGCCCACGACCACTCACACAACCTGGGGAGAGAATAGAAGGGGGAGGCAGAGAGGAGAAAAGATGGGAGAATGAAGGGTCAACATTCATTGGGACAATAAAGATCACACTAAATTACTACTGTAGTTTCTACATGAATTCAGCTTCCTCAGATACATTTTTTACATTTGCACCGGTGGATTTAAGTTCAATGGCAGCCTAGTCTGGGGTTACTCAATTGTAAAAAAACGATTTGTGCAAGAATTTCTAACACAGGTTTTCACAATTGCCTCGTCACATTTACCAAAAACCAAACCAGAACTAGGAAGTAAATGTGACTGACAGGTGGCTGGGCCAATGGGTTACCTCCGGGGCAGGAGAGCACTTCCACCAATTGGTAGGGGACGTGTCCTTTCCTCATACGGTGGACCAGGGTCTGGATGTTCCTGAAGCCGTAGACGGATGCAAACTGCAGCAGCACCTCCCCATCCCGCTCCAGACACACCTCCTGAAAGTCACGGTTCCTAGAGGGAGAAAGGGAGGGGAGACAGAATGAGAGGGATATTTAAACTCCCGTCCTCTTTTACAGCCTGCTTCCTTTACCCCCTTTCCTACCCCTCTCTGCTCTCATCCTTCCCTCTCAGTTCAAGGTCTTCAATTTCTCTCTCTGTCCCGGTCATCCCTCTCTCCCCTCCTCCCAATTTACCTGAGAGTCTTGTATGTGATCTCCTCTACATCCAGACTAAACAGTTCAGAAGCAGCATATTTGAAGATGTGTTCCAGGAAGCCCTCCGATCCTCTGCCCTGGTGTCTCACCAAGGCTGGATCCCCCGCCTCACCCAGGCTAACATGGAGACGAAGAAGAACGTGGCACACTGAGTCACTGAACCTAACACACGGAAATACACTCACAGACACAGGCATAATAATAATAAACTATTTGTTTAGCGCTTTCAATACAAGTAAAAAAGTACTTCATATCATAAAATAACAAAATAGAAGTGCTAACAAAGAAACAAAATATAGATTATTCAGTTGTTAGCAATTTTCAGCCAATCTCCAACCTTCCATTCTTGAGCAAAATTCTGGAGGAATTGGTTTTCAAATAGCTAAAAGTGCCAACAGTATTTTTCTCTCTATCCTTGTACTCTTAGATTTAAGTACTGCATTAGACACTGTTGACCATGATGTCCTTCTGGACAGACTGGAGCGGTGGGTCCACTTCTCTCCGGTCCACTTCTGAATTGGTTTAGAACCTATTTAACCGGTTGAGAGAGTTTGTCACCCTTGGTGAACATAACTCAGAGAGAATACATATCACGTGGCGTTCCAAGGTTAGATTTTGAGTCCGGTACTGTTCAGTTTATATATTTTACTCCTTGGCAGCATTATCAGAAAGCACAGCATTGATTTACACTGCTATGCACACGATACACAGCTTTACATTTCTGTGTCACCAGCTCCACGGATAAACGATTTGACTGCATTAGTGATTTAAATACTTCCTACAGCTAAATCAAGATAGACCAAGGTAATTATTGTTGGAGCCAAAGCACAGAGAGATAACTGACTTGCTTAATTATTTTTTAATTAAGAACAAATTCTTATTTACAATGACAGCCTACCCCGGCCAAACCCAGATGACGCTGGGCCAATTGTGCGCAGCCCTATGGGACTCCCAATCACGGCCGGATGTAATAAAGCCTGGAATCGAACCAGGGACTGTAGTGACGCCTCTTGCACTGAGATGCCGTGCCTTAGACCGCTGCGCCACTCGGGAGCCCGCGCTATAGATGCATATTTTAATTAATGGGCAATAAAGATAAAACACCAGGTAAAAAACCTAGGTGTTATTTTAGATTCTGAACTCAATTTTGAATCACACATTAGGAATTGACCAACATAGCTTTTTACCATGGTGCAGCCATTTCTCTCTCAGGCTGATACAGAGGGACTCATCAATGCTTTTATGACAAGCAGGCTTGACTACTGCAATGCTCTGCAGTCTGGTCTACTCAAGAAAGCCATTGGTTAACTGCAAAACATACAGAATCCTGCAGCATGGGTACTGACCAAGACCAAACGGAGAGCACACATTACACCGGTTTTAAGGTCTCTGCACTGGCTGCCTGTGAGTTTTAGAATTCATTTTAAGATTCTTCTATTGGTTTTTAAATCAATCCACGATTGTGCACCACAATACATGTCAGACATGCTTTTAAGTTATGTACCCAGTAGGTCCCTCAGGTCCTCTAACGATCCCAAAGACTAGGACCAAGAGACATGGAGAGGCAGCCTTCAGTTATTATGCACCCAGCCGCTGGAATAGCCTGAGGGGGGCCCAAACTGTGGAGATATTTAAAAGAGATCTTAAAAAACATATTTTTAGCTTTGCTTTTCATTAAGGTGCTTTTTAGTTGTTCAGTTTGTCTTTTGTTTGTTTTATGTTTGTTGTGTAGTAAAACATTTCAGCTTTTATTTTCAGTTTCTTTGTTAATTCTTATAAAGCCCATTGTGTTGCATTCAATGTCTGAAATGTGCTGTATAAATAAAGCTTGATTTGATTTGATTAGGAGGAAGGACACACACACACACACACACACACACACACACACACACACACACACACACATCACTGCTTCACTGAGCAATGAGCCCCACATTGAGCACTGACACAAACTTCCTGATAAGAGGCCAGTGAAAAGTGAAACACTCACACGTGGTCTAGAGGGACAGAGTCCAGGTCTGCTAATGACACCTTCATCTGCTCCATCATGTGGAACACCTCCCCTGGAACACACACACACGGATTTACAGTCTTACATTAAACAATGGACAAATGATCAAACCTATAGGTTTACAGTATAAACATGAATGACATCCCTCACTGTCTGATGTTTCTCAACTTCTGGGGATAGAGAGGGGGTAATTAAGTGGGTCTAGGTATAGGAGACAGGGAATTTAAAGTATAGCTGGCATCCAGACATCTTGTGAGAGGAGGAGGCTGGAAATGATGAAAGGAAGAAAATAGTTGATTAAAAGAGAGAGAGAAAGAGGTAAAGCAGATAGATATACCTCTCCCTGTCTGAGTGTAATACCAACATGTTTCAAGCAGACCACCATAGTGTTCTTGGGCACAGGGACTAAGGTAACCTGCCTAAATGACTATTGACCCGTAACACTCACGTCTGTAGACATGAAATGCTTTGAAAGGCTGGTCATGGCTCACATCAACATCATTATCCCAGAAACCCTAGACCCACTCCAAATTGCATACCGCACCAACAGATCCACAGATGATGCAATCTCTATTGTACTCCACACTGCCCTTTCACACCTGGACAAAAAGGAACACTTACGTGAGAATGCTATTCATTGACTACAGCTCAGCGTTCAACACAATAGTGCCATCAAAGCTCATCACTAAGCTAAGGACCCTGGGACTAAACACCTCCCTCCGCAACTGGATCCTTGACTTCCTGACAGGCCGCCCCCTAGGTGGTAAGGGTAGGTAACAATACATCCGCCATGCTGATCCTCAACACCGGGGCCCCTCAGGGGTGCGTGCTCAGTCCCCTCCTGTACTCCCTGCTCACTCATGACTGCACGACCAGGCACAACTCCAACACCATAATTAAGTTTGCTGATGACAACAGTGGTAGGCCTGATCACCGACAACGATGAGAGAGTCTATAGGGAGGAGGTCAAAGACCTGACCGTGTTGTGCAAGGACAACAACCTCTCCCTCAACGTGATCAAGACAAAAGGAGATGATTATGGAGTACAGGAAAAGGAGGACCGAGCACGCCCCCATTCTCATTGACGGGGCTGCAGTGGAGCAGGTTGAGAGCTTCAAGTTCCTTGGCGTCCACATCACCAACAAACTAACATGGTCCAAGCACACCAAGACAATTGTGAAGAGGGTACGACAAAACCTATTCCCCCTCAGAAGACTGAAAAGATTTGGCATGGGTCCTCAGATCCTCAAAAGGTTTTACAGCTGCACCATCGAGAGCATCCTGATGGGTTGCATCACTGCCTGGTATGGCAACTGCTCGGCCTCAAGGCACTACAGAGGGTAGCACGTACGGCCCAGTACATCACCGGGGCCAAGCTTCCTGCCATCCAGGACCTCTATGCCAGGCAGTGTCAGGGAAAGGCCCTAAAAATTGTCAAAGTCTCCAGCTATCCTAGTCATAGACTGTTCTCTCTGCTACCGCACGGCAAGCGGTACCGGAGTGCCAAGTCTAGGTCCAAGAGGCTTCTTAACAGCTTCTACCCCCCAAGCCATAAGACTCCTGAACATCTAATCAAATGGCAACCCAGACTATTTGCATTGCCACCACCCCCCCACCCTCTTCTACACTGCTGCTACTCTCTGTTATTATCTATGCATAGTCACTAATAACTCTACCTACATGTACATATTACCTCAATTACGTTGACACCGGTGCCCCCGCACATTGGCTCTGTACCGGTACCCCCTGTATATAGCCCTGCTATTGTTATTTACTGCTACTCTTTAATTATTTGTTATTCTTATCTCTTACTTTTTAGGTATTTTCTAAAAACTGCATTGTTGGTTAAGGGCTTGTAGGTAAACATTTCACTGTAAGGTCTACACCTGTTGTATTCGGCGCATGTGACAAATAACATTTTATTCATACAGTGCCTTCAGAAAGTATTCACATTTGACTTTTTCCACATTTTGTTATTACAACCTGAATTTAAAATTGAGATTTTGCATCATTGGCCTACACACAAACCTTATAATGTCAAAGTGGAATGTTTTTTTATTATTTTTTAATTACACATGAAAAGCTGAAATGTCTTGAGTCAATGAGTAAGCCCTTTGTTATGGCAAGCCTAAATAAGTTCAGGAGCGCAAACGTACTTAAAAAGTCATATTAAGTTGCATGGACTCCGTGTGCAATAATAGTGTTGAACATCATTGTTGAATGACTACCTCATCTCTGTACCCCACATTATTTGTAAGGTCACTCAGTCGAGCATTGAATTTGAAACATTCAACCACAAAGAACAGGGAGGTTTTCCCAATGGGTCGCAAAGAAAGGCACCTACTGGTAGATGGGTAAAAATACAAAAAAGCAGACATTGAATATCCCTTTGAGCATGGTGAAGTTATTAATTACACTTTAGATGGTGTATTAATATATTTTTTTAAAGATACTTTGTAGTGACTGTGTACTTCCTAACTCGGTTGCTGGAGAGCAAGGAAACCACTCAGGGACTTCACCATGAGGCCAATGGTGACTTAAAAACAGTTAGAGTTTAATGGCTGTGATGGGAGAAAACCGAGGATGAAAAGAAGAAAGCCTGTACAGAATAAAATGTATTCCAAAACATGCATCCTGTTTGCAATAAGGCACTAAAGTAAAACTTCAAAAAAATGTGGCAAAGAATTTAACATTTTGTATTCAGGGCATAAAGTTATGTTTGGGGCAAATCCACACGACACATCACCGAGTAGCACTCCTCATATTTTCAAGCATGGTTGTGGCTGCATCATGTCATGGGTATGCTTGTCATCGGCAAGGACTAGGGAGTTTTTTTTTTATAAAAATAAACAGAATAAGCACAGGCAAAATCCTTGAGAAAAACCTGGTTCAGTCTGCTTTCCAACAGACACTGGGATACACATTTTCCTTTACAATAACCTTAAAACACAATACCATATATACACTGGAGTTGTTTACAGTTTTGACTTAAATTGGCTTGAAAATCTATGGCAAGGCATGAAAATGGCTTTATAGGAATGGTGAACAACCAATTTGACAGAGCTTGAAAAATTTTTTTAAGAATAATGCGCCAATATTGTACAATCCAGGTGTGCAAAGCTCTTAGAGAAACCCAGAAAGACTTACAGCTGTAATCACTGCCAAAGGTGACTAACATGTATTGAGTCAGGGGGTTGAATACTTATGTAATCAAGGTACAGGGCATTCAAGAAGAATTCAGTCGCCTTGAATTTTTCCACATTTTGTTACAGCCTTATTCTAAAATTGATTAAATTGGGTTTTTATTCCCTCAATCTACACACAATACCCCATAATGACAAAGCAAAAACAAAAATATGATTCAGACCCTTTACTCAGTCCAAATCATGTCCAATCAATTGTCCAATCAATCAAATTCATTAAAGGTGGACTCCAATCAAGTTTTGGAAACAAATCAAGGATGATAAATGGAAAGAGGATGTACCTCAGCTCATTTTCGAGTCTCACAGCAAAGGGTCTGAATACTTATGTAAATAAGGTATTTATGTTTTTGTTACATTTGCAAACATTTTTTACAAACCTGTTTTCGCATTGTCATTATGTGTTATTTAATCAATTTTAGAATAAGGCTGTAAAGTAATAAGATGTGGAAAAAGTCAAGGGGTCTGAATACTTTCCGAATGCACATTAGTGTTTTATTTGTCATAATTTTTTTACAAAAAGTTTGAATTTTTCTTCCACTTTGACAGAGTATTTTGTGTAGAATATTAACAAACAAAAAAAAGACAAATCCATTTTAATCCCAGAAAATGTGGAAAAAGTCAAGGGGTGTAGAGGTAGAGGATATGAGAGCATAGTACCTGATGTGAGGACACAGTCCACGTCTCTGCACTCCAGGAGACTGTTGTAGAACTCCTCTCGCACTGCCTCCAGTTTCTTATCAAAGCATGGAGCCACCATAATATGGTAAAGCTTGTCTGGGCTCAGCTTCTACAAACACAAAGCAGACACATATAAAACCACTATTCACCTGCTGTGTGAGATGAGTAACATGGTTAAAACACATGAATAGTGTGGCATCAATCACTATTCACACGTTCTCATGAGTTTCATTTAATTGTATGGGGTGGGTTGTTATAACACACAAATAGCGCTGACCTGTTGTTTGGTGAAATAGTCTTTGACCAGACAGCCCATGATCTGTTGAGGAGACCTGGCCGTACAGATGTGAGGAGTGACAAGACTGCCCAGAACACGCTCAGCGTACCGGATCCACCCTGGACGGAAATAGAATAATGAAATTGACTTGAGTCCTAAGCTTATGGTTTTATTATCTAAAGGGATGGGGTCAGAGAAAGATGTAGAGCGAGCAAGACTGACACAGAAAAAAAAAAAGAGAACATGAGAACGAGTACACGAGAGAGCGTAAGTAAGCATTTCACGGTAAGGTCTACACCCGTTGTATTCGGTGCATGTGACAAATACAATTTGATTTGATTTGAATGAGAGAGCAGGAGAGGGAGGGCCACTCCCCTCCTGAAAGGCCTATCTCCAGGGAAGGGAGTGGTGTGAGGCTGTGTCTATCTCTCCCTCCCAGCCCGGCTCTATCTCTACTTTGAAATAGGAGCTAGGTCCAACCCTTAATACCCTTACCTTAATAATGCCACACATCCGTCAAACAGCACACACACAAATGTTAAACTGAAACACAACAAAGCTGCTTAATATTTTATTCTCAGGTTGTGGTGTGTGTGTGTGTGTGTGTGTGTGTGTGTGTGTGTGTGTGTGTGTGTGTGTGTGTGTGTGTGTGTGTGTGTGTGTGTGCGCACGCATATAGGGAAAGAGGGGGAGGAACAAGGAGATTGTGTAAATACTACCTGGACAGGAGGAGGTGAACATGGGTAGGGCCTGGCTATCATGGTGCCTCCTGCTGTACCTCTGGATGAAGTCTCTCTGGCTCTCCAGAATACTGAAGCCTGCTGCTAGAGTAGTATCAAACACATACTGCACTCCTACAGACAGAAAGGGAGGGTGAGAGAAGGGAAGAGAATGATTCATCTGTTATGGTAGATGCCAATGAATGTACCGCACTTTTATTTCACATACACACGCTGTGTTCTACTAATCACACACACTCTATCACCATACGCACACACCCACACAAAGATATTTGAGGAAACTACAGGGCTTGTCTGGAATTCCCAGTCAACACTGTACACGCTCGCTTACCCAGGCTCTTGAGGAAGCCACAGAGCTTGCGTGTGGCCTCAGGAATGTCCAGACCGTACTTGACAGCGAAGAAAGGCAGAGACTGGGGACAAACTGACACCACCAGGACCTGGTGTTTGGACACATCACACTTCTGCAATGACAAAAAGAGGGAGAGAGGGACATGTCAAACGTCGGCCGAGAAGTGACGAGACCATTTACCTGGCATCAACACTGAATGCCCTATACATTTCAGTGAAGTGAAACCAAACAATCAGTCTGCATGCCAGGCAAAGAGACCAGCAATAACAACACACATTAAAACAAATCTGGCATGAGGTTATCTGGAAATGAAGTACAGCAAAGATAACCCAATTGTTCCTTTCCTCTCAGACAGTATACACCCATGTCTCTTTAGCTACTATTGAAGCATTGACATCATAAAGCCTCTCAGATCTCCACAAGTGCTCAGGGAGGCTAATCATGTGAGGTGTCCAGGTTTGTATTCATTAGTGACCACCTCAGCAAAACCTTTTGAAACGAAAAAGGGAAAAAAGCAGTTCTTATTAGATAAGTTCAAACAGTCCCTCCCTGTTTCAGTCCGTTTTCTTCCATTTGGTGCCTATTGACTACGACCCAGGTAGCCTGGTCAGTGGTCCAGTAGTACCTTGTTGAGGCCCAGGACGCGGGCCACCTCCTCCAGGTTCTGTTGGGAGATCTTTAGGCTCTCCTCCTCGGACACACAGCCCTCACAGGACAGACAGGCACTCAGCAACACCTGCTGCTTGAGGAGATGGGAGGAGGCAGGGACCTCTCCGTTGGCTACATCTTTCTCCGGAAGGGAGCTAATGCCTTCATCACTCTGCTTCTTGTTGCACTGGAAATGACCAATCAACCAACAAATCAATACATGAATCAATGTTAGAATTGGACACAATATATCATGTTTGACTATAATATGCAAAAAGTAATGACCTCAAACAACTGGGTCAGATACGACTGGATGGACAATTTCAGTTGCAGAGAGACACTTGCACACTGCACAGCGAAACCACAAACATTCCATGGGCTTACCTGTTTAGTGCAATTCTCACACTTCTCCTTGCGTCTTCTGATGTTCTCTCCTGACATTTTTCTGTGAAATGACGGTGGGTTTGGATTCCACACAAACACAGGATCAGTAAGCCATCCAACTCTGGAATAGACCTGGAATCTTCACAACCCTTCTACACATTTTCCTTGGACAACTGTCGTGCCAACTACTCTACGATCCAAACTAAAACGCTAGTATTTATGTGTGGGTGTGTGACTCAACTCCACCCAACTTCTACATCATTAACCCTGTCCTAACCAATCAGGATCATTCTTCTTATCTCAACAGCAGCATATAATAAAGATGGTAAACTGCCGACAAAACAGCATCCATATCACAACAAAGCATACATAATTGCACCAAGTGTGTCAATAGGCAAGCAATGAAGCTTTATTTGTATAGGCTATGACATGATAACTATTATGTTGACGGGGATCCAAAGAATGGACCCAAACCCCAAATAATCTGTGTGTCCTCTGAGTAGACTACTGTATTCAAAATGGGCTTGCATAGTATACAGTAAATAAAGACAACAATAATAATAGATTATTATTATACATCATCATAATTTATATAATAAATGTTAAATAAAGGCTGAAGCCTCTGTTATAACATAGGCCTATTATCAGGACCCAATATAAACAGCAATTTATTTAGGGTTAATTATCTATGATTATGCTTTCTGGTAGTTTTAAATCTCTAAACAGTAATTGGAGGGAGAAAAACATTCCTTGCTTGGCAACAAATGTGCAATGTCTGGCATGGCTCAGATAACCTATGACGCCTATACCAGGGCCCATCATCAGCCATTACATGTATTAGTTAAGAATGGTTCTATTGACAAAGGCTGAGGGTGTATCTCGGTTTGTTTATCCAGCGCTCTCTCTTTTTGTACACGAATCCACATGTAAGGAGATGAACAATTAATTTACCAACTGAGTGGAAAAACAAACATTCAATGTCGAAAGTCTTGGCTTTGTCCCTTCAAATGTGGTATTTCTAATAAGATAAGAGGTGCACCTAAATATTTTTTTGCACAATATGTACCCCTCCAAAACAATGGTGTCAATGTTAACAGAAATGGATGAGAAGTGTACATTCTCCAATGATGAACCTGAAACACTGACACATTTGTTTTACAGATGTTCGTACACTATTAGATTTTGGAGAGATATGTACATACCGAGTAAAACTGGTCACTTTACTGATACTCTGAACTCTTTGAAATGTAGAACTAACGTCATGATTTTGGCAAACGTTATATCCACAAAACCACATATTTTTTAATCAACCCCCTGCTTTAAAGTGTTTGGATATAATTTGTTTTAATTGAGTCTCTTAAAATACTAAATAATAAGAAAAGCTTATCTAAAGTCCATTATTATAACGAATATTCTTGTCATGTTTTGTGTGTCTTTCATGTTCTTCGCAATTTTTGAACTCAATGACATCCGATTTCTCCGTATTTATTACATCACGGCACGCACGCACTCACTCACTCACTCCCGGTTGGACGTTTTTCAGACACCTTTCAAGCTGTTTCGTAAAGGAGAAAGGGGAGTTTGAGCCAGGGTAATATGTAGCAATGTTTACTCAGCAATATCTGATGCGATTACGATACCACTGAAAGGCTATAATGGACAATATGCGACTCCGCGACGGTTTCTGTCACAAGACCGTCTGATGTAGAAATTAGTCGAGGGTTCCAGACCGGTTTTCCAGACGGCTTGGCATCAGAATTCGTGACCATTGAACTATAAAAGAACATGAGTGACTCCATTGAGCCCCGGTCAATCAAGGGCGCATGCGTAAAACCCGGTTCCCTTTGGGTGCGTCACGCGCCATGTGAAAAAGTTTTTTTTCTCACTTTTAGTGTAAATCAACGACTATATTCTAGTACTGTAAGACACTCTTAAAATCAAATATGATTGAGATGCGTTTTTTCTTCTTCTATGGGTTTGTGTTATTAAAATATCCGAGACAAGATGTTAGAAATATTGTTTCCTCTACATTTTTATCATGTGGGGGTGGATAAACTGTAGCTCTTGTCATCATCTAATCAGCATAGACGTAACCCGGAAGATATCAACACATTCCCACTGTGCGTTGTTACTGTAAAATGAAATGAATTGGGACTTCTCTAAAACTTTATACATGTAACTGTCACTATCATCAAGCCGATTTGACACATTATTCCACGTGTATCATTTTAGGATTCCAGTTGAAATGTGTAAGGTAAGAGAGAAATTAATAGGCGTATGGGGATACATTATTTCAGTCTTATAGGCGAGATGATGAATGAGTGATCGGCAACACTATGAATGTCCCGCCTACTTCCTGGATCATGCCCACTGTTTTTGAATGGAATTCAAAATTATATAATCAAATTCAAGAAAACGCGGTCATTGAAGATGTATGTAAGATTATATTCGTGGATTAATTTACTTCTATCTGATGACTTTCGTGAACGTTTTCATTTTTTGTAATTGAATACCTTCATAACGAATATAATTATAAATATATCTTAAAATATATATTTCACAGTGACCTGCTGCTGACTGTGGGGCAGGTTGTTACTGTGAGTGAGTGGGTGGGGGGACCGGAGGGGTGTGTGTGTGTGTTTGTGTGTGAGAGTCGAGAGAGCACTTCAGCTATTGGCTGAGCAGCACGCGCGCACGTCGTGACATATATTGCAGAATAACTTCTTCCATTCCCGTCAATGTTACAGTTTTCCTCGAATGAAGACGTTGTCTGGAGAGCTGCTGGAGTAGATGAACTGTTGGCCTCCCGAGTGGCGCAGCGGTCTCAGGAACAGCTTGCAATAATTATTATTTTGAGGGAAACAGATTTTTGCTTCCAACGTCATTACAAGTTACTACGATAATCCTTAATTGTCTCGTAACATTATGGAAAGGGGTTTATTGTATAAATGGCAACTCCTCTTGCTGTGAAAAAAATCTGCTCGTTTTCAGGCCTTTTGGGCACGTTTTGAGTTGTCATTGGTCTGGAAAATGTTGCTTGACCTGGCAACCCTGCTCTTAGAGAGAAGGGGGATATCTGTCAGAAGTAAAACATAGCATTTTGTATTTCAGATCTGCTTCCCCATTTCCTCAGCACTGACAATTTCCCTGTTTAAACATCCTGGTTTCCAGTAATCTGTGATCATTATTCATAACCTCAATATTGAACCCACATGGCTATGTTCTACTTCTGACATACATCCTCTCCGTTCTTTGAAGCACAGAATTACAAGAGTAAGCAGTGGTTCTTCATAATATATTGCTTTTGCCTATCCATATTGTATACCATTTTTTTCATGTCTGCCTGTCGGTCTGTAAGATGGGGTATATGCAGGTAGAGGAGTACACCACCAACATGTTACACCTGAAGAGATCGCCTGGAATCCGCTCCTGGTCGCTGCTCATAGGTATGATCATGATGTGTGTGTGTGTATTTACTGAGTTTATTTCTTTGAATGCAATGTCAGAAAATAAATTGACACAGCATTTGGTCCTTTTTCTGATTTCAGGTATTGCGTCCATTGGCCTGGCTGCTGCATACTACAGCTCAGGTACAACCTGATTTACAGGCATTACCAGTGCCAGCCTGTCCGATCTTGAATGCCAGTCATCAATTACATAATTAAGACAGAATGGGAAAAAATGTCTACCCGTCTCTCATCCCTGTTTTCTTGTCTTTCCAGACAGTATCCTGTGGAAGCTTTTCTATATGACGGGCTGTCTGTTCGTGGCCATGCAGAACATGGAGGAGTGGGAGGAGGCAGTGTTTGATAAAACCAAGAAAGTGATAGAGCTGAAGACCTTCAGTCTGTATGCCCTGATTCTCACCATGTGTAGGAGAGGCCAGGAGAAAGGTGAGGAACATCACCTAATGTGTCCTGTACAGTACTTTCACATGGAACCTCCTTTACTAATAAGGGTAGATCAGATGGGATGAGTTTTACGATTGGAATCCAGTTAGCGCAGGGGTCTTCCAACTGGGTCTCTCCCCGTCTCCATCCTTCTTCTATTGCTCCTCCCGTCTCCCTTCCATCCCCTGCCCCATACCCTTCCTCTCCTCCCGTCTCCGTCTTTCAGTGGTGATGGACATGAGGCACCTGCGTGACGTGTGTGTTCAGGAGGAGAAGGTGCGCTACCTAGGGAAGGGCTACCTGCTGGTGCTGCGACTGGCCACAGGTTTCTCCTACCCCCTCACACAGAGCGCCACCATGGGGGGACGCAGGTGAGATAGGTCTATTATAAGACCCTAACATGGAAGATGTGTGTTAAAGGATCAGAACACAGGTTTCCCAGGATCTGAAAACATTGAAGAATATTTAGTATAACAGTTCAAGATTCGCATGGAACAGAAGTAAAATCAGACAAATGTATTTAGTGTTTTGATTGTCAAAATATTCCTGCTGTCTATTCTTGATCACAACTATTCCCCCTCTCCGTCAGTGATGTGGAGGCGGTGGCTTCGTTGCTCAAGCGTTTCCTGGGTCTGGAGGAGCTCCAGTGTCGCTGGGAGCAGGAGGAAGAGGCAGTCAGGGAGGAAGATGAACTGGACCCCAGCACTGACTCCGAAGAAGAGGGGGACTCAGTGCAGTAGAAGGAGAAGAGGTGATGAGGGGAAGCCACAGCAAACTTGAAATGCACCCAAATATATTTTATAGCATTTCGTAGTATCCCTGATAGTATAAATTGCCTTAAATACACTTCAATGGTAGCGTTTTCCACAGAGTATTTAAACAAAATCATAGTTTGTTGTGTTGCCTGTTCTTCAAAAACAATCATTACTGTATTAGACTCAACCCTATAATCACAGTGCCTTTCTATTTAAATGTAATCAGTATGTGTGAAATACTCATTCAGAACATTCCCACAGTTTAGGGAACACAGTATGTTTGAGACCTCCCAAGTGATAATCTTGGTCTAGTAGGATTGTCTCTACTCACTGCAACCATCCATCCATCCATCCATCCATCTGAATGCATGTGACCGTAAACTATAATCAAGCATGGATTTCCAGGGATCAGTTCAGAATGTTTGCCTGTTTTTATGTTAAAGTAAATACTTGTATGTCTTTCAGCATTGATGGGTCCTATGACTAGGGTCAGACAGAATCTGTGGAGGCAAAACCTCTAGAATAAACTTAATCTAACAGCTTCTACATCTGCATTGCTTGCTGTTTGGGGTTTTAGGCTGGGTTTCTGTATAGCACTTTGTGACATTTGCTGATGTAAAAAAAAGGGTGTAATAAATTTTATTGATTTGATTTATTATTCATAGGGTAAACTACAGATTCCGGCTGGCCTTATATATACAAAATGAAAGACCAGTCTCAGGTAACATTCTATCCGTAGACAAATGTGTTAATAACAATAGGTATGTTTGACAAGTAAACTGTATTACATTGTATCTGGACTATATTAACTACGTTACTGCATCTGTTGGCAAGAGGAAGGTGAGTGTAGATGCCTTCTGTTGCTTGAAAGAAAGAATGCATTAGATATTTTGTGTCCAGTTAGTGTGTGCTGCTGGATGACTGCAGGTACTGGTTTTCCTTGTCTTTTTTTTTTAATTTAAAATTACTTCTATACATTTATTTGTGCTTTTTTTGTTAAAAAAACAGAATGAAATAAAAGTTGCTTTTTGATAATCATGGAATGATTTTCTCACTACCTCTTGGACCTCACTGTCTGCACGGATAGATCTCTTTCTCTGTCAAAAAAACAATCAACGGGACCCAGGCTAAACCTTACTGCCCAACCATAGAAGCAGAGACATTCTGGGGTACCATCTCTAGTAGGCTGGCTCTGGTGTCCTCCAGGATCCTCTGGAGGGGAGCCACCACGGGGCTGACATGCTGCTCTACCCACTCCTGAGCTGTGGAGGCTGGGTACAGACGCACCATCTCTTTTTTCACCATCGCCACTCTCTGCTCCACAAGAGCCAACAATCTGGGGGAGAGGAGGGTGGTTGATAGAAACACAGGTTAGCACATTTTATTTTGTTTAGGGGGAGGGCTGTTAGGGTTTTTTTTTTTTTAACTATATGGAGGGAGTGAAAAACCTTCTTAACATATAAATGGTGGTGGAATACAAACATTCAGATGCTTACGTCATGGCTTGACTCTGTAACTGCTGAGCAATAAGAGGGCTGACTGTCTTTCTCTGTCTGTGGTAAGGAGTGAACCAGCCTCTCACAAACCTGAGAACCACAGAGCAACATGTATCAAGGTTAGAGAGCTCTTTAATTCAAGGATTTTATAGTAGTAATCAAGAAATCATTAAGTGTGCCTTTATTGCAGTGGTCACCAACCCTCTTCCTAGAGTGCTACAGGGTGTGCAGGCTTTAGTTCCAGCCAATGTGGCTGCTGGCTTCACTCACATGTTGTCTTCAAAATGGCGGAGTTCTTCTGACTGCAGTATTGCTGTTAGTTCCACAACCAACTCTGCCAACCTCCTCCCTGGAAACAGCACAGAGTCACCTGTAGTGGAGCTAGGGCAGGGCACAGAGAGACAGACACTTTTAGGATTAAAAACACAACCCACTTATAACAGAGGAGCATTTTCTGTTATGAAGGGTCTCTCTCTCACCTTTCCATGGTTTCTACCTCTACAGAAGAGATGCCCAAAGCCTTTGTCACCCTGCTCTGAGCCTCCGGGCTGAACTGGCCTGTAGCACACACAGAACCACCATCAATACGGGTCAGGTGCCATTACAATACCTCAAGGATCACATCAAAGTGTATTTGGAGGAAAGTATTGACCATGTGTGAGTGTCTGTAGACTTGAGGCCAGGGAGGGCAGAGCTAGGGGCAGCAACTCACACAGCACAGACAGGTGGTCATACCTATTGATGAAATAAGATTATTAAATAGATTATGGCTAAATCATAGCATACATTTCAGCACAAATGTCCCATGATTTACGCAAAAGTCTGATGCATTGTATGATTTAGACAAGTCTGATTTTGCCCTATGACACTATAATTTAGATGAATACAAGTGAATTCTCTCCGTCTCACCTCTGCCAGCCAGTGAGGGCGATGCCCAGCATGTGTATGCCTTCAGGCAGGGCTGCTGCCACCTGTAGCCACTGTAGATGGTTGTCCACATGTCTCTGTGTGCTGGTCACACAGGTGTGGACATTAGTAGAACCTTTGAAGGCACTGGCTGCCCACAGTTCTGATAGCCCTGCACCACTGTACCTCTCCAATAGATATACTGGAGAGAGGAAAGGAGATGGGAAACATTGACATTAAGCACAAAATAGTGTTTGTCCATGTGCATAGTGAAACTGTTCTAGTAAAACCACTAGTTCTTACCAGTGTTTTTCACATCTAGGGTGGGGTTGTAGTCCCACAGCATCAACTGGACCAATCCTACCAAACCGCTGCCTGGCAAACAGGTCAAAAAAGCAAATGTTAGGGGTGGATTGCAGACTTGTCTGGCCCATAGACTACTTTCAGGCTAAAACATTGAAATGATTGTGTAACTTTGCAGAACTATCACTTTAAGAGCCTGTACCCTGACCTTTCAGTGTGTCGTGGTCCATCCCTCTCAACATGTCGTCCCACATGATCATGTTGAGGTTTGGCCATGCCTCCCTGACGCCCTTTGCTACCCTGGTCACATGACTGAGGAACAGCTGCTGTACTGTACGGCCAGGTGTGCTCAGCCAGCGTCTAGACTCCTCTCCCTCACCTAGCAGGTACACCTGAGGATGCATGACAGACATGGTGGGGGGAAAAGGCTTTCAATTAAAGTGGTGTCATGCATTGTTCATCATTAGAAAGCTATTTCAATCTTGTATGCATCTCAATATGGCTTCCTTTCCTCGTCGCCTCCCCTTCATCTGCACTTTTTTTTAATTCCAAAAGGATCAAAATACCAGGCCTCACCTCGTCAGCTCCAATATGCAGGCTGGTGCTGCCTGGGTGGAGCTCCACCACCTGGCGAAGCATCTCCTTTACCAGCCTCACACCCTCCTCTTTGTGGGGGTTCAGAGTGCCCAGGCAGTGGCCCACCTCCCTCAGCTCCCACAACGACTTGTGCTTCAACACAAACTGAGAGAGAGAGAGAGGGGGTGGGGGGGTGAGAAGTTCTGAGAGAGAATGAGTGAGAAAGGAGGCAAAGAAAGAAAAGAATATCAAAGATACCAAGACAATACAACATAAATTGGCTTCAAACTCGACGATAGTTAAGTGGGGTATGATATGAACAGGTGGGAGGCAGATATGTGTTCCCTCTCTCTCACCTCCATGTGTCCAAACGTCTGCACCAGAGGAATGACCTCTAACCCTTGGGACTTGGCCACTTCCTGAATGGACAGGACCTCCTCACGACTGCAGCAGAGAAGAGAGAGGAGAATCATTACTTGTCAGGAAGAACCATCCCCCCCCCCCCCCACTTTCTAGCGAGGCCAAGATAGTGATGTTCGAGGGATAAGAGTTGATATCAGTGATTGGCTTTAGGCCAACCTGTATGGTGGATGTGTATAGCCCAACCTGTATGGTGGATGCTGAGTGGATTGCAGCACCTTCAGCTCGCCTTCATAGGGGAACATGTCTTCATACTCCACCAATAGACCGTCAGCACCCAGACCAGAAAAAAGACCAATCAGCTGGGGAGAGTGAGAGAAAAAGGTCATGTCAGACAGACATCTTGCATTCAACACACAAATAAGGAAGAGATAGGTGAGCGGTGCTATTACCTTGTGCAAGTAATCAATTCTAGGAGGTGCTCCTTTCAGATCCAGGTGAACCAGCTTCTTCCCCTTGGGCCATGCTGGTAAAGCATCCATTGTAGCTGAAATCTGGAGAGCAGCAAGTAAATTACTGTGTACAAGGATGATGCATAAATTACTATTACAATACAATGCTCGACTTTTGATAATGAAAGGAGTAGCCTACTATACAAACGTTGCCTTTACATTCATACAATTTGCATTTAAGCTGAACCAATATCTATCTGGTCAGAGAAGACAATGAATATGACGAGTCCCCTTTCTAGCCCAGAAAGCTGCCATGTTTGTTTCCATTAGACAGCTCTGCAAGCATTATAATGTCAAAATACGTTTGTTACTCACAAAATATGACGTTTCGCTGAGCAACTATCTTCATTTACTGCAGTCCCGCCCTGTATCTAAATACAAATTTACAAGCAACCGAAAATATGCCTTGTCAGGAAAGAATCGTTATTGTTTTTGACCAAGTGCTCATGCGCCAAATCCACCATATGCAAGTTTTCTTCTTCGATGAAGTTTAACGGCGGTTGGCTTCCAATATTTATCGTGCATTACCGCCACCAACTCTACCGGGGTAAAAAAGGAAACACCGTAAGCTACTCTTCTGTGCGCGTCAGTAACGACTGATTTTATTGATGGAGGTGCCGAAGAGGTGGACTTGGTCAAAAATAATACAGATTCTTTCCAGACGTTCTAAATTTTTTCAGTTGCCTGTACATTTTTATTTACTAGTAGACCTGTTTTGCAAGTACAAACCAGGCACCTGTTGTTCACAAGCTTATCTGCCATAGACTGTAGAAAATATGAACGATGGCGTTTCCTATCAGAATACTTAGTAGCACACTTGAAGATCAGGAAGTGTCATTTCAGCATGTTACCATCTTCCAAGTCTGGGTATCTGCAGCCCAATATCACAGACAGAAGGGGAAACCTGACAGGGCCTATAAATTGAAGCACCCTTTTAGAACGTTTTCTCATCACCAAATATGGTAGTGAGGGGAAGTCCAGTCGCGGGTAGTGGAAGAGGATGGAACTAGGTGAAACTGGGCCGACAATGTGCCAATTTTCTCATCGATTAAACATCTGATCTAAAAAAATGTCTGTTCACAAAACGAAAATCTGTTACGAACACAGTGCACTAAGTTTTATAGACTTGCCAAAGTGTTCAAAAATTGCGTGCAAGGTCGAATTGAGTTTGTGCACACGCAAACTCTGACAGAGCTCTAGAGTTCTACTGTGGAGATGGGAGAACATTCCAGGACATCCATATCTGCAGCACTCCACCAATCAGGCCTTTATGGTAGAGTGGCCAGACGGAAGCCACTCCTCAGTAAAAGACATATGACAGCCCGCTTGGAGTTTGCCAAAAGGCACCTACAGACTCTCAGACCATGAGAAACAAGATTCTCTGGTCTGATGAAACCAAGATTGAACTCTTTGGCCTGAATGCCAAGCATCACGTCTGGAGGAAACCTTGCACCATCCCTACGGTGAAGCATGGTGGTGGCAGCATCATGCTGTAGGGATGTTTTTCAGCTGCAGGGACTGGGAGACTAGTCAGGATCGAGGGAAAGATTAACGGAGCAAAGTACAGAGAGATCCTTGATGAAAACCTGCTCCAGTGCACTTAGGACCTCTAACTGGGGCGAAGGTTCACCTTCCAACAGGACAACAACCCTAAACACACAGCCAAGGAAACGCAGGAGTGGCTTTGGGACAAGTCTCTGAATGTACTTGAGTGGCCCAGGGCCAGAGCGCGGACTTGAACCCGATCAAACATCTCTGGATAGACCTGAAAATAGCTGTGCAGCGACGCTCCCATCCAACCTGACAGAGCTTGAGAGGATCTGCAGAGAAGAATTGGAGAAACTCCCCCAAATACAGGTGTGCCAAGCTTATAGCGTCATACCCAAGAAGACTCGAGGCTTTAATCACTGCCAAAAGTGCTTCAACAAAGTACTGAATAAAGTGTCTGAATACTTATGGAAATTAGATATTTCCATTTTTTATTTCTAAAAACCTGTTTTTGCTTTGTCATTATGGAGTATTGTGTGTAGATAAGGGACAAAAAAACAATTTAATCAATTTTAGAATAAGGCTGTAATGTAATTTTTTTGGTAAAAGTCAAGGGTTCTGAATACTTTCCAAATGCACTGTACATGTGATGTTAAAGCTATTGGCCGTTAGCTTTACCACTACTGCCTCCTTCCAGCTGCCTGGTAGTTTCCCCTCCTCCCACACTCTGTTGTACAACACCAATACTTTATCCAGTGCCTCATCACTAAGATGGGCCAACATAACATAGCACACCTCATCTTTCCCAAGTGAAGTTAACCCAGCCTTACCTATTGCCCTTTTCATCTCTGCCATGGTCGATGGTGCATTCAACGCATCATTTACATCCTCCCTCCTATCCAGCACTCCAGGGTGCTCCTCTCTCATTTTCTCTCTCCCCCTCCTCTGACAAATTTGCAGAGCTACAGTATGCACTTGGACAAATGCCTTGTCCATCATCTGTGCCTTATTATCTGTTACTGCCACATCCTCCCCACTCGTCAACACTGGATAATCCCACTCCCTTCTGACCCCACTCATCCTCTTAATCATCCCCCTACTTCTCCCACAATTGACGCCCTTCCAACGGTGTCACAGAACTGACGCCAACATGTCCTCTTTGCCTGACGCATAGTTCTCCTCACCAGGGCCTGCTTATACTGAATCAGGTGTTGGAAGTTGTGTCCTTTGCAGTACTCTAAATGCCCTGTTCCTTCTCCTCACCATTGCCCCACACTCCTCCATCCACCATGGGACTGCTTTCCTCCTCCTCCCTGAACTCTTAGGTATAGCCTCAGTAGCTGCCCCCATTAAAGCTGTTCTCACTCAGTTATTCATACTATCCACATCCCCTCTCATATTCACCCGAGCCATCACCTGCTCACTCAGCTCCTGAAACGGATCCCACTTTGCCCTTCCAAACACCCACCTGCCTACTCCATTCACTGACACCTCCTACTCCCTCCGGCCTACTGTGCATACTATTGGGTAATGATCGCTCCCTACTGTCAACTCCTCTCATACCTCCCACTCACAGATTCCTGCCATCACACTAGATACCAGAGTGAGGTCCAAGGCAGACTCTTTCCCTGTGGCTACATCAATCCTGGTCCCTCGGCCATCATTCAGGCACACCAGATCTTTAATTTCTATTATATTTTCCATCACATGGCCATTTCCATCCATCTATCCGTTTCCCCCCCAGAACGTTTTGTGGGCATTAAAATCCCCACACCACATTACCCTACTTCTATCCTGGCCCTCCACAGCACTTCCAGGTCCAATATCTGACCTGGATTATAGTAGTTCACTACCACTAGCACCCCTCCTCTCAACCATACCTCCACCACCACATATTCCTGTTCAATACCTTTGCCTAGCATCCTGTAAGGAAGTCCTTGCTTTATGACATTCACTAGAACGCCTCCTCTCAAGATGTTGCTTACCTCTTTAATGCTGACACTCACAGGCACTCCTGTTATCACCCCTTTAATCCACGTCTTCCCTGCTTGATCAGTCCAGCTGCTCGACACCACCTTACACTTCCCTATTTGCTTCAATCTGGAGAGCTTTTTTCCTCTGCGCCATGTCCTTACAGACACGTTTGAGGAGTAACGGATTACATGTAATCCGTTACATTACTAGCAAAAATATTGTAATCAGTTTACAGATACTTTTGAAAAACTAGATTACTTTGAGGATTACTTTTAAATCGTAAATGACTTTTTAACGAGCAAAAAAATATTTTACATTCTTTTCTCAATGACAATCAAATTAGCATTGAAAATTTGTTAAGTTTGTTCCACCTGAGTGAGTCTGACCACAAGTCAGAGATCACTATGATTGACACAGCAAATGTGTTTGATCGATCGCGGGAAAAGAGCAGGAATAGGTTTCGTAGGCTACAGACCAAGCTATGTCTTCCAATGGTGCGACTGCTGTCAGGCAACGAATCTTTGTTTTTGAAACCAGTGGACAGCCTATGGAATAAAAGTGGTCCTTTTATTGCTCAATCTAATTCATGCTGATAAAAAAAAGCCATAGGCCTAATGGACACATGCTCAAACTCACACATTTTTGATAGACTTAAGAGGCAATCCGTAGTTGCTACATCCATTTTTGGACTTATAAATATATACACACAGTACCAGTCAAACTTTTGGACCCACCTACTCATTCTAGTTTTTATTTTTACATTGTATAATAATAGTGAAGACATCAAAACTATGAAATAACACATGGAATCATGTAGTAACCAAAAAAATAGTTAAAAGAATCATAATAGATTTTAGATTCTTCAAAGTAGCCACCCTTTGCCTTGATGACAGCTTTGCACACTCTTAGCATTCTCTCAACCAGCTTCACCTGGAATGCTTATCCAACAGTCTTGAAGGAGTTCCAACATTTGCTGAGCACATGTGGGCTGCTTTCCTTCACTCTGCGGTCCAACTCCTCCCAAACCATCTCAATTGGGTTGAGGTCGGGTGATTGTGGAGGCCAGGTCATCTGATGCAGCACTCCATCACTCTCCTTCTTGTTAAAATAGCCCTTACATAGCCTGGAGTTGTGTTGGAACATTGTCCTGTTGAAAAACAACTGATAGTTACACTAAGCGCAAACATCCATATATGGCCAGCTATGTAAACTTTAACATTGATTTATCCTGTAATAGATGTCGTTCAATTGGTGACATACATTTGTGTCTTCTTCTAATGCATCTTAAGGGGAAAGTCATCTAAAAGTAACTGAATGTAATCAGATTATATTACTGAGTTTGGGTAAAAGTTACATTACTGATTACAATTTGACAGGTAACTAACATTTGGAAAGTAACCTACCCAACCCTGCTTACAGAACACCAACAAGCTCCCATCTCTTAACACTTTAGCATTGACAACTGTTGATGATTAGTTATTTGAGAAGGAGACAAGTCAAGACGCTGGACCGGGTGATTCAGTTTATAGTAAGGCAGTTTATTATGAGACAAAGATATTTGGCAAAGCGTGCACGGACTCCTTCGTTTAGCTCATAGGGAACTAGCAGAAGAGAGCCCCGAAACATAGTATACATCCAATTTATACAATGAAATAACAGTGTGTTGACGTTGAGTCTAGTAGGTCCGCTCTCCTGACTGGTCGATGAGTGGAGGGACGGTCCACTCTCCAGGTGGTGTCGACTTCCCATTGGCCCTTGGCAGTGTCCTTTGTCCTCGGAGTCCAACACACCTAAGTGTGTGTGTGTGTGTGTGTGTGTATTTCTGGTAATTCGTGTCTGGGTGCTTGCGATATTCATGGAATGTTGTTCTTTACACCAGTGGTCAGTTCGTGTGGCTAGGGCTTAAGTCAGCCATCTGTCTCTGGGTGTGGTCGTGATTGGTATCAGTTGGTCGCTCAATATGTCTCTGGAATTTTGTTGTGTGCTGTTGTGAAACATGTTGTGCAAATGCCCTCCTTATATATCATTAGGTAAAACGTTAGATTATCTTTATTACACAACTCCCCCAGTCAACTATTTTATCACAGCCGTTAACCTTATCAGCCTCATCACACCAACTCTCCCTTCCTCCTTAAACTTCAGAATCACTTTATGATCTTCCTCAACCCATGCTCCCCTCGCGATTGATCTTTTCCTTCTTTGGCACTCTCTACCTCAACTATATTGCTCTCCTCAAACTTATTTTTTTCAAAATCTCTGCCTCCATAGACTTCTCGCTCCCCTTCAAACCCCTACTCCTTTTCTCTTTCCTGCTCCATACTTCCTGCAATTTCTCTGCATCATCTCCTTCCATCTCCGACCCAGTCAGAACATAGCAGTGCCAAACCGTCGCCATCGTGCTGCTCCCTCTCATTGGGTATCTCAAGTTGAAGGCCGACCGACCTACTGCAGGCTGCGATTAGCAACTTAATTATGCTTTTAACTTCGTCTGTGTGTTATTTTAAAAATAATCAGTTAAACGATATACATCTGGTGAAAAATATGCAAGTACTGGTACCATGACTGTGTTCGACTTTCTATAATGGGGGATCGTGTTCTTGAAAGAACGCTTTCAGTACCTTGGTCTGCTTCCGTGGTATCTGCCCTCTCATTGGCTAGAATGATCCCACCTGATCTTTTCTCCTCCCGCCTGCCTTCCATCTTTGAGGACATGTATTTGCATTGTTAGAGCGGTCACTCGACTATCTTGTGCATATAATAGATCGTATTTGGCCACACCCACGAAACGGGAGCAAACGTACCTCAAAAGTTGATGAAGAGTGTGCACCGTTTGGTGGAAACGTGTTGTTCAGTACATACCGTCGCGCAACATAGCAAACGATGAACGCACCCAGGCTACATCGCACGAGCGACTACACACCCATCAATGTAAACAGATTGAGGTGCTGATAGTCAGTTGATTGACTTTGACTTGGCCTGCAGAGCAATAGACTTTCGTGATGTGGTCCAATTAAAACGCAGGTTTCATTCTTCAGGAGCCAACCAGATGGACTGTTACGCATTGACCAGGAAGCAATGCCGAGTAGTGGTAATCTGAAATCCTCTACTATTTCTGCATGAAAAGAAGTAGCTAGCTATATATCTTTATGAATGTCCACTGAAAAGGGCTTTGCATTATACAATGACGATACAACGGCGAGGAAATCCTAAAGTCCCAGACGCCAACGGGATTGAGAAAAAGATCAAAAGGTAACGTCAACGACATGCATGGCCAGTGCTAGTCTGATTAAACAGCCTGTGTAATACACAATTAATTGGTATATATACACATCCTGAAACATTGGAGTGCAAAATTGTGTAAATGTTCCTTACACACCAGAATATTGAATACAATTACATTTAAACTTACTCTACCGGTTGTCTGTGCGGTTTGTTCTAAATTTGAGACAAAATATCCCCAGGAAAGTACTATATTGTTTACCCAACTTCCTAGAGAGCCAGTAGGTTTTGGTTCCGTTCGGCACCGAGGTATAATTCGTTTTATTGGCTATTCGGTCTATTGGCTATTCGGTCGGCAGAACTATTTTGTGTGTGTGTGTGTGTGTGTGTGTGTGTGTGTGTGTGTGTTAATAAGATGGGTGGAAGAGGGAAGTCTTTTTGTTTTTCTGTTCTCCTTTCACTGCAGGACAATCAAACCAAACTTCCTCTCTCCTGTCCTCTCCCAGGGGTAATGCTCTGAGGCAGGCGTCTGCATGGCGGGTGTCCCGTGGTTCTCTGCTCCTAGTGGTGGTGGCCATGGCTGTGGTGGGAACCCTCACCTGGCTCTACCTGGCCTCAGGGGACCCTTACACCACAGAGACCCTGGTCAGACAGGCTGAGGTGGTTGCTCAGACCAGGGTCTACACTGTGGATTGTTCTGAGGACTATGAGAACTACAAACGCTACCCAGGTGGGTTTAAAACAACACAGATTTGTATTAAAGCCACAATCTAAAAATGATGCGTGCCATATGAAGAGTTTAGTTGAATTAGATGCGTTAGTGCAAGTTAGAATAAAAGCCAGCACACTTCCTTTCTCTAGTTGGGGAATACGCTATGAAACTCCCGCCTACTTCCTGGATCATGTCCCATACTGTTTTTGAATGAGTTTTTAAGATTATATAATCAAATTCATGAAAACATGGTCATTTTAATATTATATTTGTATTCGTGGATTAGTTTATTTTTACCTGATGCCTTTCCTGAATGTTTTAGATTGCTTTTTTGTAATTGGTTTCCTTTATAAAAGGCTTTGGGTAGAAGTAAATGAAATTCTTGAATCCCATTAAAAACAGTATATGACATGATCCAGGAAGTAGGCAGGACTTTCATTGTGTATAGGCACAGATAGATGAGTAGAACATCTTTGGTATAGGGCTGGACTGCATTCAGTATGTTTTTATGTTCTGGAATGTTCAATTGAACGGAAACAATGCTGTACTGAACGAATGTGTTGTTCATGTAACCGATGTGAAATGGCTAGCTAGTTAGCGGTGGTGCGAGCTAATAGCGCTTCAATCGGTGACCTCACTCGCTCTGAGACCTCGAAGTAGTTGTTCCCCTTGCTCTGCAAGGGCCGTCCGTGGCTTTTGTGGAGCGATGGGTAACGATGCCTCGTGGGTGTCAGTTGTTGATGTGTGCAGAGGGTCCCTGGTTCGAGCCCAGGTAGGGGTGAGGAGAGGGACAGAAGCAAAACTGTTACATTGGTGCCGTGACCCGGATCACTGGTTGCTGTGGAAAAGGAGGTCAAAAGGGGGGTGAGTGTAACCGATGTGAAATGACTAGCTAGTTAGCGGTGGTGCGCGCTAATAGCGTTTCAATCGGTGACGTCACTCGCTCTGAGACCTCGAAGTAGTTGTTCCCCTTGCTCTGCAAGGGCCGTCTGTGGCTTTTGTGGAGCGATGGGTAACGATGCCTCGTAGGTGTCAGTTGTTGATGTGTGCAGAGGGTCCCTGGTTCGAGCCCAGGTAGGGGTGAGGAGAGGGACAGATGCAAAACTGTTACATTCAGTACAAACCACTCTGCGATATAGCAAACGTTCAATCAAACTGAACACACCCCTGGTGTCCACTGTCCTAAACCTAACTGCTCTGCCATTCATGTGCATTGGCTGCGCTCCAGTGATGATTTGGACAAAGTTGAGCAGGCAGGCTGAAGTTTCTTCTGTGATGTTGCAGATGATGTGAGATACTCTTTTTCCCAGGATGCACTCCCCAAACATGTGGCCGAGCCGTCACAGACAACTCGGTGACCAGGGAGGAGGCCATGGCCCTCAGGCGGTGAGGGATTCTATACTATCTTTCATCTGTCTCTAGCTCCTACCCCCCTCTCTTTCCTTTTCTCTGTAACTTATTTCTCTACTCCTGCAGGTTGGCAGAGAGGGGTCTGGCCCTAGCTGGTTCAGATGGTGGGGTGAGTGTCTACTTTTAGTAATGCATATTTGAACTTAAACAGGACCTAAAGCTAGGATGAAGACTGTTGCTCAGATTTCAGTTGTAGCTTCCCTCTGTCTCCACTAGAGGTCAGGGTGGTACAACCATAGAGATCTTATTAAATTCTAATTCCTAATTCTATGGGTACAACATCCAAAGTTATGTTCAGACAGGCCGATACAGTTATTAGTGTGTAATGCTATCGTACATGGCTGTTTGGTTGACCCCTCACCATCCTATCTTCCCTCCACCTCCTGTAGATCTGGTCCACAGCCATAATAAATTATTGTTTATGGCCTGTTAAGATACTGTAGTGAGGGTAGTGGAAGAAACTGGGGACATCTGAAAAAATGAACATGATTTATTTACTGGCTAAGAGAGAGCAGAGTATCCCTGGGTAGCTGACAGAACTATTTAATTTGTATCCCGCGACGTGGTTAGCCTCAGTTGCTGGGACCGCTACTATCTGTCCTGGGATACTGCCATACCCTAAAGGTTTAGCTTAACAAAACCTTTCGATATTGCCAAGCATTTCAATGACTTTCACCAGTAAACTCAGAAGTGAAATGACAACAGTGAAACATCATATTTTTGTATGTAAGATCTAATATGAAAGAAAAGGATCGCTGTTTTCAATTTGGTCAAGTTTGTGTGGGAGAGGTGGAAAAACTACTGTTATCCATCGATAATGATAGGCCAGCAGGTATAGACAACCTTGATGGGAAAGTATTGAGAATGGTAGCAGACTATTGCCACCCCTATTTGCTAAATCTTTAACCAAAGCCTAAAGGAATGTGTGTGTCCACAGGCGTGGAAGGAAGCTAAGATAATACCACTGCCTAAAAATATTAAAGCACCCTTTGCTGTCTCTAACAGCCACCCAATCAGTTTGTTGGGGGTAGAGAATTGTGTTTGACCAAATACAATGATATTTTCTAGAGAACAAGTTAACTACTGACTTTCAGCATGCATATAGTGAAGGGCACTCAACTTGTACTGCACTGACTCCGAAGACAGATGATTGGTTAAAATAAATGGATAATAAGATGATAGTTGGAGTTGTATTGTTAGATTTCAGTACAGCCTTTGATGTTGTTGATCATAAATTGTTATTGAAAAAACTCACTTGCTATGACTTTACATCATCTGCCATCACATGGTTGGAGAGTTATTTATCCAATAGAACCCAGAGAGTGTTATTCAGTGGAAGCTTCTTTAACATCCAATATGTACAGTGCGGTGTCCCTCAGGGTAGTTGCCTTGGGCCGTTACTGTTCTCTATTTTTACAAATGATTTGCCACTAGTCTTACACAAAATTAGAACAACTACGTATGCAGATAATTCCACACTCTACATATTAGCACCCAAAGTCGGTGAGCTCACTGAATTATAAATAGGGATTTACAGTTCAATCAGAATGGGTGATTAATAATAAACTGATCTTAAACACATCTACAACTAAAATCATTGTATTTGGTTCAAAACTTTCTCTAAGACCTAAACCTCAACTGGAGTTGTGTATAAAGGGTGTGACCGTTGAGGAAGATAAACTCCTAGGTATAACAATGGCTGGTCAATTATCATGGGAAAGTCATATTGACAAAGCTGTTGTGGTGATGGTGAGGAGTACGGCTGTTATAAAAACATGTGGACTAGTTGTTCAGGATCTGGTCTTGTCCCATCTTGATTACTGTCCAGTAACATGGTCAAGTGCAGCAAAGAAATACCTAACAAAGCTGCGGCTGGCTCAAAACAGAGCAGCACGCCTTGCCCTTAACTGCACATACAGAACTAACATCAACAACATGCATGCCAGTCTTTCCTGGTTGAGGGTTGATGAGAAATGAACTGCCTCTCTTCTAGTTTTTATGAGAAGTATTACTGTAATGAAAGTTCCAGATTGTTATTTGATTATGCTGACATTCAGCTCAGACACCCAGACATACCCCTCATGACATGCCACCAGGGGTCTCTTCACACTCCCCAAGTCCAAAACTAATTTACTGCAACGCATACAGAGCCATGATCCCATGGAAGCAAACCTCAAAATTACTTTAAAAAAAATATATATTTTAATTTTGTGTGACTGTCCTTGTCTATCCAGTGTGTTGTTACTTGTCATGTTTTTTTTTTTTTTAATTTATTTATTTAAGTGTGGACGCGAGTGTGTGAACTGATGCGGTATGTGTCTCTCCAGTGTGTGTGGTGGAGACTGTTACTCTCATATGCTGGCGGAGTAAGAGAACTGGGGGAGGTGCGCTGGCTGGTTGGGGTCCTCAGGAACAATAGCTGCTGCTTCGGCAAAAGCTAATGGAGATCCAAATAAACCAATAAATAACAAGTAAAGGGCAGAGAAGTAGACAGAAATAAGTTCTAATTTGCTTGTTTTCTTATTCTCATTTTTTGGCCTCTCCAGGCTTCCATCCTGGACCTGCACTCTGGGGCTCTGTCGATGGGGAAGCAGTTTGTCAACATCTACAGGTGAGGAGGAGTGAACAGTTCTCTCGCTATCTCGCTCTCTCTCTGATCCAGTGTTTTTTCCCTTTTTATATTCATAATAATGATCCTAATTAAATAGCACTTTTCATTACGAACAAGAATTTCAAAGTCTCTTTGAAAACAAAAACAAATGTACAGATCTGGCAGTTCGTGGCTGATCGTCTTCCACAGCTTCAGATGTCTGGAGGCAGTTCGGAAAGGCAGTCAGTAGCTTGAGGCAGTTTGGAAAGGCAGTCAGCAGCTTGAGCAGAGGGAGTATCGATGATACAGACAGGCAGGGAGAAATGTCAGTTCGATAGTAGGCAAGCCCAGAGCTCTTCATCAGGCATGCCGTCTCCTCCGTAGGCACACTATCAAAGTGCAGCACCCACCTGGCTGATACTTCGGCGGCTGTTAAAGTGCCAGAAAAGACCACCACACCTCGACAGTAGTCTGGAACAGTCCCGTATGAGGCGAGCCTCTGCCTTTCCTTCAAACCGCAGTCCGTGTCTTTCCAGAAATATTTACAGAGCTCTCTGCCTAGGCGACCTCATGGCGCCATGGCAACCACAGAACTCCTGGGTATACCGGTATGGATCCACATACTTGTATATATGCGGTAAAGAGGTCAATGGAATAGAAGAAGGACGCCGGATTGGCGTTCATTCAACACCTCTAATTTAACAAATTGGATATTTGTAAAATCCGTAGTGATTGATGTATTATAACAGGCCCCACGATGTGGTCACTTAAGTCCGATTTGGATATACAGTATTTGGCTGTTTTCGCTCCATAACATTTAGAAGTGGTTACTTTTCAGGTTTAGAAGAAGTGACTGATAAATGCTAACTCCCGTTTCGTATAAGCTGGTAGCATAGCTAGAGTACAGAAATCGTTGGAGGTTGTCAAAGTCGTTTTTTAACTGCAATGCAGCTGATTGGTGACGATGACATGAACATGTGTTGGGGTTGACATCCATACAAGCCTTATACATTGTTTTACCTCAGCATAGTGTGAAATACACATAAACAGTAGCCCAAATGTATAGGCACAGTTTTGCTGGGGGGCAATGAGGAGATTCGGTATCATTCCCCCATGGCGTCTTTCTCCCACGTGTTTCCATGGCATTTACATTTTTGGGTCGAGTTCCATTGAGCTCTTTACCAGATCTATGTACCGTCTATAAAGGTATTTTGATACAATGCTAAATAAATGTGAAGTTCTACAAATTTCATTACTTCACTGTCAGTTTTGTCCTAGTTTGGTTGAGTGTAAAACCATCAGGACAGAGAAAGCCCATTCCACTACTCATAAAACATATTAAGAACTTTTGAATATTCTGAAACTTAAAATACTGTCAAATACCCCCATACCCTCAAAAATGTGAAAAATATTGTGATAGGATATTTTGGCCTTATCGCCCAGCCCTACTCTGACTCTAAAACCCTATCTCATTTTCCCTCCCCAGCTATAAAACCTTGGTGCAGCTGGCTGCTACACTCATCGAAATAGAATCTAGATTAGATTTCTAGGGCTACACTACTAACTAACTGAACCATTAATCTCACTCACTCGCTCCATCAGTCTTCCGAATCTGTGGCATCTCCTGCAATCCACCTGCTTCTTTATCCTGCCCTCTTTGGAAAGTTGCTCTGTCATGGCCTCTTGGGTAATTGTGCAGTGCACTGTGCTTTCTGTGTGTTGCTGGATGGTAATGTATGCTAATGGCCCGGTTCTGTTCTGCTCTCTATGCCTGCGTGGCTGGTGACAGGTACTTTGGGGAGCAGATAACAGATGTATTCTCTGAAGAGGACTTCCGACTCTACAGGTTGGTGTGTGCGTGTTTTTAGGGCTGCATAATTCATCGATTTCAGATCGAAATTGACATGTGCAATATACATATTCTCCTTTCATTAACATTCCATTAATACAACAAAAACTACACTCTGGTACCTCTTCCAATGAGATGCGCTAGACTCCGTTCAGTCATTCTCTACATGCACAGAGGAAGCTGACCAATCACACTCTGCATGGCATGCACATACTGGCCAATCACAACCGTTCCTGCTGAGAGCGCGCAGTTCTATATTGTAGTGCTCCGCCCCCTATTGGTTTACCGTGCTGCCGAGGCAGCATCGCCTGAGAAAATGTAATTATGCACGCACCTTCAGACTATGAGAGTACATGTGGCCCTATACACTGAGTATAGCAAACATTAGGAACACCTTCCTAATATTGAGTTGCATTCCCAATGGATTCTGCAAGGTGTCGAATGCGTTCCACAGGGATGTTGGCCCGTGTTGACTCCAATTCTTCCCACAGTTGTCAAGCTGGCTGGATGTCCTTTGGGTGGCGGACCATTCTTGATAAACACAGGAAATTGTTGAGTGTGAACAGCCCAGCAGCGTTGCAGTTCTTGACACAAACCAGTGAGCCTGGCACCTACTACCATACCCCATTCAAAGGCACTTAAATATTTTAGACGAAACCTTCATAGGATATCAAGTCACCCTACGTTGTCATGAGTACGCTGGGATTTCGGTCCCTCAGTATTCCGTGTCAGTGAGCTCGGGACAGACAGCTGTTTTTTTTTTATGACCTTTCCACAGGATATATGGGATCATCAGATCATGATATTTTGTTATTTCACACAGAGGCTTGGTGATTATCGAGGCCGGGAGTGTTGGAAAGATTTTTCAAATACTGAGGAACTATCATTTGCAATGGATGTTAAAAAAACAGACTTCGCTTACAATGTTTGAGTGGAAGAACTAATGACTGAGAAGCTCAGCTTATTAGTTGTGGACTTGGTGAGTTAAGACAATCAGATATTGCCAAATGGGCCCTTTCCTACATTTGCATGCAGCAGGCCAGGTAGGTCTACTTCTATGCATGCTCAGGTGCACCCTCAACATTTTCAAGACAGAGAACCAGACACATGCTCACGGAGCACTCCAAACAAAAGACAATGAAAAGATTGACGAAACTCGTAACGGTTATGAAATAAACCAAAACTTGTTTCTCACAATTTTAGCAAGTTGGGAACTCTGCAAACAACTTTTCCACTCCGAGAATGGTAAATGACTGTAATTAATACATGTATTCACAGAAAATTATGTAACCAAATGACGAGGGATTAACGGTACATTTACTAGGCCTACTGGTGATCTATTTCATGTGGAATTTATACAAAATAAACCATCAAAGGGCAAACAATTCACACCATTCATAACAATGAATGGGCAAGAATTGACGGGAGACAGCTGAGCGCATTCTGAAGAGCTGAGGTATATGTTTTATGGAGAGAGACACTTCATATCTTTGCCACACACCCTTTGTCTTGTTACAAGTTTAAATTCAACTCAAGACACATTATCTTCACACTTATTTTAGATGTTTTGTCTGACAGCCACAACTCAATCAGCTCAACATATTGAGCTGATTGAGTTGGGCAGGCTGCCCAAATTGCTGGATTCCCAAATAGGCATAGGCCTACACACTTGTGATTTCAAACGATCCACAGAAGAAAAAAATGAAATAAGCTAATGATCCTCTCTGGTTAAGTCATGCTCTCTGGTGAAGTATTTTATTTACACAGGATTAATTTATACATTTTTGGCAAAACATCAACTTAATTCAAGGGAAGCCTGCATCCTAACAGTGCACTGTGCAACCGCAAACTTTCCTTTCCAATTCGCAAGAGGCTGAAACCAGAGAGCTGTATATAATGATGAGATGCTCATGTCTCCGCCCTAACAATGGGAATCGTTGTGACCAAGGTGGGAAGGTAGGCGACAGGCTTAGGTCTGCATATTATGCCCATAGATACGCATTGGGCTTATTCTGGACAGATTTCGGCGAGAGTGAGCCCACTTGCTTCGGAGAAACTCTCACTGGAGAAAGAATCCAAGTGAGCGAAACAGCGTCCCTCTGCCTTACTATATATAGCCCATGTATCTGATGAGGTCTGGCCAGAAATAGTATGACATGTCATACTCTTTTGGTCCAGACAGGATCAGAGACATGGTCTACACATACTGAGACACAGGGGTGCTGTTTCGCTCGCTCGGATCAATATTTCAATATTTAATTTGGATGGTCCTTGCGATGGCGACTGTCACTCCCTCTCTAACATTTTGACCAAACCGGCTCCGTGCATGCACCATCGTGTTCATGTTGATTTTGTCTATCCCCCCCAGACGCATTCATGACACGCATGTTAAAATACCAAAACCAACTGTGAACCAACTACACTGCTCAAAAAAATTAAGGGAACACTAAAATAACACATCCTAGATCTGAATGAATGAAATAATATTATTAAATACTTTTTTCTTTACATAGTTGAATGTGCTGACAACACAATCACACAAAAATAATCAATGGAAATCCAATTTATCAACCCATGGAGGTCTGGATTTGGAGTCGCACTCAAAATTAAAGTGGAAAACCACACTACAGGCTGATCCAACTTTGATGTAATGTCCTTAAAACATGTCAAAATGAGGCTCAGTAGTGTGTGTGTGGCCTCCACGTGCCTGTATGACCTCCCTACAACGCCTGGGCATGCTCCTGATGAGGTGGCGGATGGAAACTAAACATTGGTTTGTTGTTTTACCTGAAATGCATATGGTCCTTTTTTTTGTTTGGTTATTTGTAGAATTTTTACCCATGTTGAGTCATACAAAATGGTATGTTCTCAACTCTGACAATTAATCCACGGATAAAAATGGAAATCTAGTTTGTTTTTCTCTTTGTTCATTCTTCTTCTTCTGTGGATGTTATATGGTAGTTGGCAACCAACTTTAAGGTGCATTACCACCACCATATGGGCTGGAGTGTGGCCCCCGTTCATCTTTCAATCACCCACGTGCACATATGCTCATGAAAACAGTGAGGTGGGACCTGCAGAGCATCAAGTGTCTAAAATATAATTGCTATTTTAGCGCCTGGCTACGCTTGCGAGCACTTTGGATTGAATAATGTTTTTATTTTGCAACATTTTTATCACGCATGCAAAACAGGGAGTGTGGTCAGCATGTAAGAGCAGTTTTGTTTTTACTCTTTGAGGAGCCTGCAATCCAACTCGGGATTACCCTCCCCCTCTTCCTCCTGTGACGGAAGCAGCTGAGTGGGTAGGCGGACCCTACAAGTGTCTGAAGAAGGCAGATGAACCAATGGCTCCATCCATGCCAGCTCTCAAGTACATGGAGGGTGCCTGGGAAAGCCTGCTGATGGCGCCAGTGTAATTGTTCCTGCCATTGACAAGAGTGTCCGCTCTCCAAGAGACACTCTCAATGGAGATTCCTAAACTCAATGACACCATGTTCATCTTGTTCCGGGCTCCTGACCCTATAATAAAAAACCCACGCTACCGAGTCCAAAGGACCGATTCACAGCACAGCAAGCTGAAAAGTATTTCACTCTCAACACTCAGGCAGCAGCTGCTGCCAGCAATGTGGCACTCCTTGCAGCGTCGCTGTCCAAGTTATTGACGGGGAAGGATGCTCTCACGGGGAAGGTGGATAAAGTGGCTTGGATTTCTGGCGTTATCCTTCATTTGACTCAGGTCTCCGCAATATGTGCTGGGCGGCACCTGTGGCTCACCGGCACCTGTGGCTCTCTCTCACTGCCATGAAGGAGCTAGAGTGGAACGAGTTTCTCAACGCACCTATCTCCAAGAAGGCTCTTTTCGGAGCTGCTGTGCTGGAGGAGATGGAGCGCTTTGCGAAATCGGTGGATGTGTGGAAGCAGCTGGCCAAACATCTGCCCTTGGTGACGTCAGCCTTACAGCATCGACGGCCATCTTGTCATCCTCATCTCAGAGACCAGGGTCTATAGTCCGATACCGAGCCCGGCGCCAGGCAGCAGCTCCAACCAACACTCCTGCTGTCCCAGCTACCCCTGCGCCGCCAGCTGACCCAGATGCGACGCCGCGTTTGACACAATGCGGGGGAGCAGATGGGGGAACAGACTCTGACCAGTTTTACCTCCATTCCTCACGCTCCTGTTGGAGGAGACCCTATTCCACAAAGGAGACCATTTTCCATGACAAACAGATCTCTCAGGTTGCTCTCTGTCCAGAGGTGTATCGGCCCTTTTCAGGCGCGTAATGTCAGACTCGCATATCTCTGGCTCACGTGTCCAGTGCTCATCAGAGAAGATGGTGTGTGTGACAGAAAGGGCTCCGACCCACTACCAGCCCCCTTTGGAGCAGGCAGCAGTGATGAGCTTTGGCCCACGTACAGGGCCACAGACTGAGCCTGCCTCTGTTATTAGGAGACGCCGGTACTACCATTATGCACATAACTATCATAACGGCGCCACCGGATTCTCTGGTCTGATGAAACTAGGGTCGTCACTAGTTACCACAAACACAAAGTCATAAACCCCACATATTTCTAAAATGTATCTTCTTAAAATGTGATTTTTAAACTTAACCCTAAGCTTAACTCCTAACATTATGCCTGACCCCGACTTTAAATGAAGACCAAAAAGCAAATGTTTGTTTTCATGAAATTTTACGATATAGCCAATTTGTGACTGTGGGAACTAGTGCAAACCCTGAATGAGGAGCAGCAAGTGTGCATAACGATAACGGTGCAAACGTGGTAAAGGCCATCGCGTTGATTGACTGGACCAGACTCCAATGTTTTGGAAACAGTCTGCACCTTGCAATCGGTAGGCTCGATGTCATTTTTTTTAAGGCACTTTGACTTTAATTTCAATTATAATAAGGGTTGAACCTACCTATACATAATTGCACAATCATAAGCTTCCTATTCCATTTGCAGTCCATGGCTGCCTGAATACATAATTAACTTACTGTTTAACAACACATAATGGTAACATAGGAAATAGGCTCTAATAATGCTAATAATGTTGTTAATTAATTACTGTTGCGTTTATAGCACACTATATTTTGAAGATCTTGTTAAAAATGAATGTTTGTTAATATGTAGCTGTAATAATCCTATCAATTATCATCATATATATATATATATATATATAACAATGTTGAACAAGATTTTCATTAGGTTTTGTATTCAGTTAGCACAGTACGTATTAATTCATACAATCTCATGTTAGAAGTGATGTTTTCTACCCTGACATATGTTTTAACCATGTCTGATGGAATTACCAAGTTTTCACCCAAGTGTTTGATAATCGCAATTCATAATCGCAATTGCAATATCTGGCCCAAAAAAATAGCTATTTGATATTTTGTATTAATCGTGTGTGTGTGTGTTCATCTGTGTGAATTATATTTACAGGCCCAAGTTACTGTTAAGCACAATTGTAAGATGCCCTGTATGAATCAATTTTCATTCATTAATAATGGACTGATTGATTAATTGTTTTATTGGTTGATTGATTACTTCCACCCTACAGGGAGGTGCGTGGTCGTATTCAGGCAGTGATAGCGGAGACATTTGACCTGGACCCGTCTCTTCTGTACCTCACCAAGCCCACCTTCTTCTCACGCATCAACAGCACACTGGCCAAGACACAGCATGATGAGTACTGGCACCCTCACATAGACAAGGTAAGATTATTTTATATAAGATAAGGTGCCATAATATAATTAAGCAATAAGGCCCCTAAGGGTGTTGTACGACACAACGCGGAGTGCCTGGATACAGCTCTTACCTGTGGTATATTGGCAATATACCACAACCCAAAAAATAATTAAAGCGCAGCAGTAAAATAACAATAGCGAGACTATATACAGGGCGTACAGGTACAGAATCAATGTGCAGGGTCACCGGTTAGGAGGGGAATGGGGCAATGCAAATAGTCTGGGTAGTCATTTGATTAGATAATCAGGAGTCTTATGGCTTGGGGGTAGAAGCTGTTTAGAAGCCTCTTGGACCTAGACCTGATGCTCCGGTACCGCTTCCCATGCGGTAGCAGAGAGAACAGTCTCTAACTAGGGTGGCTGGAGTCTTTGACAATTTTTAGGGCCTTTCCTCTGACACCGCCTGGTATAGAGGTCCTGGATGGAAGGAAGCTTGGCCCAGTGATGTACTGGGCCGTACGCACTACCCTCTGTAGTGTCTTGTGGTCGGAAACCAAGCAGTTGCAATACCAGGCAGTGATGCAACCAGTCAGGATGCTGTCGATGGTGCAGCTGTAGAACCATTTGAGAATATGAGGACCCATACCAAATCTTTCCATTCTCCTGAGGGGAAATAGGTTCTGTTGTGCCCTCTTCACGACTGTCTTGGTGTGCTTGGACCATGTTAGTTTGTTGGTGATGTGAACGCCAAGGAACTTGAAGCTCTCAACCTGCTCCACTGCAGCCCCGTCAATGAGAATGGGGGCGTGCTCGGTTCCTTTTCCTGTAGTCCATAATCATCTCCTTTGTCTTGATCACGTTGAGTGAGAGGTTGTTGTCCTGGCACCACACGGCCAGGTCTCCGAACTCCTCCCTATAGGCTGTCTCGTTGTTTTCGGTGATCAGGCCGGGGGGCGGCCCGTCAGGAAGTCCAGGATCCAGTTAGCTTAGTGATGAGATTTGAGGGCACTATGGTGTTGAACGCTGAGCTGTAGTCAAAGAATAGCATTCTCACATAGGTGTTCCTTTTGTCCAGGTGTGAAAGGTCAGTGTGGAATACAATAAAGATTGCATCTTTTGTGGATCTGTTAGGGCGGTATGCAAATTGGAGTGGGGCTAGGGTTTCTGGGATAATGGTGTTGACGTGAGCCATGACCAGCCTTTCAAAGCATTTCATGGCGACGGGTCGGTAGTCATTTAGGCAGGTGACCTTAGTCTTCTTGGGCACAGGGACTATGGTAGTCTGCATGAAACATGTTGGTATTAGACTCAGACAGGGAGAGGTTGAAAATGTCAGTGAAGACACTTGCCAGTTGGTCAGCACATGCTCGGAGTACACGTCCTGGTGATCCGTCTGGCCCTGCGGCCTTGTGAATGTTTACCTGTTTTTTAAAGGTCTTACTCGCATCACTTTAGTTGTGTAGTCAAGAAGTGTTGGAGCCTCCTAGCTTACCAAAATGCAATGAATGTCCCCTTCTCCTGTTTCACAGTACAGCAGACCCGCTGACTGTAGTCAGACTCGTGTAAGGCATACACTTCCTCCCATCTGTGTTTAAATATCCCCTTTAATGTTTATGAAACAGATTTCATATTCAAGTATGAAACTTTTGTACAGTAGTTCTATATCAATGACTTCATAAAAAGTACAGTATGGAACAGGAAAACCTATTGAATGTGTTTTGGGGCGAGTAAAAGTTTTTGTTTCAGTTTTTCATTTTTTCTCCAAAAAGTGATTTGAAATATAGTCTTGAGGGTAAGTTCATGGTTAATTGAAAGTTGCGTGTTTTCTGTGAGATTGAATGCAGCTTTGATCGCACATGAATATATCTCATTATTGTTTAGCCAGCAGGGCAATAGAATGAAGTGATTATTTCATACCAGACTATGATTCCTCCCATTCCATCTTCCTGTGATGTCTCGACTGTGGACCTCGGCAAAGCAAACTTTTTGAAATTCATTGGGTTATTCAATTGATAGGACTGTAAGAGTTGTTTGTACACATTGAACACTACAGATAAAGGTCCCAAAGGATATGTCGGAATGTTTATATTTTCTGTTCGCTAAGGTGTGTGTGTGTGTTCTCGTATCTTTGATCATTGTTCATTTGCTGATGCTCCATCGTGTGCGTGTGTGTGTGTGTTCGCCTTCTGCCTGTGTACGTGCGCTTATTAGATATTCTGGGTATCTCTGATCATTATTCATTTTACGGTGCCCCAAAAACTTCTCATCATATCTCCTCTGAGTCTTCCGCAATATTAATTAATGTCTCCTTATCCTCTCTTTCGGCTCCTCGACAGCTGGGAAAATGTAATCCAAAACACGTGGTTGCATGCGTGCGTGTATTAGATATTCTGGGTATCTCTGATCATTATTCATTTTACATTTCCCCAAACATTTATCGTCATATCTCCTCTGTCTTCCACAATATTAATGAATGTCACCTTATCCTCTCTCTCTCGGCTCCTCGACAGCTGGGATAATGTAATACAAAAACACCAGCTCTCTCCCCCATCTGTCCTCTCCACCCTGCCCCTTCCTCCTCCACCAGGTTTAATTGGCCCAACCAGGTCCTCATTTAAATGTAAATGGTTTTAAGTGTCTTTGGGGCTGGTTTCCATCCCATCAATCTTACTGCTGAGATGGTTTCATACACACTTGGCCTCTCTGCTGCAACATGTCTGTTCTCTGTATCGCCCAGGACGAATCGGCATAATGTCTGGCATGAAGACGTGGGAAACTAATGCAGTTTCCCCTAGGATTTTTTGGTAACTTTATATTTGGGTAGTCCATCTGTAGATGCTCTACAGACTACCAGTAACATTTCTGCTAGCCCTGTCCCTTATCCTAACCTTAGACTTAACCCTAACCCTTAGCCTAACCCATATTCTAAACCTAACCTTAACTGTAACCTTAGCAAGCAGTTGCTTATCAAGAGATAGTTTGTTGATAGTATGAACATCTACAGATGGACTATCCAAATAAAGGTTTATATTTTTTATATATTGTTTTGCAGCGCTAGTGTGCCACTGTTAAATACGTATAAGGGAAAAACTGCTATGTAAAACAGTGCAAAATAACCTTGCCATGGCCATGCTCATCCAGTGAACACTGAAACACCATTATGGGAGTATGTTCCCAAATTGAAGAAGAACATTTTAGTTATGTCCCTGATGTCATTTGGTTTGATTAGATGGGTTTTTAGATGTTTTATTTGTGTTTCGGGTTGGCAGTTAGCCTAGTGGTTAGAGCGTTGGGACGGTAACCAAAAGGTTGCTGGATCGAATCCCCGAGCTGACAAGGTAAAAAATCAGTCATTCTGCCCCTGAACAAGTCAGTTAACCCACTGTTCCCTGGTAGGCTGTCATTGTAAATAAGAATTTGATCTTAACTGACTTACCTAGTTTAAATAAAGGATATATATATATGTGTGTGTGTGTGTGTGTGTGTGTGTGTGTGTGTGTGTGTGTGTGTGTGTGTGTGTGTGTGTGTGTGTGTGTGTGTGTGTGTGTGTGTGAGATTTTTTTTTATTCATCAAACCCCCTGGCTAAACAAGCACTATTGTAGACATGACAACAGTTGTTTGCGACAGTTAATCTTTCATATAGCCTAATCAAACATCAGCCCAATTAGATGTATAGATTTTTTAGAAGCTCCTTAAATCTCTCTTGCTGGCATTATTCCTTTTCGGGACATGTTGCTTGATGAAAATACTTGAATAAGGCAAAACTTCCCAAATTGTCGTCTGGTGCTGGGAAAATGAAGGCATATAGGTATGAACAAAAAAAGAATCCCACTCGGTATTACTGCCAACAAGTGAGCGTATTGTTTGTCTGCAGAGGTTTAAGAACCTGTTGTGTGTTTACCAACGTAACAGGTAACCTACGGCTCCTTTGACTACACCTCTCTGCTCTACCTGTCTGACTACGGAACGGACTTCACCGGAGGGAGGTTCATCTTCATGGACTCCAATGGCAACCGCACTGTGGAACCGCGAGCAGGTAAATCTCCATACAATGTAAAACAGCTCAAAATCTATTGGAAAACTCTTTGTAAATGCTATTCATTTTTACTATCCCTTTATTCTTCTTCTTCTTATTATAACATTATTACTTTCACTTTTGGCTGTACATTGTAATCAGCGTTTAACAGTGTTAGCAGTGCTTCGTAAGTGTCCACTCTCTTTATGGTTAAAGTAGTGTTTATGTGTAGACTAAATGAGCCCTAATCCCCTGTAAATGGGTGACTGTGTGGAAGTAAGGCCGTAAATGCTGCAGGATTAGCCGTGATTGTCCTTGGGGGGCCTCGGCTAATGCTGTTGTCAGTCACTGTAGATCATGTTAACTCTCACTCTTATCTTCTTGGTAATTAAGAGTCTGCATTTATTTATAGATGATTGTAAAGTATGGTGATTATGTGTAAACTGTTTAGTTTCAAGAGAAACTGATGTGATTAAATATTATCTCTCTGTGCCTTGTGTTTTGACACCACTGGTTGAGTGGAAGTGTATGATGTCCATATTCAGTCCTCTCCACATGAGACTCTGGGCTTGCTTTCTCTCACCCTTTCTCACTTTTTCTCTGTTCTGGCTCTCTGGCTATGGATTTATCCGCCTCTTGTAGTTTCTGAAACGATCTATTTTGCGACTTCTTCTCTCTTTCCTCTACTATGTATTTTTATTTTCTTTCTCGTCTCATGACAGTGAGTTCTGTGTTTCATCTGACAGACCTTCAGAATACACATGACCAAAGTCCTTTATTTTTAAAGAGAGAACATGCAAATGACATGTATGACTGTATGTGACTGCTGAGAGAAAGAATGGGGAAGAAAAAAGAAGGAAAGACCGTGAAGGCTTTTGAAGAGGGACTGCTGTGAATCTTCACGGCACACGACCAAAGCCTTTTATTATTAAAATAGAGAATATACAGTACCTGTCAAATGTTTGGACACGCCTACTCATTCAAGGGTTTTTCTTTATTTTAACTATTTTCTACATTGTAGAATAATAGTGAAGACATCAAAACTGTGAAATAACACATATGGAATCATGTAGTAACCAAAAAAGTGTTAAACAAATTTAAAATATATTTTAGAATCTTCAAAGTAGCCTTGACGACAGCTTTGCGCACTCTTGGCATTCTCTCAACCAGCTTCACCTGGAATGCTTTTCCAACAGTCTTGAAGGAGTTCTCACATATGCTGAGCACTTGTTGGCTGCTTTTCCTTCACTCTGCAGTCCAACTCTTCCCAAACCATCTCAATTGAGTTGATGTCGGGTGATTTTGGAGGCCAGGTCATCTGATGTAGCACTCCATCACTCTCCATTTGGTCAAATAACCCTTACACAGCCTGGAGATGTGTTGGGTCATTGTCCTGTTGAAAAACAAATGATAGTCCCACTAAGTGCAAACCAGATGGGATGGCGTATCGTTGCAGAATGGTAGCCATGCTTGTTAAGTGTGCCTTGAATTCTAAAAAAATCACTGACGGTGTCACCAGCAAAGCACCCCCTACACCATCACACCTCATCCTCCATCCTCCCCGTTGGGAACCACACATGTGTAGATTTTCCATTCACCTACTCTGCGTCTCACTAAGATATGGACATCAGACCAAAGGACAGATTTCCAACAGTCTAATGTCCATTGCTCGTGTGTCTTGACCCAAGTAAGTCTCTAATTATTGGTGTCCTTTAGTAGTGGTTCCTTGGAAGCAATTCAACCATGAAGGTCTGATTTCACACAGTCACCTCTGAACAGTTGATGTTGAGATGTGTATGTTACTTTTATTTGGGCTGCAATTTCTGAGGCCTGTAACTCTAATGAACTTATCCTCTGCAGCAGAGGTAAGTCTGGGTCTTCCTTTCCTGTGGCATTCCTCGTGAGAGCCAGTTTCATCATAGCGCTTGATGGTTTTTGCGACTGCACTTAACTTTCAAAGTTCTTGAAATGTTCCGGATTGACTGACCTTCATGTCTCAAAGTAATGATGGACTGTCATTTCTCTTTCCTTATTTGAGCTGTTCTTGCCATAATATGGACATGGCCCTATTTGGTAAAATACCATCTTCTGTATACCACCCCTACCTTGTCACACAACTGATTGTCTCAAACGCATTAATTAATTAATTTTTATTTTATTTCACCTTTATTTAACCAGGTAAGCCAGTTGAGAACAAGTTCTCATTTACAACTGCGACCTGGTCAAGATAAAGCAAAGCAGTGTGACACAAACAACAACACAGAGTTACACAAGAAATAAACAAATGTACAGTCAATAACACAATAGAAAAGACAGTGTGTGTGCAAATGAAGTAAGATTAGGGAGGTAAGGCAATAAATAGGCTGTAGTGGCGAAATAATTAGTGTGTGTGTGTGTAAATACAAAAATAACAATATGGGGATACGGTAGTTGGACGGGCTATTTACAGATGGGCTATGTACAGGTGCAATGGTCTGTAAGCTGCTCTGATAGCTGATGCTTAAAGTTTGTGAGGGAGATATGAGTCTCCAGCTTCAGTGATTTAAAAAAAAAAAATGTTTTTATTATTTATTTATTAATTTTTTTTGCAATTCGTTCCAGTCATTGGCAGCAGAGAACTGGAAGGAAAGGCGGCCAAAGGGGGAATTGGCTTTGGGGGTGACCAGTGAAATATACCTGCTGGTGCGCGTGCTACGGGTGGGTGCTGCTATGGTGACCAGTGAGCTGAGATAAGGCGGGGCTTTACCTAGCAAGGACTTATAGATGACCTGGAGCCAGTGGGTTTGGCGACGAATATGAAGCGAGGGCCAGCCAACGAGAGCATACAGGTCGCAGTGGTGCTATATGGGGCTTTGGTGACGAAACGGATGGCACTGTGATGAACTGCATCCAATTTGCTGAGTAGAGTGTTGGAGGCTATTTTGTAAATGACATCGAAGTCAAGGATCAGTAGGATAGTCAGTTTTACGAGGGTATGTTTGGAAGCATGAGTGAAGGATGCTTTGTTGTGAAATAGGAAGCCGATTCTAGATTACAATTTTGGATTGGAGATGCTTAATATGAGTCTGGAAGGAGAGTTTGCAGTCTAACCAGACACCTAGGTATTTGTAGTTGTCCACATATTCTGAGTCAGAACCGTCCAGAGTAGTGATGCTAGGCGGGCGGGCAGGTGCGGGCAGCGATCGGTTGAAGAGCATGCATTTAGTTTTACTTGCATTTAAAAGCAGTTGGAGGCCACGGAAGAGTTGTATGGCATTGAAGCTCATCTGGAGATTAGTTAACACAGTGTACAAGAAGTGCCAGAAGTATACAGAATGGTGTCGTCTGCGTAGAGGTGGATCAGAGAATCACCAGCCGCAAGAGCGACATCATTGATGTATACAGAGAAGGAGTCGGCCCGAGAATTGAACCCTGTGGCACCCCCATAGAGACTGCCAGAGGTCCGGACAACAGGCCCTTCATTTTGACACACTGAACTCTATCTGAGAAGTAGTTGAACCAGGCGAGGCAGTCATTTGAGAAACCAAGGCTGTTGAGTCTTCCGATAAGAATGCGGTGATTGACAGAGTCAAAAGCCTTGGCCAGGTCGACGAATACGGCTGCACAGTATTGTCTTTTGTTGATGGCCATTATGATACTGTTTAGGACCTTGAGCATGGCTGAGGTGCACCCATGACCAGCTCGGAAACCAGATAGCATAGCGGAGAAGGTATCGTGGGATTCGAAATTATCAGTGATCTGTTTGTTAACTTGGCTTTCGAAGACCTTAGAAAGGCAGGGTAGGCTAGATATAGGTCTGTAGCAGTTTGGGTCTAGAGTGTCTCCCCCTTTTGAAGAGGGGGATGACCGTGGCAGCTTTCCAATCTTTGGGGATCTCAGACAATACGAAAGAGAGGTTGAACAGGCTAGTAATAGGGGTTGCAATTCCGGCGGATAATTTTCGAAAGAGAGGGTCCAGATTGTCTAGCCCAGCTGATTTGTAGGGGTCCAGATTTTGCAACTCTTTCAGAACATCAGCTATCTGGATTTGGATGAAGGAGAAATGGGGGAGGCTTGGGCAAGCTGCTGTGGGGGGTGCAGAGCTGTTGACCGGGGACAGGGTAGCCAGGTGGAAAGCAAGGCCAGCTGTAGAAAAATGCTTATTGAAATTCTCGATAATTGTAGATTTATCGGTGGTGACAGTGTTTCCTAGCCTCAGTGCAGTGGGCAGCTGGGAGGAGGAAAGAAATTCCACAAATTAACAAGGCACACCTGTTAATTGAAATGTATTCCAGGTGACTACCTCATGAAGCTGGTTGAGAGAATGTCAAGTGTGTGCAAAGCTGTCATCAATGCAAAGGGTTGCTACTTTGAAGAATTTCAAATATAAAATATATTTTGATTTTTTTAACACTTTTTTTGGTTACTACATCATTCAAATGTGTTATTTCATAGTTTTGATGTCTTCACTCTTATTCTTCTATGTAGAAAATAGTAAAAATAAAGAATGACCCTTGAATGAGTAGGTGTGTCCTAACATTTGACTGGTACTGTATACATGACATGTATGACAGGGAGGCATGGGGATGAAAAAAGAATGAAGGAGAGGGTGAGCCTGAATGGTTTAAAACGAGGACTACCATGTGTCCATTTTCAGAGCCCTCGTAGTCCTCCGCTGAGTCACATTACATTATTATATGAGAGAGAAGACGGAGCAGAGCTTAAAACTGATCCGCTGGGGTTTGGCGTGTCAGTGTGCCGTTGCTTATGAAGATTGAGTAAAAGAAACTCCGGCATAATTCCTGATGTGTTATTCAGGAGCAGTTATTTTCAGGTTGGAGCCAAGTGGGAGACGTGGGAGAGACGTGTATTCATTGTATTGAATGAAGATCACCCATCTTCTGTGGTCTAATGATGCAGTGAACCCCACACTGAGATAATTAGGGCTGTTTGAGATAGCAGTGAGGAGAGGGAGGGAGAAAAATATTTTGGAGGGAGAGAGAGATTGAAAGGGGAGAAACCGATCAGGAAGGAACGGAGAGATTTAAGCTGTGAGATGGAGAGATTGAGGCAGAGGCATAGGAGGAGAGATGCAGATCCCTGGATCGGACGAAGTGGCAAAAAGGGCATGTCTGTCAAGTCACAGGAGTTCATGGGTGTTAGCCTGTAGGACCAGAGGGATTCTATACAGGTGGCTTGTCTGATTGGTGCTTTTAAGACCACGAATCCCAGTCGTCCCTCTGTGGCTGCCTGTCTGGGGGTCTTCAACCGTTTCTTGCCCAGGGACCCCCTCCCAGGTAAACCGCGACCCGTGGACCCCCATCATATTTTAGCCAACCTCGGGTGAATGATAATGGCAAGAAGTAATCTTTTTTTGTACTTTTTTAAATGAATATATTTGGTAGATAGTTTCTCATTATTTTGACCTCCCTACATTATAATTGGAAGAGAAAGTGTAATTTTTAACAGCCTGTTAGGTAGAAGGTAACTCCAAACACATTTTCGCTAAGAGCAGCTGTTAAGCTGGTTTAACAAAGGTTAGCCATGTGTTGGCAAAAATGTATGTCAAAGTCAAGAAAGGTTACCAGCAGCACTTGCCACAAGATATTGTCATATTTTCTACAGCAGGTAGTTCATGTAATTAAAAAATATTTGATGTTGTTTCTAGCGATATTCCTAAAAACATAACTATTTTTCTTTTAAATAATTTTTTGTTAAATACTTTTGGACCTCCTAGTGGGCTGCGGACCCCCAGGTGAATATGTTAACGTTTTTTTTTACCTCTATTTAACTAGGCAAGTCAGTTAAGAACAAATTCTTATTTACAATGGCGGCCAACCCCGGCCAAACCCGAACGATGCTGGGCCAATTATGCGCCGCCCTATCGGATGTGATTCAGCCTACCCACCCCTGCTGTAGACGATCCCCCTTCTACTCCTATTAGCAGATCATACAAGGATATATCAATATGTACAAACTGACTATTTACAGACACAAAGGGTTCTTTACATCCACAACGCAGGAGTTCGTTACTTTAACACTAGGGGTTTGCACATAAGTCAACCCAGGCACTTTTAATATATTTATGAAACTCCGAGATATACAGTTTAAAATCAGATTACTAATTCATGCATAACACACCTGGCAGTTTGGGGAGAAAGAAAGTGACAGTGCGGATCATTAATTATGGTGGTGTGGGAGGAATAGATTAATTGTCTGGAGGATAGGGATGCTTTTCTGCTGATGAGAGCGTGGGTGGTGTAAAGTTTATAGGCTAAGCAGCTTCTACTGTCTACAGGGTTGGATGAGTCATACACCTGCATCTATTAATAGTCTGAGGTAGCCTCCTTCCCTTCTTGCCTTGTCTCTTTCTACATCAATGGTCTCCAACTCACATCCTGGAGCTACTGTGTGTGCAGGCTTTTGTTCTAGCCCTGCACATCTGTTTCAAAGAATTGATTAAGCTTCATCCATTATTTTTCTGCCACACTGCTTCTTCCTCTCCTGTTTTTTCATATGAGTGTAGATAAAGGATAAGAAACGAAGGAGTGGATGCCACTACAGCCACTATTGAGCTGTAACCATTATTGAGCTGCAACCATGTACTTTAACTTGGAGACAGAGAACACTTATCTCCTTCATGTTCAATTGATCATTTTCACAGGCAGCCCAATTCTGATATTTTGCCCAGTTATTGGTCTTTTGACAGATCAGATCTTTGCTAATTATTTGGCAAAATATCACAATTGGCCTGCCTGTGTAGCCAGGGCAGACTAGCAAAAGCTACTAACTCTCTCCCTCCCTTCCCCTCTACTAACTGAAACTCAGCCGAAGGTTTAAATAGCCTCATAAAATACAATAGCCTGTGGGGCCATGGGCACAGCAATATCACTGGGTTGGTTTGGAGTCTGGCTGATAGGAGTCTGATTTGATTTGCTCACTAGCAGCCTCTTAGCTTTGTATCTGGTCTCATGGAGAAATGTGCATGGCCACGCTTGTGCTTCACTGGCGTGATTATACATGCAAAGATAACTTACTGTATATCCTCCTGAATATTGGCACTGCTCCATAAATCTGTAAGCCGCTAAGCTAGAGGAGGAGCAGAGGCATGTGAATTCTATTCATTGATTTGATTAAAGCTTTCTCAGATTAGATTATTTTTCTACCGTCTCTTATTGTATACTAATCCATTGGCTTGATATATAGTCAGGTCCAAAATGATTGGCACCGTTGATAAAGATGAGCAAAGAAAACTATATAATCAATAATACAAATACTGAGCTATATTGTATTTAAAAAATGTTTAGCAAAGTGTATTTTATTCTAATACAATTGCTCAGAGTAAGATTTTAATAAAAATGTGTACTTCAAATAATTTTCTCTCAAAAAGTTACGGGACAAAATGATTGGCTCCCCTGTTTTCAATACCAATACCTTGTTTTTAATACCACTGAGCCTTTTTCGAAAATATTTTATGAGATTGGAGAACACATTGGGAGGGATCTTTGACCATTCCTTCATACAGAATATTTTCAGATCCTTGATTTCTAAGCCAAACCCACCACTGGTGTGCGTGGCCAAATAACTATTTTCATGTCTTTTTTTGTCAGCCAGTGATTGTCAAGCAAATAACTGCTATATAATATAAACACATTTAGCATCTCCTGGCTACAAGCCATTGATGCAGACCTTTGTAAATTTGATTTTAAAAAGTCTAAATCCATTTAATATAGCCTACACTATCACAATAAACCCATTATTTATTTAAGACTGGTCTAACTAAACATGATATGAAGAAAATGTAGTCTTTTTCGGAAGAACAGAATAGCATACTCTTATGTTAGGCCCTGATATGCCATATGGCTGTGGGCTACACTAGTTCATTTAGCAGACAAGATTTGCTTAGAATTCGAAGCCTTTTGCGACCAAAGTGACCGCTGGGCCCTTGGGCTGAATATAATCATTAGAATTCCCTTCTCCCGGCTGCTGGGTTCCGAAGCGGCTCTCACTCACATGGCTCTCTCAGGTATCTCAATTGTTATTAGCGTATGCCTGTCAGGTGATCGGGTCCTTCTCACAGGCATCTCAGTTCCGAAGTAGGCTACAAGTGAAGACAAATGCATCCGGGACATGACTGCGTGCGTCCCTCATCGAATTCCGAGTTTCATATTGAAGCTGTTAGAAGAACTCTCCACATTTTAGCCTACTTTTTTTGTCAGCCAACAAGATGAATAGGACTAACGAACAGCAAAAGCACTAGCCTCTGTCAATCTACTATCCCCCATAGTACAAAAGTTGACATTTTATTGGTCAACTTGTCCTTCTGTGCAATAAATAAATATTCCAAACAGACTCTGGGACAGTTGTGGGATGCGATAGATCCCAAATTAATACAACCACTCGCATGGTTGTAACTACAAAATTTAAAGCAATTAGGCTGATGCAACCGATCAGAATGTTTATCTTAAAATGTTGATAAACTATTAGGATATTTCTTCACGCGAATGTTCCAAAATGCAATCAATTAGCGGGAAAACACTGTTCTCAAAAGTGACCGCAAATGCGATTATGCATATAATCGCATTTGCCCCCCTTCCTGATTTCTTATTTTTTTGCACATTTGTCACACTTAAATGTTTCAGATCAAACAATTTTTTATATTACACAAAGATAACCCAAGTAAACACAAAATGCAGTTTAAGTGATGCTTTTATTTATTAAGGGAAAAAAAGCTATCTGAACCTTCATGGCCCTATGTGACAAAGTAATTGCCCCCCTTGTTAAATCATGAATTTACTGTGGTTAATCACATTCTTTGGAAAGCTCAGTTCAATTTCACTAGCCACACCCAGGCCTGATTACTGCCAGACCTGTTGAATCAAGAAATCACTTAAATAGAACCTGTCTGACAAAGTGAAGTAGGCCAAAAGATCTCAAAAAGCAAGACATCATGCTGCGAAACAAAGTAATTGACATCTATCAGTCTGGAAAGGGTTACAAAGCCATTTCTAAAGCTTTGGGACTCCAGCGAACCACGGTGAGAGCCATGGAGAAAATTTGGAACAGTGGTGAACCTTCCCAGGAATGGCCGGCCTACCAAAATTATGCCAAGAGTGCAGCGACGACTCATCCAAGAGGTCACAAAAGAACCCACAACAACATCTAAAGAACTGCAGGCCTCACTTGCCTCAGTTAAGGTCAGTGTTCATGACTCAACCATAAGAAAGAGACTGGGCAAAAATGGCATCCATGGCAGAGTTCCAAGGCGAAAACCACTGCTGACCAAAAACAACATAAAGGCTCGTCTCACTTTTGGCAAAAAACATCTTGATGATCCCCAAGACTTTTGGGAAAACATTCTGTGGATTGACGAGACAAATGTAGAACTTTTTGGAAGGTCTGGCGTAAAAGTACCACAGCATATCAACAGTCAACAGTCAAATATGGTGGTGGTAGAGTGATGGTCTGGGACTGCTTCAGGACCTGGACGACTTGCTGTGATTGATGGAACCATGAATTCTGCTCTCTACCAAAGAATCCTGAAGGAGAATGTCCGGCCATCAGTTTGTGACCTCAAGCTGAAGCGCACTTGGGTTCTGCAGCAGGACAATGATCCAAAACACACCAGCAAGTCCACCTCTGAATGGCTTTAAAAAAAACAAAAATGAAGGTTTTGGAGTGGCCTCGTCAAAGTCCAGACTTGAATCCGATTGAGATGCTGTGGCGTGACCTTAAAAAGGCGGTTCATGCTCAAACACTCCAATGTGGCTGAATTAAAACAATTCATTCTGTGTTGGGTTATCTTTGTGTAATATTTAAATTGGTTTTATCTGAAACATTTTAAGTGTGACAAATGTGCAAAAAAATAAGAAATCAGGAAGGGGGCAAATACTTTTTCACAGCACTGTATGTATGCCAGTTAGGCTCTGCACCAGTTGTAAAGCGGATTAATGTGCTTAAAATTAAGACGTTTGAAAGATTTATTGGAATCTGTGTGTGTAGCCGGACAGGTAGGATGGCTGACAGTAGTGAAGGTGAACAGGTGGTCACGGGTCAGATGACTGAGAGGAATTGAGGAGACTGAAGCAGGAATTACTTTAACCATAAGTGGTATATTTAATGGTTAGTTTTTTTGTTAGCTGCATAACAAAGGAAACAGAACAACATGTACCAAAGTCAAATCATAATAACAATCATTCTCATTATTAACATAATGAATTAGTTCAGCAGTTCAATATGAAGCATGATTGAGTCATTTAGGATCGTAACCGTTCATCATAATGCAAATAAATCGATCAATTACTCAATCTATAATCTCAATCAGTTTGATCTCAGGATGATCAATTTTGCAAATAATAATAACATTTCATATTTCATTCTTCCAGATTTGTCTTATGTACATATAATTTCGTTACATTTTGCCATATATCAATGGTTTAATTGTCCCGTGATGATCTGTAGGGCTGTGATGATCTGTAGGGCCGTGATCATTGTCCATTGATATAACACAATAGGTTTGAAGCGTGCGCGCCAGTCTGCGCTCCGCAATAATAACTATAAACAATAACTGATGGCCCGCTCTCCCGAGCGCAACAGATAGTTCAGATGAAAGGTAACAGATTTGGTGGATTTACATTTGATTTGTCGACACACACAATGTCTGGATTAGGAGTTGGGGGAGAGAAAGCAGCGAGGTCAGGACGGTGGCCATTTCCTCCTTTTAATGAGTTGAGATCTGTCTGACATTTCCACCCGACCTAATTAAAGAACTCTCGCCCAGCTGCGCAAGCGGCCATGAATTAAAGGGCGATTCCACCAAGTCCATTGGCCTTTTCCACAGCCACCTCGGGATTTTGTTGAATTCCACACTCCTCATAAAGCTCATCCCTCCACGTCCTCTGTCATCTCAGGGAGAGGAATTATCTGGGCAAATGGCCAGATATATATGTCAGGTTCTTTACCTGGATCTCCCCTGATCTAACACAACCATCGGTCCCAGGCATGGTCTTGGTGATATGGCCCACCACCCAGGAGGGTCCATTATCATTACTATTTGGCAAGTGTCCAGGCTGGCCATTTCCCTCCTCCATTTCCCTCTGTGCTGTAGGATTGGTAAGTAATCCCACATGAATTGGGCCCAGAAATGGTCAGGTAAGAGGCCAAGCGAGCACGGGGCAAATCCCCAATTTTGGTTCCAGTTGCTCCGGCTGCCATTTCTGACATTCCATGCAGGCGTATTGGTGCTTGCGAGGGCTCCTCATCCTTTAAGTATTCAGTACTTCCACCTCATCTTCCCATATACCCTCTCTGGCCCGGTGGAGAAGCTTCTCATAACTCTTTATGAGGAGGCTGGTGAGAGGGTGTCTGGAGTATCAGATAATTGGATGGATAGCATCAGGATCCAAGACTTCTGCTTGGTGCAGCCTCCCTCCAACTCTGATCATTCTGAGTATTTGGTCGTATTCTGGGGCAAGTGAGAGAAGACGGCTGTCCTTAGCCACTTCCTTACCGGCTTTCAGAGGTTTTAGCTCCTCCGGGAAGCTGACTGCTTGGGCATGCTGCAGGAGGAGTGTCTCTGCAGTGAGGGAGGTGGGTATGGAAGCCACCCCATCTGAGGTCTGGTTGGTGGCGGTGATCAGATCCTGCAGTGTTTGGGATTGTGCTGGGTCAGGGAGAGCTGTTGTTGGCTCAGTAGAGATTTCGTAGCTTCGGATACTTGGAGGACAAGGAGTCCTTTGCAAGCACCAATACACCTGCATGGAATGTCAGAGATGGAGGGCCGGAGAAACTGTGCTCAAAATGGTGGACTTGCCCCCTGCTCGCTTGGGCCTCTTCAAACCCCCCTTCTGGTCAACAGGAGTAGATTTGGCCAATTTAGTTGTGATACAAACCTTATCAAAATATATAGGCCTATGGGCTAGGCTACATGAGGTGTGCGACTATGATTAAAAAATGCGCCAAAAAAGGCGTGCTGTTTCTTGCCTTACTGCACACATTGGGCATCATTCACAAGTGATTGGCTAATATTGCCACCCATCAGACTATTCTTAATTTAATGTTGTCTTTACATATACTAAATATAATATGTGTGAAATTAGTTTTGATTTAGAATGGACCATTATCATGCACCTGTCTCAGAACAGGGGCAGGGGGAAAAATGTATGTAAATGTAATGTAATGTAATGAAAAATACATGTCATCTATGCACTTAACGTAAACTCATTCACTTTTGTACATCGCCTTGGTCCGTACAATTGACCTTTATTTTAGCACCCAAAAAACGTAATACTTCCAGATCAACTGTAATGTCAATACCATTGTAAAGCACAATTTCTCCCCTTTCCACCGAAATCCATGCCGAGACCTCAACGCTGCCCGTTTCTGCATGATTCAAGAAGGCAATGAGCTCCGTCGGGTCTTTTTAAAAATGGCGGGTGGGGAAGCGAAACTAATGCGTGGTAGTGAGAAGGAGAGATGTCGTGTGGGAAAATGGCTTTTTTCACTCGATCTGTCCAACTTATCACCTTATCGCCTCTAAAATGTAAATAAAACACCATAAAGAGTTTATATAATGTGTCATTACATACCTATTTGAAGGTTTGTGTCGAATTTGAATCGGGTTTTTAGGGCTGTGCTAACGTGATCTTCAGAAGTAAACAGCGGCTTTGAGAGTCATGATCGCTTACAGTGATGACGCAAAAAATGACTAGGTATTCCCCCTTACCCCCGTCACTGTCCATTTTCTTGTTTTTAAACGATGAGAGAAGTGCTACACCTGGCGGAGAGAGATTGTAAGACAGAAATAGTTGCTTTATGCTTCCTGTCCGTTACGGTATGACACGTCACGATGTAACGGAGGGTCAGTTTTTTTCTACTTTTCTCCAATACTATAGAGCCATTACCTTGTCGATCAACGCTTGAATAGAAACGTAGTTCACACCCCAGATTTTAAAGTCAACACAGTCGCTACAGTCCCATTCGTTTTCTTTGCAGCCTCGTTTGAATGTCGCGGTTGCGCACGTTTGTACGGAATGGGGTGAGTTCACGTTAAATAGCGACTGGAGGATGCTTTTGCCAAGGTTCATTTTCATTCTAGCCAGGTAGGCTATACTCTGTTGTAAAGCGAAGCAATGTGTAAAGCAATGTGTGAAGCGAAGGAATGGTCTATTAGGAAAAGTGAGAAATAAATATAGTTGGCCTAGCCTACAGAAAGTGGATGGGATCCTCTTTTTAATACAGGCAATCAAAACTTTCTCACGCAATTGCATAGACTATTGAAATGTTTTATTTGCATTAATGTCTGAGTGATTAGAGGGACAATAGAGTGCTGAGTACCAGGCAGTTAGCAGGTTTGGTAGGCTACTAATTACCAACAGCAGCTTGGAGAAGACTAGTTACCGTGACTGAACGTTCACGTAGAATTTGAATGCAGTCATGACTCGTGACCATCAGTGTGGCGGTAATACAGTCACCATAACAGCCCTAATTGGCACTTGGATTCAAACAGGTGCTTGGATTTGAACCAATGGTCAGATGACATGAAAATTGAGCTCTTTGGCCATGCACACCAGTGGTGGGTTTGGTGTCGAAAGAAAGATGCAGAAAATAACCCCATATCTACTGTAAAATATGGTGGTGGATCTTTGATGTTATGTGGTTATTTTGCTCATGCTGGTCCTGAGGCCCAAAATCCACAAAAAAATGCTTTAGTTAAACACAAAATCATTATTTTGCAATGGCCATCTGTCTCTGAACTTGAACCCCATTGAAAACGTTGTTTAAGTTGAAGAGGGAAGTCCTTCAGCTCAGACAGAGGATATCAAGGATCTGTAAAGATTCTGTTTGAAGGAATGGTCTAAGATCCCTCCCAAAGTGTTCTTCAGTCTCATAAAACATTTTAGAAAATGGCTGTGTCTTTATACTTGCAAGGTGAGGTATTAAAAACACGGGCAATAATTTTGACCCCTATCTTTTTGAGTAGGAAATATTACATCTCTTTCTCTGGGCAATTGTATTAGTATAAAATAATATAATTTCCTTTTTTTTTCTTGCATACAATATAGCTCAGTATTTGTATTTTTGTCTTTTTTGCTCATCTTTATCAACGGTGTCAATCATTTTGAACTTGACTGTAGTAGCTGACATTCACATTATCAGCAATAGTGCCTTTTCAAAGTAAACGTTTCAAATATTTTACATTTCCCAGGCTCGAGAAGGATTATTCTCCAATTAAGTGTTTTTTTTTTTTACCGTTATCTATGACTAATACCATTAATTTATTAATACTCCTGCACTGAAATACCCTCCTTTTCAGTGAAGGGAAAAGCAACAGTTTGTCTATTATAGCTCTTGTCATTTCTGCCAGCGCTCTCTCTGTCTTTTGTTTAGCTGTCACCTTACTGTTTCTCTCCTTTTTCCCATTGTCTAGTTTTTCAAAGTGTAAATTCTATTAACGCCTCACGCCGTTTTCCCCTGCCATCCTTTGCAAGCAGACAGCTAGGGGGACTTATCTAAATCACACAACTTTCCTCCCAGATAATGCTCTATAAAAAAACAGACAACAATTCCGGCTTTATATTTAAATGGTAATGACAAAAACACTCACAATAGTTTTTTTTTTTTTTTTTTGTAAAATAAAAATATCTGCCCTAGAAAGACACATTGCTATTGCAGTTGAGTGTAATACTGAAGGCTTATTGGAACAGCAGTGTGCAGCAAAACCGGTGTAGAAGTGGATATACTTTTTAAGGAGCTTTTGAATCCTTTTACTTTATCCTGCAGCTACTTTTTATTTGCTGACCTAGCCAATCTCAACAGTCATGTCTAGTAAAAAAGTTGGCCTTAGACGCTAGAACTTGGTTGCATGGCTACCCATCCTTATCGATAGAGTCGCTGATGAGTTTTTGTAGAACGCCCCTCATTTTGAAGTCACACAAACGACTTCTAGGATGGCAGTGTCAGACCGAATGGATGTAGCGATCGATAGCAGCAACGGAATTTAATTCCGGGTGAGTCATCAGAACTTGGGGTTACAACCAATGATTCATATCTACACTAGATGTCTGACAGATGGCGGTGCTTTGAAGCCACCGCACCTCCATATTGGCACCCCCACTGTTGTAACAAATATTTTGGTAGCTATAGAAATGCATTTATTAATGTCAACATTTTGTTTTTGCCACATTTATTTGATTACAGACACCATCATATTTTCAAATTATAATATGTGCGCTAAACATAAAAAAAAATTGTATAGATATACACTGCTCAAAAAAATAAAGGGAACACTTAAACAACACAATGTAACTCCAAGTCAATCACACTTCTGTGAAATCAAACTGTCCACTTAGGAAGCAACACTGATTGACAATAAATTTCACATGCTGTTGTGCAAATGGAATAGACAACAGCTGGAAATTATAGGCAATTAGCAAGACACCCCCAATAAAGGAGTGGTTCTGCAGGTGGTGACCACAGACCACTTCTCAGTTCCTATGCTTCCTGGCTGATGTTTTGGTCACTTTTGAATGCTGGCGGTGCTTTCACTCTAGTGGTAGCATGAGACGGAGTCTACAACCCACACAAGTGGCTCAGGTAGTGCAGCTCATCCAGGATGGCACATCAATGTGAGCTGTGGCAAGAAGGTTTGCTGTGTCTGTCAGCGTAGTGTCCAGAGCATGGAGGCGCTACCAGGAGACAGGCCAGTACATCAGGAGACGTGGAGGAGGCCGTAGGAGGGCAACAAGCCAGCAGCAGGACCGCTACCTCCGCCTTTGTGCAAGGAGGAGCAGGAGGAGCACTGCCAGAGCCCTGCAAAATGACCTCCAGCATGCCACAAATGTGCATGTGTCTGTTTCTGACCATTTGAGCAGACTCCATGAGGGTGGTATGAGGGCCCGACGTTCACAGGTGGGGGTTGTGCTTACAGCCCAACACCGTGCAGGACGTTTGGCATTTGCCAGAGAACACCAAGATTGGCAAATTCGCCACTGGCGCCCTGTGCTCTTCACAGATGAAAGCAGGTTCACACTGTCACATGTGCTCAATCTGGAGACGCCGTGGAGAGCGTTCTGCTGCCTGCAACATCCTCCAGCATGACCCGTTTGGCGGTGGGTCAGTCATGGTGTGGGGTGGCATTTCTTTGGGGGGCCGCACAGCCCTCCATGTGCTCGCAAGAGGTAGCCTGACTGCCATTAGGTACCGAGATGAGATCCTCAGACCCCTTGTGAGACCATATGCTGGTGCGGTTGGCCCTGGGTTCCTCCTAATGCAAGACAATGCTAAACCTCATGTGGCTGGAGTGTGTCAGCAGTTCCTGCAAGAGGAAGGCATTGATGCTATGGACTGGCCTGCCCGTTCCACAGACCTGAATCCAATTGTGCACATCTGGGACATCATGTCTCGCTCCATCCACCAACGCCACGTTGCCCCACAGACTGTCCAGGAGTTGGCGGATGCTTTAGTCCAGGTCTGGGAGGAGATCCCTCAGGAGACCATCCGCCACCTCATCAGGAGCATGCCCAGGCGTTGTAGGGAGGTCATACAGGCACGTGGAGGCCACACACACTACTGAGCCTCATTTTGACTTGTTTTAAGGACATTACATCAAAGTTGGATCAGCCTGTAGTGTGGTTTTCCACTTTAATTTTGAGTGTGACTCCAAATCCAGACCTCCATGGGTTGATAAATTGGATTTCCATTGATTATTTTTGTGTGATTTTGTTGTCAGCACGTTCAACTATGTAAAGAAAAAGTATTTAATAAGATTATTTCATTCATTCAGATCTAGGATGTGTTATTTTAGTGTTCCCTTTATTTTTTTGAGCAGTGTATATTCAGAGATTTTCCTTGAAGTATAATTGTTTTAAAGTTCTATTGTTACTGTCCCCACTGCAACAAAAAAATACTTAAATACATGTAATTCTGTCCTTGAAACATTAATTGAAATACTGACGAATTCCATTCATTCCTATGGAGGACTGCTCCTTCTGGGGAGTACCAATATGGCTGACCGGTGGCTTCAAAGCCTCTTATTGGCCAATGCATAGCATCAGAAATCCAGGGTTTGTATACTTAATTGGTTTAAACCAGTTTGTGTGACTGTCTATTTAATTTTTGTTCTGATATGTCAATAACATCTCTGTTTTCTGAAGTGTTTTCTGTCTGTTGGCTTTGGAGCTCACTTTGCACAAGCTCTTCTGTCTCCATACTACAAATGTGTTACTGTCCCTTGATTGTTTTCTCTCCTCTCTGTTACTCCTTGTCACCTCTTCTCTTCCCCTCACTTCTCTATCTCTCATTCTCTCTCTTGCTCTCACCTTGTCGGTTCTTTTGTATATATCTGGCTCCGCTGTATCTTTCTCTAACTCTTTTCCTATACCATCTTTTACCTAGCCCATGTCTCCTTGTCCTCTCAATCCTTCTCTCTCAATTTCTCTCCCTTCCCTTATAACTTTCTTCCATCCTTCTTTCCTCAGCAATTTTGAATTCAGAATTTTAACAACCACAGTGTTAAATGTAACATTTTCTTAGTGTGTAGATGTGACCCAACGAAAAAGTGTTAAACTAACACCCCCAGAGTGTTGGGGCCCTAAAACTGCGGGTGTTTCAAATTCTGACTTAAAGTAACACTTTATTAGACTTGATGCTGTTACACTTTCTCAGTGAATAACAATGTAGTGTCACAGTAATTTGTTTGGGTGTGTAAACACTATAGGGTGTAAAGCCATATTTGCATATTTCCCAGAGTGCCTTTTGAATGGATGTTAGTTGTCCACCCATGACTGTTTGTTAGTGACAGAGACATGGTTGTTGCATTAATTAACTTCCAGTTCTGACACCTTCACCAAGTGACTGCCTAAGTGAAAGTGTTTGAATTAATAGTTATGGCCTAGTTTTCCTTAACAATATGGTCTTAAAGTGCAGGCTCATGGGCCACATCAGACCTGCAAGTCACAATATGATGGCTTTCAAAGTTTTTTTTATTTAACTAGGCAAGTCAGTTAAGAACAAATTCTTATTTATAATGACGGCCTAGGAATACTGGGTTAACTGCCTTGTTCAGGGGCAGAACGACAGATTTTTAACCTTGTCGGCTCGGGGATTTGATCTAGCAACCTTTTGGTTACTGGCCCAACGCTCTAACCACTAGGCTACCTGCCGCACCAAAGTGATTTGTAATTCCTATTGGAATCCAGCCAAAGGGAGGATATTCAACAATTTTATCACCTACAACCTGCATTCAAAATGACTATGGTAAAAAAAAAAACAACTGATGACTACCTAAACCATGTAAACTGGAACAACCATCTCAGTAATAGGTGCAATAAGTCAAACCACTTACATATTGGATAAGTTTAGAACAATTTCAGTTATTTATCAATTAATCAATCAATGTTCATGCAGAAACATAGATGTTAAAACAATCTATTCTGAAAATCCACCAGCAACAAACAAAGCACTCAGTTAACGGAAATTAACTCCACACAGTTGAGTAACAACAACACCATGCCGTGTTGATTCCACTGTGATTCAAATAACACTGCAGATAGCTTCAATTTCAATCCCACTGGTGTTAACCCCACTAGAATCAACACTCAGATAACACTCAATACTTTTACCTCAACACAGAGATTTGAACACTTGTACATTCTCTGCGCTTTCCCTCTTTTTAACCCCCAATCTTCTCTTCTCTCCCTCCAAGGTCTGATGATCACCACCCCATATCGATCCCCTCTTATCCCTCATTCCTAACCTCTCTTCCTCTCCAGGGTCAGAGAGACGTCGACCCATCTCACTTCTGACCCCTCTTTCTCTTCTCTTCCAGGGCGAGTATCGTTCTTTTCCTCAGGGTCGGAAAACCTTCACCGCGTAGAGCAGGTCTCGTGGGGAACGCGCTACGCCATCACAGTCTCCTTCACCTGTGACCCCGCCCACGCCATTTCAGACCCCGCCATGCCCATTACCTCTGTGTGACAGTGTCGCCTGGAGGACTCCTGCAACACAGAGATGGGAGAGGAAAGGGAAGGAGAGAAAAGGGTGGTGAGGAGAGAAAAGAGGGGGCAGATATGGGATTTTCGCTGATCATTCAGCAACACCTGAAATAATATTTTCTATATCAGCATCTTATACTTAAACAGAAATGAATGCTTTTTACTTTTCTATGTGGTGCTAATCACATCACTGATGGTAGAGGCAAGGAGAAGGACAAAGGATAATACACACTGGTCTAAGATCAGTTTTATCAGTGCCAAAGTAAACAGGGTGTACTGCTTTCTGACAATAAGATTCCACTTACTACACAGTATGTTCTTCACAATCTAAATTAAGTGATTTAAAAGTAAATTGTTTTGATACAATGTTTTGCCTTTTTTCTTTTCTTTGTCACATTTCCATTCCATGGTTATCTCTATACTGATTGTGTTGCAGAAGGGGTCAAATGTAGTCCGGGTACCAGTCTCTTCAGCTAACATTCCACTCCTCGCCACTCCTCCTTTGCAATGACAAAGAGTGTCAAGGTGTGGAATGTTCGCTAAAGAGACCGGTACTTAGGCAAGGTCAAATGCCTGTGCCCTCCATTTCTATCTAATTTCAACTTTGCCTTGTTTATTCCTCTGTTTGTTTCTCTTTCAATATTTGTGCACCAATGGTTTCCGCTCCACTAGAAACTGAATGGCTCAAAGCACAAACAGGTTTGAGAAATGGGTTTTGGAGAGGTGGAGGAGTGGTATTTGTACACCTCTTGACAACTTTCCTATTCCCTCATGTGAAAGTATCAACCTGTTGAAGCACCAAAGGGCACTTCCATGCCATTCACTCTCAATTACATAGGGAATGTGACAATGTGTTTTCTTCTGAGAAGAAACCCCACAGTTGAAAAGTAATTAGTATTTTTATGTGTCAAGCTTTATCATTTGATCAAATGGGATATTATTTGAAGATTGTCTGTGGGATTTGGAAGAAATAAAAGAACCCGAAGTAACCTAGTTTTGGACAACAAAATCATTGAAGGGGAGTGAACGAGTGCAGAATTGGGCTTACGACTTAGAAAGTTGTGGCATCACCTCACCAACCCTGGCTGTCTGAAACACACTAAGCGCCTTAGGAAGTCATTGTACGAGCCTTCAGCCATTTTACGCCCTCATACTCAGGATAAGGCATGGTGTTTCCAATTTCTAGCTAAGTACATGGTCCATGCATCTGCTTATGAAGCCTGCTTCCCTAAATGAATCGGGAGGATGCTCATGGCATCCATACCGTGACATGCATTTTTATTCTTAACCTCTCTATCCACTTTCTCCCAAACAATTTGAAATCAAATATTATTGGTAGAAAATGAATGAGCGTGTTCCCCCATGCAGCATGTATAGTGTTTATTTTGTACAAAACATTAAGAACATCTTCCTAATATTGAGTTGCACCCTTTTCCCCTCAGAACAGCCTCAATTTGTCGGGGCATGGACTCTACAAGGTGTTGAAAGCATTTCACAGGGATGCTGGCCCATGGTGACTCCAATGCTTCCCACATTTAAAGGGTGAATGGGCGAGACAAAGGTGTAGATGAAGGGGAGGAAACGGGTTAACGAAGGATTTTTAAACCTCGAGACAATTGAGTGTATGTGTGCCATTTAGAGGGTGAAGGGGCAAGACAAAAGATTTACAGTAAGTGCCTTTGAACGGGGTATGGTAGTATGAGTCAGGCTCAACGGTTTGAGTGTGTAAAGAACTGCAGCGCTGCTGGGTTTTTCACGTTCAACAGTTTCCCAAGTGTATCAAGAATGGTCCACCACCCAAAGAACATCCAGCCAACTTGACACACAGGAAACTGTTGAGCGTGAAAAACCCAGCAGCGTTGCAGATCTTGACACAAACCGGTGCATCTGTCACCTACTACCATGCCCGGTTCAAAGGCACTGCAATATTTTGTCTTGACCATTCACCCTCTGAATGGCACACATACACAATCAATGTCTCAATTGTCTCAAGGCTTCAGTATCCTTTAATCTGTCTCCTTCCCTTCATCTACACTGATGGTGGATTTAACCGGTGAAATCAGTAAGGGATCATAGCTTTCACCTGGTCAGTCTGTCATGGAAAGAGGTGTTCATAATGTTTTGTACACTCAGTGTATATTTCAATTGCCAATGCATTGATTATCAACTGACTTTTGTCACAGAATGACAATTGAGTTGGTTAGATTCTGTGGTTGTGGGAGGGAACCACATGACATATTGGAGCAGGGGTTGTATCACAATAGTCAAACGTGGCTTCTTCTCCTTGTCTCTTCTCCTTTGTACACACTAATTCACAATAAGGCATCTCCATATTGCTTTCACCTGTGCTGTTTTTTCAGTGCTGGCGAAGGAAAGGACAAGAGGAGAGGCAGCCCCTTGACACCTGAGATGTAGCCCCAGGGACTGTTATCTGTTGGGTATCAGAAGGCTGGCACACAGGCCCAGTATTGCCTTGTAATCCGTGCCAGTGAGTTGGCAGAGTTTAAATCCTATTATGTCTTTACCTGATCTTTAAATCCTCAGTCAGCTCCATGTCGGTCAGTTTATTTCACCCTCAATCAGATCAGTCTTTTTGGACATCAGATGCATATTAATAATCGAGTCTGTTGTCAGGAAGCCATGTTGAAAACATCAATAAAGCGATGATTGAAAAGAACAGCATGCCTTGAGCTATTGTAATGCATGACAAGTCTTGTTAGGGTCTGTGTATGTTCCGTTCATTTGTTTTAGCTTCAGTATGTATTACACACAGAACTAAATCCCTCCCTTCAGTTCTGTCTGTAGGGGGAATATTAGTTGTGAGTGAGCCCAATAGCTTATCTTTAGTAAGGATAGAAATTAACTTTTCAGAAGTGCATGTGAGTACAAGTGTGTTACCTAGATCTCTTCCTCAGGCACTTCATATGGGGCCTGCTTGACAGTTTTCATCTTTGAGGAGAGAAGGATGAGGAGGAGGAGAAGAAAGGGATGAGATGAGGAGTGGGAGGGAGGATGGAAGAGTGTGAAATTAGGAGAGACGGGAGGTAGCAACAACAGAATGGAACACACACGATGGAGCACACATGTCAAATAAACTGTGCAAGAAACGGTGGAAAATCTGGAGTTACATGTGTTGGTGAAGTGCTGTGCATAAGAATTCTGGTTCACACTAGGGGATGTGTTTAATTCAAAGCTGTTGGACCAATCTTTTGGGTAACAAAAACAGTTTAGGAGACCATAGAGAGGAAAAACGGCTACCACGTTGAAACGCAGGAAACCTGTGGGATTCAAGGCACTCTTGTTTGTGTATTGAAAATAATTTGGGATTTCTTCAGAAATAGCTCAATGGGTCCCCACACAGGGACTCTGATCAATAACAAGAAAATACAGGCTTTATAAACTGAAACTTTTTTTACCTCCTTTAGATAAGTGCCTTGAACAAGTTCTGACTATTCAAAGAGGACCTTGTAGGACCTAGTCTCAACTCCAAAGCGACACAGCCTACTAGCCTACGCACACATGATCACCCTTCTATATCAGTTGTCCACATTGCTGATCTCTTCTGATCATATCATTTTTCCATTGTAAAATATCAAATGAATTGGTAGATTTAGCTGAACACTGTCTTCTGCTTCTTCACTATTAAAGAAGTTCCGTAGTTAAAAACGGCCCATGAAGACTTTCTTGCGGTTACTTGATGCAAATGGAAAGTGAAGGTCCAGTGCCTATTACTTAATTTTCCTAACATGTCTTCCCTCGTTAAAACAAACTTCAAACTGTAAAACCTCCAATTGTCTCTCATTCCTGCTCCACGTACGTAACGGGCATAGCCCAGCGCCTGTTGGAGCGCTCTGAGTAATACAAGCCTTCATTGGCTGATAAAACGCAGCCGGGTGTTTACACTTGAAGCGGCTGCGTTGCGTTATAATTTCCTTAAACTGCCTATTTACCCTCCTCTGTCTTGAAAAAACAGATGGGGATAGGAAACCGCTCCGCTCTGCATTCCAAATGGCATCCTATAGGCCCTGGTCAAAAGTAGTACACTATATCAGGAAAAGTGTGCCTTTTTAGACCCAGAATGCAATCTGAGAGTATGATGAACATCAGAGAGAATGTGAAATATTCAGCAAGGCTCCGGTGTTATCTGCTGGAGTAATATATTATTATCTGGGACTAATTAGGAGAGAGAGAGCGGTACACCATCTAAGCTTTTTCACTGGCAAATGTTACGGATATGTGCAGGCCACCTGGGACTTGGTGTGTGCCCGGGTGCGTGTGTGTGAAAGGAAGTGTATAAAACCAATTTCCTGCCATTTGGCTGTGTTTTATCTGTGTGGGTGAGAGGTGAGTTTGAGGAGGTGGAGATGTGAAGGCAGATGGTGGTCTGACGTGACACTGATACGGTTCCCGTTGGAGCAGATTAGACTAAACAACCATCTGCCCAGCACAGGAGGCCATCTTAATTAGAGGTCGACCAATTAATCGGTAATCGGTATTTTTGGACACAGATTTGCTGATATTTTTTTAAACATTTTTTACATTTTTTTATACACCTTTATTTAACTAGGCAAGTCAGTTAAAACCTGTTGTGGATAGGGGGCAGTATTTTCACGGCCGGATAAAAAACGTACCCGATTTAATCTGGTTACTACTCTTGCCCAGAAACTAGAATATGCATATAATTAGTAGATTTGGATAGAAAACACTGTAAAGTTTCTAAAACTGTTTGAATGGTGTCTGTGAGTATAACAGAACTCATATGGCAGGCAAAAACCTGACAAGATTCCAAGCAGGAAATGGCCTGTCTGACAATTTGTGGTCCTTCTGTTGCATCTCTATCGAAATTACAGTATCTGAGCTGTTACGAGCTGTTGTGCTTTCGCCGAAAAGCTATTTTAAAATCTGACATAGCGATTGCATAAAGGAGTTCTGTATCTATAGTTCTTAATATAATTGTTATGTATTTTGTCAACGTTTATGATGAGTAATTTAGTAAATTCACCGGAAGTTTTGGGTGGGAATGCTAGTTCTGAACATCACATGCTAATGTAAAAAGCAGTTTTTTTTATATAAATATGAACTTGATTGAACAACACATGCATGTATTGTATAACATAATGTCCTAGGAGTGCCATCTGATGAAGATCATCAAAGGTTAGTGCTGCATTTAGCTGTGGTTTGGGTTTTTGTGACATATATGCTTGCTTTGAAAATGGCTTTTTGATTATTTTTGGCTGGGTACTCTCCTGACATAATCTAATGTTTTGCTTTCGCTGTAAAGCCTTTTTGAAATCGGACAATGTGGTTGGATTAACGAGAGTCTTATCTTTCAAATGGTGTAAAATAGTCATATGTTTGAGAAATTGAAGTTATAGCATTTTTAAGGTTTTTGTATTTCGTGCCACGCTCTACCATTGGATATTGGTGAGGCGTTCCGCTAGCGGAATGTCTGTCCTCAACAGGTTAAGAAGACATTCTTATTTTCAATGACGGCCTAGGAACGGTGGCCGTCAAACTTCCATCTATTTCTATCCATGAACAGAGATACAATACATCTTTGTTCAGGGGCAGAACGACAGATTTTTACCTTGTCAGCTCGGGGATTCGTTTTTGCAACCTTCCGGTTACTAGTCCAACGCTCTAACCACCTGCCTTACATTGCACTCCACGAGGAGCCTGCGTGGCAGGCTGACTACCTGTTACGCGAGGGCAGCAAGAAGCCAGGGTAAGTTGCTAGCTAGCATTAAACTTATCTTATAAAAAAACTATCAATCTTAACATAATCACTAGTTAACTACACATGGTTGATGATATTACTAGTTTATTTAGCGTGTCCTGCGTTGCATATAATCGATGCGGTGCCTGTTAATTTCTCATTGAATCACAGCCTACTTCGACAAACGGGTGATGATTTAACAAGCGCATTTGCGAAAAAAGCACTGTCGTTGCACCAATGTACCTAACCATAAACATCAATGCCTTTCTTTAAAATCAATACACAAGTATATATTTTTAAACCTGCATATTTAGTTAATATTGCCTGCTAACATGAATTTCTTATAACTAGGGAAATTGTGTCACTTCTCTTGCATTTCATGCAAGCAGTCAGGGTATATGCATCAGTTTGGGCCGCCTAGCTCATTGCGAACTGTGTGAAGTCCATTTATTCCTAACAAAGGCCGTAATTAATTATGACATAACATTGAAGGTTGTACAATGTAACAGCAATATTTAGACTTAGGGATGCCATCCGTTAGATATAATACAGAACGGTTCCGTATTTCACTGAAAGAATAAATGTTTTGTTTTCGAAATGATAGTTTCCGGATTCGACCATTTTAATGACCAAAGGCTCGTATTTCTGTGTGTTATTATGTTATAATTAAGTCTATGATTTGATAGAGCAGTCTGACTGAGCGATGGTAGGCACCAGCAGGCTCGTAAGCATTCATTCAAACAGCACTTTTGTGCGTTTGCCAGCAGCTCTTCGCAAAGCTTCAAGCATTGTGCTGTTTATGACTTCAAGCCAATCAACTCCCGAGATTAGGCTGGTGTAACCGATGTGAAATGGCTAGCTAGTTAGCGGGGTGCGTGCTAATAGCGTTTCAAACGTCACTCGCTCTGAGACTTGGAGTAGTTGTTCCCCTTGCTCTGCATGGGTAACGTTGCTTTGAGGGTGGCTGTTGTCGATGTGTTCCTGGTTCGAGCCCAGGTAGGAGCGAGGAGAGGGATGGAAGCTATACTGTTACACTGGCAATACTAAAATGCCTATAAGAACATCCAATAGTCAAAGGTATATGAAATATAAATCGTATAGAGAGAAATAGTCTTATAATTCTTATAATAACTACAATCTAAATCTTCTTACCTGGGAATATTGAAGACTCATGTTAAACGGAACCACCAGCTTTCATATGTTCTCATGTTCTGAGCAAGGAACTTAAATGTTAGCTTTTTTACATGGCACATATTGCACTTTTACTTTCTTCTCCAACACTTTGTTTTTGCATTATTTAAACCAAATTGAACATGTTTCATTATTTATTTGAGGCTAAATTGATTTTATTGATGTATTATATTAAGTTAAAATAAGTGTTCATTCAGTATTGTTGTAATTGTCATTATTACAAATAAATAAATAAAATAAAAATCGGCCGATTAATCGGCATCTGCTTTTTTTTGGTTCCTCCAATAATTGGTATCGGCGTTGAAAAATCATAATCGGTTGACCTCTAATCTTAATCACCGTTATAGACTCTACATAAAACATGAGGGCTGATTTAGCGATTGTTCATTAGCCGCCAAGAGGACAGCACAACCGGAACAGAAATTCTTGTACAAAATAACAAATAGATTATTTTATCTGTATCACACTAATGATATTGATCCAGTCTGATCAATTCTGGATCACACACTGATAGGGTTCCATTGATGATCAATGAAACACTGATATATGATCAGGATTAAGGAGAATTGTGGTGACTTTGTCACTTGTAGAAGGCCGGATGTAAACAAACCAAGCTAATAGCAGAGATTTCAGCACCATGGCCAGCGGTCACACTGGTGTTCCAAAGTTCCAACAGTCAGCACCACATGACAGTAGATAGCGACCATCACTCAGGTACTTGTACTGAAGTAACTCTGCACTTGGAGGAGAAAGACAGGAAGGCCTACAGTTTCCTCACCTCAGTGCAAATGAAGGACAGGAAAGTATATTTTTGACTATTGAGAACCCATTCTTCTCAGCCAGACGGTGACAAACCAGGACAGAGGGAAGAGATGCTTTTACTGTGTAACTTTCACATCTGTCTGCTATATTTTCCACCTCCATGGTGGATCTTCCTCCCACCTGCTGTGGTATTCAGTGAAAGTATTTATTAGAGTCTACCTGCCAATCACTGTAGCCAGGGATGCTAAACACTGAAAGACAGCAGGTGGGAGTCAGGTAGATTATACAAGTGTAGTAGAATATAGCACAGGAGACTCTGAGTCAAACACTAGTAAAACCAGTTTCTCCTCCACACACTTCATCGCTCTGCCATGAATTGAAACTAGTCCTGATTGACCTGTCCACTGTCAAGTCATATCTAACTTGAGGGATAGGAAGAAGGAAGGATAATACAAGAATAATATACCCAGCCATATGACAATGTTTAATATCTTAGCAAACTACTTTTGTGCATTTGACAGTTGCGTAAAAGGGATAATGATTACCTGTTGCAGTTCCAAAATCACTCTCTCTTTGCACGGGCTCACTGTCCCTGCAGAGTCCCCATCACCAGCGTCTCGGAGTTAAACTCAAACTGATTCGAGGAGGATGCCGACTTCCCGCAGGAATACAAGCTGGGCGTGCGCTGCTTAAAAGACGAGGTGTAGCGGTAGAAACTCTTGTGTCTGTTCTTCAGGTATTCCCTGTAGTTCTTGGTGAGGAGGGTGTATAGGAAGGGGTTAATGCAGCTGTTGCTGTAGGTGAGACAGGCCACCAGGTAGTTAATACAGGTGTGTGTGTGAGATGCCAGGCTTAACGGTTTGTGCTGGTACAACGGGAACAGTTGCCATATCCAGAACGGCAGGAAACACGCCCAGAACACCAGAACTATAGTGAAAATCATTACCAATACTTTCTGCTTCGGGGAGCGCTTGTTCCTTTTGTTGATGACCGAGTTCTTCTGGGACTCTAAATAAGTCCGGGCTAACTTCGTATACAAATAGCCGATAATCAACCCAGGTGCCATGATGCTCGTGCCAAACAAAACGGTCAGGTAGATCTTATACGCCCGGGGCGCCCATGTGGGCGCGCACATCCTCTTCACCCCCCCGTTGGGCGCGCTCTTGGTGGTCTCTGTGACCATGACCATCATGGGTAAGGTGAGGACCAGGGAGAGCAGCCATACCCCCCAGGCCAGAGCTTTGCGGTAGCTCTTCGAGCGCCGTACCGTGTCAAGGGGCTTGGTGACGGCCAGGTAGCGCTCCGTGCACATCACAGTGAGGGTAAATATGCTGGCGTGCATGGTGAGCAGGTCCAGGCTGAGGAGGATGCGGCATCCCACATCTCCGAAGTACCAGTCCTTGAGGAAGTAGGTGCACACCACGAACGGGATTGTGGAGAGGTACAAGAGGTCCGCTAGCGCTAGGTTAATGATGGAGATGTACATGGAGGTGGCGAAGCGGATAGAATGACACATCACTACTAGAGTGTACACATTCCCCGACACGCCGACTATGTAGACGACCGACAACAAGGTCCCGAAAGTGGAGGTGATAACCAGCTCGTCCACGCTGCTCCCGGAGCCGCTGTTTGGAGCTGGCGGACTGACATTATGGTTAACAGTCTTGTTGTGGTTCATCCCTCTGTCTGTGTGGAGCCTCTCTGGTGTCGTTCCGTTTTTGTTCCGATGTATTGTTTATGGTGAAGAAGAACTAAAAGATGCAGCTAGGGTTAGTTGGTCACTGGTCAGTGAAGCGCACCAGTGCAGGTTGTGTGTTGACTTTAGCGATATCTGTCTGCGCGCGCTGCCGCTGCTCTTCTCCGCTTCTCCTGACGTCAGTCACTGAACTCTTCCCCAGTCACACTCTCATGGATCTTGCATAACATATACAAACATAACACTATATATAGTACATTATATTTAATTAATTCTGAATTTATTCATGAACTCATTAATTTTGAGCTGTGACAAAATAAGTAATATGCCAAACAAGAGGGACTGAGAGAAATAAGAAGGTGCGTTTCTTACATAAATAATTTACTTTGCCTGCAAAAAAATTAACGAAGATTGAGTATGGATTTCCTACAGATTAATATGTTAATTTGGAAATGGTAGAATTCCCGTTATTGCAAGGAAAGAGAGCGGGACACATTTACGCACGTACATTCGGGGTAATTATTAACAGTGACTTGTCTCGATCGTTAATTTGATATCCAGGGTGTCTCTTTACTGAAGATCAGGCTGGCAAACTTAGTAATAGAATCTCATAAAAAGGGTATTGTGATATTCATCTTTCTCACCTGGACCTACACACGCGTAGGTATTAGGAAAAATCAAACGTCCCTGCTTCTGGCACAACAAAAAAAAACTTTCGATTTAATGCCCTTGTATAATCTAAGAGGTGAAAATATATTTTCCATTTCCTCAAAAACGTTTAGACTAATGACGCTATACAGATAATATAATAATATACCACGAACTCGATGTTGTGCATAAATAAGTTGTTGAGGTTTGAGAAATAGTTTAAGTGAGCAATTTACGGAGAAAGTGTGTGCAGATACACCTGTGCTTCTCCAATGGGGCTGTAACTTCTTTATTCCAGTCACAAAGTATAGATTTGATAAATGGTTATTATTACATTTCCAAGTAGTGCCCTCTTTTAAAAGCTCCTTCAGGAAAGGGCGGCAGGCCAGGTGTCTTTAAGGGTAATTGTTCTGATGAGAGGGGGCCATGCTGTCTCCCGGATAGAGAGTGCAATAACAAGTGCATAGGAGGTGTGTGTGTGTGTGTGTGGTGTGTGTGTGTGTGTGTGTGTGTGTGTATGTATGTGTTAAGAGTAAACACACAAGAGAGACTGTGTTATGTGAGATAAAAGATGTCTGCAGATGGGAGGGGAACAGAATAGAGGAAGCATACAGTGCCTTGCAAAAGTATTCATCCCCCTTGGCGTTTTTCCTATTTTGTTGCATTACAACCTGTAATGTAAATTGATTTTTAATTGGATTTCATGTAATGCACATACACAAAATTGTCCAAATTGGTGAAGTGAAATGAAAAAAATGACTGAAATTTTTAAAAGTAGTGCTTGCATATGTATTCACCCTCTTTGCTACGAAGCTCCTAAATAAGATCTGGTGCAGCCAATTACCTTCAGAAGTCACATAATTAGTTAAATAAAGTCCAGCTGTGTGCAATCTAAGTGTCACATGATCTGTCACATGATCTCAGTATATATACACCTGTTCTGAAAGGCCCCAGAGTCTGCAACACCACCAAGCAAGGGGCACCACCAAGCAAGCGGCACCACCAAGCAAGCGGCACCATGAAGACCAAGGAGCTCTCCAAACAGGTCAGGGACAAAGTTGTGGAGAAGTACAGATCAGGGTTGGGTTATATAAAAAAATATCAGAAACTTTGAACATCCCACGGAGCACCATTAAATCCATTATTAAAAAATGGAAAGAATATGGCACAACAACAAACCTGCCAAGAGAGGGCCGCATACCAAAACTCACGGACCAGGCAAAGAGGGCATTAAGCAGAGAGGCAGCAAAGAGACCAAAGATAACCCTGAAAGAGCTGCAAAGTTCCACAGCGGAGATTGGAGTATCTGTCCATAGGACCACTTTATGCGGCACACTGCACAGAGCTGGACTTTACGGAAGAGTGACCAGAAAAAAGACATTTCTTAAAGAAAAAAATAAGCAAACATGTTTGTTGTTTGCCAAAAGGCATGTGGGAGACTCCCCAAATATATGGAAGAAGGTACTCTGGTCAGATGAGAGTAAAATGGAGCATTTCGTCCATCAAGGAAAACACTATGTCTGGTGCAAACTCAACACCTCTCATCACCTCGAGAACATCATCCCCACAGTGAAGCATGGTGGTGGCAGCATCATGCTGTGGGGATGTTTTCATCGGCAGGGACTGGGAAACTGGTCAGAATTGAAGGAATGATGGATGGCGCTAAATACAGGGAAATTCTTGAGGAAAACCTGTTTCAGTCTTCCAGAGATTTGAGACTTTAACGGAGGTTCACCTTCCAGCAGGACAATGACCCTAAGCATACTGCTAAAGCAACACTCAAGTGGTTTAAGGGGAAACATTTAAATGTCTTGAAATGGCCTAGTCAAAGCCCATACCTCCAATTGAGAATCTGTGGTATGACTTAAAGATTGCTGTACACCAGCGGAACCCATCCAACTTGAAGGAGCTGGAGCAGTTTTGCCTTGAAGAATGGGCAAAAATCCCAGTGGCTCGATGTACCAAGTTTATAGAGACACTCCAAGAGACTTGCAACTGTAATTGCTACAAAAGGGGGGGGGGGGGGAGTGAATGATTATGCACGCTCAAGTTTTCCGATTTTTTTGTCTTATTACTTGTTTGTTTCACAATAAAACATATTTTGCATCTTCAAAGTGGCAGGCATGTTGTGTAAATCAAATGATAACCCCCCCCCCAAAAAAAAATCTGTTTTAATTCCAGGTTGTAAGGAAACAAAATAGGAAAGATGCCAAGGGGGTGAATACTTTCATAAGCCACTGTATCATTAAATACAGAAGTTTCTGTGTCACTGTTAATGTGTCATGATGTCTGTCCCAGTCACACAGAGTAGAGAGACAGTGAGGAGGACATCGCCCTGTGAGATGAACTTACTTCAAGGCAGGGACTGGAGAGATCTCACTCACTCACTCACTCACTCACTCACTCACTCACTCACTCACTCACTCACTCACTCACTCACTCACTCACTCACTCACTCACTCACTCACTCACTCACTCACTCACTCACATGTATTTGACCCCCTCTCAATCAGAAAGATTTCTGGCTCCCAGGTGTCTTTTATACAGGTAACGAGCTGAGATTAGGAGCACACTGTTAAAGGGAGTGCTCCTAACCGCAGCTTGTTAACTGTAAAAAAGACATCTGTCCACAGAAGCAATCAATCAATCAGATTCCAAACTCTCCACCATGGCCAAGACCAAAGAGCTCTCCAAGGATGTCAGGGACAAGATTGTAGACCTACACAAGGCTGGAATGGGCTACAAGACCATCGCCAAGCAGCTTGGTGAGAAGGTGACAACATATGGTGCGATTATTCGCAAATGGAAGAAACACAAAAGAACTGTCCAATATCCCTCAGCCTGGGGCTCCATGCAAGATCTCACCTCGTGGGGTTGCAATGATCATGAGAATGGTGAGGAATCAGCCCAGAACTACACAGGAGGATCTTGTCAATGATCTCAAGGCAGCTGGAACCATAGTCACCAAGAAAACAATTGGTAACACACTACGCCATGAAGGACTGAAATCCTGCAGCACCCGCAAGGTCCCCCTGCTCAAGAATACATATACATGCCTGTCTGAAGTTTGCCAATGAACATCTGAATAATTCAGAGGACAACTAGTGAAAGTGTTGTGGTCAGATGAGACCAAAATGGAGCTCTTTGGCATCAACTCAACTCGCTGTGTTTGGAGGAGGAGGAATGCTGCCTATGACCCCAAGAACACCATCTCCACCGTCAAACATGGAGGTGGAAACATTATGCTTTGGGGGTGTTTTTCTGCTAAGGGGACAGGACAACTTCACCGCATCAAAGGGACAATGGACGGGGCCATGTACCGTCAAATCTTGGGTGAGAACCTTCCCTCAGCCAGGGCATTGAAAATGGGTCGTTGGATGGGTATTCCAGCATGACAATGACCCAAAACACACGGCCAAGGCAACAAAGGAGTGGCTCAAGAAGAAGCACATTAAGGTCCTGGAGTGGCCTAGCCAGTCTCCAGACCTTAATCCCATAGAAAATCTGTGGAGGGAGCTGAAGGTTCGAGTTGCCAAACGTCAGCCTCGAAACCTTAATGACTTGGAGAAGATCTGCAAAGAGGAGTGGGACAAAATCCCTCCTGAGATGTGTGCAAACCTGGTGGCTAGCTACAAGAAACGTCTGACCTCTGTGATTGCCAACAAGGGTTTTGCCAACAAGTACTAAGTCATGTTTTGCAGAGGGCTCAAATACTTATTTCCCTCATTAAAATGCTAATAATTTTATAACATTTTTGACATGCGGTTTTCAGGATTATTTTGTTGTTATTCTGTCTCTCACTGTTCAATTAAACCTACCATTGAAATTATAGACTGATCATTTCTTTGTAAGTGGGCAAACGTACAAAATCAGCAGGGGATCAAATACTTTTTTCCCCCAACTATATATATATATATATATTAAAAAATGGTGTGTATAGACAGAGTGGACAGTATATGAATAGGAAAGTTGTGTACAGCAGTAGTTATATTGCATGAGCCATGACTAGAATACAGTATACAGTGCATTTGGAAAGTATTCAGACCCATTAACATTTTCCACATTTTGTTACGTTACAGCCCTATTCTAAAATTGATTAAATCCATTTTTTTCTCATTGATCTACACACAATATCCCATAATGACAAAGCAAAAACAGTTTTTTATAAAAACAGAAATAGCTTATTTACATAAGTATTCAGACCCTTTGCTATGAGACTCGAAATTGAGTTCAGGTGCACCCTGTTTCCATTGATCATCCTTGAGATGTTTCTACAACTTGATTGGAGTCCACCTGTGGTAAATTCAATCGATTGGATATGATTTGGAAAGGCACACACCTGTCTACTGTATATAATTTTTAGCCATTTACCAGTAGGTGCCCTTGTTTGCTAGGCATTGGAAATCCCCCGTGGTCTTTGTGGTTGAATCTGTGTTTAAAATTCACTGCTCGACTGAGGGACCTTACAGATAATTGTATGTATAGGATACAGCGAGTCATTCAACAATCATGCTAAACACTATTATTGCACAAATATTGAGTCCTTGCAATTTATTATGTGACTTGTTTAGCACATTTTTACTCCTGAACTTATTTAGGCTTGCTATAACAAATCATAATAAAATTAAATAATTCCATTCCCAACCCCCAAGACCCCCCCCCCCCCCAGCACCAATCCCCTAATGCACCAACAACCAACAAAATGAACAAAAGAGAAAAAAGACAAAGGAAAACAGAAAACAACAAAGGAAAAAACAAAAGACATCAAGGACAACAAAAATCACAACAGCAAGGCCAACTGAATATGTTTGAGTGCATGTACAGTATGGCAGTATTTACATGTGTGTGTGTGTCCGTGTATGAGCACGTGTGTGCATTTGAATGAGAGTGTGTGTATATGCATGTGTACACGGGCACAAACACCTGCGCGGCATCAGCCTCAGGCAAGCAGGCATTAGCTGTAACAACAGTTTCATTCAAACTAACTTCTTTTGTGTTTATTTTGAATTTATTTTTTACTTTTATCTTTGACCGTCATTCTATCCCCCGCCAAGCAACTCCACTCCCACTTGTCTCCAGTTCTACATCCAATTCTCTGACATGACAGTGCATGTCAGAGCAAATACCAAGCCATGAGTTCATAAGAATTGTCTGTAGAGCTGTGTCGAGGCACAGATCTGGGGAAGGGTACCAAAATAATTCAGCAGCACTGGAGGTCCCCAAGAACACAGTGGCCTCCATCATTCTTAAATGGAAGAAGTTTGGAACCACCAAGACTCTTCCTAGTGCTGAGGTCGAGGGATTAGGGCCTTGGTCAGGGAGGTGACCAAGAACCTGATGGCCACTCTGACAGAGCTCTAGAGTTCCTCTGTGGAGATTGGAGAACCTTCCAGAAGGACAACCATCTTTGCAGCACTCTACTAATCAGGCCTTTATGGTAGTGGCCAGACGGAGCCACTTCTCAGTAAAAGGCACATGACAGCCCTCTTAGAGTCTGCCAAAAGAAACCTAAAGGACTCTCAGACCATGAGAAACAGGATTCTGTGGTCTGATGAAAGCAAGTTTGAACTGTTTGGCCTGAATGTCAAGCGTCATGTCTGGAGGAAACCTGGCACCATCCTTACGGTGAAGCATGGAAGGGGCAGCATCATGCAGTGGGGATGTTTTTCAGTGGCAGGGACTGGGAGACTAGTCAGAAGACTAGTCAGCGCTCAGTGTATACTAGTCAGCGGGAAGTGTATAAACTGGGCAGTATAATAAGAGTTTGGTAGCAGCAGTGATGTGCGTGTAACATGAGTGTATATGTATGTGTGTGTGTCTCTGTGGGTGTGTGCATAAGTTAGTGCACGTGTGCTAAGGTGTGGAGAATCAGAGCAGGTGGTCAGTCCAGTTCAAGTGTTCAGCAATCTGATGGCTTGTAGATAGAGACTGTCTCTGAGCCTGTTGGTATCAGACCTCATGCTACGATACCGTCTGCCCGACGGTAAGGGAGAGAACAGCTAGAGGCTGTGGTGTGTGTGGTCCTTGATGATGCTGTGTGCCTTCCTCAGACACCGTTTCGAGTAGATGTCCCAGATGGGTGGGTGCACGGTCCCAGTACATTTTCACCACCCGCTGGAGGGCTTCGCGTTTGTTTACGGAGCAATTCCCGTACCAGGCTGTGAATCAAACGGTCAGGATGTTCTTGATGATGCAGCGGTAGTATTTGGCGAGGACCCAGGGCGGAATGACACATTTCTTCAGCCGCCTTAGGAAGTAGAGACACTATTGTGCCCTCTTGACAAGAGTGGTGGTGTTATTGGTCCATGACAAGTCCTCAGGGATGTGGACTCTGAGGTACTTAAAAGTCGTGACATTCTCTATTGCAGTCCCGTTGATGTGGATTCCTGAAGTCAACAATCAACCCCTTTGTTTTGCTGACGTTGAGGGCGCGATTGTTGTCATGACACCACAATGCCAATTCACAAGGCATTATTCCACAATAGTCAGTCCTTTGCATACTGTAACAGAGATACATTTTGGCCCCTCAGAGGATGAAGGGCTGACTAGTCCATGGGCATTGTCATTAGTTCCTGGACCATTTGCCATGCAGCTCCAGGTGTCAGAGAGCACATAATTTAGGGCTGAGCCTACAAATCCCCTCTGGACAGAAGCTGTACATGGACAGCCTGTGTCCAATATAGGAAGAAACAGCCCGTACCATAAGAGAGTTCCTTCTTGAGTCTTCAGTCCAGCTAATGGAACCCAACTTCTAGTTCTTGGTCCCATGACATCAGGAGTGTCTTCCAGGGAGCGTTGACAATGTGCTTTTGACATGCAAATGTCGCTAGGTACACATTCCTTCAACCAAGCTCAACAAAACATCATTATTTGTTAACGGCAGGAAGATCAGTTCTCAACACTTGATGAAACATTATTATAGTCAAGAGTTACTAGTCACTGTTTGACTTTGTATGTTAGTCAGATTGGCTGGTCTGATCAATGGTATCCTCAACGTTTACCAAGTATGAATCAGATGGATTTAAAATTGAATAAAAGGCCATGAAATGCATAGTTAAAGTTACACTCTATCATAAGTATTAGATTGTACTTTTCTTTGAGAAAGACAGAAAGTTAAATTGAAAAAGCCTCTCCCCTCTGGGAGGAAGTTTGCCTTGAAAATATGAATATTCATGAAAACCATATTCATGAAAACAAATCACCCCACGATCAATTCTTGAGTTTAAATGAATAGAAACAGAACATAATACTAACACATCATGTTAAAAGCAAAAGCAATTAAATGTTCTCTAAAACAGTTAAATAACATTAAAGGTAGTGACATGTCTATGTGTCCCACCCTGATCTGTTTCACCTGTCTTGTGCTTGTCTCCACCCCCCACCAGGTGTCTCCTATTTTTCCCCATTATCCCCTGTGTATTTATACCTGTGTTTTCTGTTTGTCTGTTGGCAGTTTGTCTAGTTATGTCAGGTCTTACCAGTGTGTTTCCCTGTACTCAAGTTTTGTTTTCTAGTCTTCCCGATTTTGCTCTTTCTGCCTGTCCTGACCCTGACCCTGACCCTGAGCTCGCCTGCCGTTCTGTCCATGATTGACTCTACCTTGGATTACGAACCTCTACCTGCCCTCGACCTGCCCCTTTGTTATAATAAATATTCTGAGAATCATACTATCCGCCTCCTGTGTCAGACTGGGTCATATCCTCAGTCGTGATATACCTATTATACACTGAGTGTACAAAACTTTCCATGACATAGACTTACCAGGTGAAAGCTATGATATTTTCTTTATGTTTTTTGTTAAATCCACTTCAATCAGTGTAGATGAAGGGGAAGAGACCAGTTGAAGAACAATGTGTAAGCCTTGAGACAATTGAGAGAGACATGGATTGTGTATGTGTGCCTTTCAACTGGGTAAGGTAGTAGGTTTGAGTGTGTTAAGAACTTGGAGTTCGCTGCTGGGTTTTTCACGCTCAACAGTTTCCAGTGCCCCAACGAACTGAGGCGGTACTGAGGGCAAAAGGGGGTACAACTCAATATTAGGAAGGTGCTCCTAATGTTTTTTACAGTCAGTGTATATGATCTGTAATTTTCTGATTCCCTATCAGTTCTGCATGTAGCTGGCTGTTCAGGAATATTGAGGAGCAGTGACTTGTACACTGTTCTGTGGCAGAGCATGCTTTGCACTCCCCCTCTGTGTTCTCATCCAGGCTACTCACGTGTCCACACGTGTTGTTATTGGTGCGTATCGAACATTTTCTTTTCATCTTCCTATGCTCCTAGAGTTGTCAGATGTATTTCTCTTACGCATGGTTTGTGGGCATTGTATTGTATTTATTCATCTAGATGTTGAAATGAGACGAGTCAGACAGAGAGTCAAGGTTACCTAAGTGTTTTTTGTTGTTGTGTTCTTTGAAGTTGTTGACGTAGCTAAAAGGCTTACTATATGACGTGAATACCTGCTCATCAAACATCTCATTCCAAAATCATGGGCATTATTATGGAGTTGGTCTCCCTTTGCTGCTATAACAGCCTCCACTGTTCTGGTAAGGCTTTCTACTAGATGTTGGAACATTGCTGTGGGGACTTGCTTACATTTAGCCACAAGAGCATTAGTGAGGTCGAGCACTGATGTTGGACAATTAGGCCTGGCTTGCACTCAACGTTCCAATTCATCCCCAAGGTGTTCGATGGGGTTGAGGTCAGGGCTCTATGCAGGCCAATCAAGTTCTTCCACACTGATCTCGACAAACCATTAATGTATGGACCTCCCTTTGTGTACAGGGGCATTCATGCTGAAACAGGAAAGGACCATCCCCAAACTTTTGCCACAAAGTTGGAAGCACAGAATCGTATAGAATGTCATTTTATGCTGTAACGTTAATATTTCCCTTCACTTGAACTAATGGGCCTAGCCCGAACCATGAAAAACAGCCCCAGACCATTATTCCTCCTCCACCAAACTTTACAGTTGGTACTATGTATTCGAGCAGTTAGTGTTCTCCTGGCATCTGCCAAATCCAGATTCGTCCATCGGACGGTGAAGCGCGATTCATCACTCCAGAAAACCGCGTTTCCACTGCTCCAGAGTCCAATAGAGGGGAGCTTTACACCACTCCAGATGACGCTTGGCATTGTGCTTGGTGATCTTAGGCATGTGTGCAGCTGCCGTTGCTTCCAGAGGCAGTTTGGAACTCGGTAGTGAGTTTTGCAACTGAGGACAGACGATTTTTACACGCTACGCGCTTCAGCCCTCGGCGGTCCTGGCTGTGAGCTTGTGTGGCCTACCACTTCGTGGCTGAGCCGTTGTTGCTCCTAGATGTTTCCACTTCAGCACTTACAGTTGACCGAGGCATCTCTAGCAGGGCAGAAATTTGACAAACTGACTCATTGGAAGTCACTGAGCTCTTCAGTAGGGGCCATTCTACTGTGCTCGATTTTATACACCTGTGAGCAACGGGTGTGTCTGAAAAAGCCAAATCCACTCATTTGAAGGGGTGTCCACATACTTTTGTATATCAGGTACGTGATACCTACAGTATATGAAGCTTGTGAATGTGGATGTTATGATGATCTGATATCAACCACATGCAGCGGTCAGACTGGAATTAATATTTACCTAATTGATTTGTTTTTACATTTCCACGCTATGCTTTTCCTATGGTTGTAGGCCATTTTTTCCAAAATGCACTGTTACATCTGCCTCCATTAATATGCAATATGGAAATTGACTAAGCGACCTTACTGATCTTCATAATAGAGATAATTACATGTAAATTTGCACAGAGATCTCACGGTTTCTTGCTACTAAAGTGGTAAGAAAAAAGGACAGGGAGGGTAGGCTGTCATGGTAAATTCTTATTTACCATGACAGCCTACCCCGGCCAAACCCTAATCCGGACGACGCTGGGCCACTTGTGCGCCGCCCTATGTGACTCCCAATCACGGCCGGTTGTGATACAGCCCAGGATCAAACCAGGGTAGTAGTAGCGATGCCTCTAGCACTGAGATGCAGTGCCTTAGTCCGCTGCGCCACTCAGGAGCCCTAGAATTTGTGAGTGTGTGCGTGTGCATGTGTGCGAACGCATACCTGTGCGTGAGTTTTAAAATTCACTGAAATGTCTCATATCTAACCTTCTAGCTTTTATTAAGTGCAAATGCCTTTTCAGAATCACCAGGTAGCCATGGTGTAGATCAGAGGTCTCCAACCTTTTCTAGCATGAGAGCTACTTTTAAATTCTCATACTTTCCCCCCTAGCTTTCAAATAGGCACTCTTTGTATTTTCCTGAATTCTGTTTTCTCAGTTTTATTTTTCCTGATTTATTTATTAAATGTATTTACTAAATTACAATTATTCATAGAGAAACAATGAATTTGGATGCTCTGAATCCATGTCAATGCTTAAATTACATCAGAAGACAATTTTTGAGGGCTGGAAGAAAACAAACTATAACATTTATATTTTTTGGTGTAATATCTCTTTTGTGCTGGTCTAGCAATGTTTTTGCTGCTGTCATGACAGAGTTTGCTAAACAAAGCCTACCTTAATTGATAAATAATCATGATATAATTCTGTCAGCAAAGCCTACTTTGAAGTTAACATTTAGAAATGTAAATAAAAATGTGTGTAGCTAACTGGCTACACAAAGTGAATGATAGACAAACGTGGGTACCACACAGTGATATAGTGCCAATTTTGCTGGAAATTAAATGACAGATATTGTGGTACGTTTGGCGCTTGAAGCCAATTGTGCCCAACCAGTGCTGGGATAATGTCAATGTGGATTTTAATGGATAGTAGACGGGAGCTTGAGTTGTCTGATACCTGCGAGATTGGTTTATGTCAGTTTGTGGTGGAACACGTGAAAAATACATGTCGTTTCAGGATTGTTTGGCAAGCTACTCTTAGGTGGGCTGAGAGCATCTCGATTGACCTGTTGGAAACCCCTTGTGTAGATCATTATCAGTAACCAGAGAGCAGGCAGGCTTAGCTAGTTTCAGGAACACAACATGCAGACAGGCAGAGGCCTGGCATGGCTGCCTTCCTGCCTTTTACAATCTGAATGTCAAGTGCTTGTGCAACCGATGTTAGTGTGCCGCTAACAGTTTAGCTTCCTCCACTGTCCCTGTCCCCATACCTGGCTCAAACCAGTGATCCTCTGCTTCACAACACACTTGACTGCCCTATTTGACAAAGTGCAAACCGATTGAGCCAATTGGAGATACCAATTGGAAAACTCCATCTGCGATATTTCAAACTAGCGGTGGAGTGAGCTTATGGTACATTCTTAACTACGTTACAATTGTACTGTGCTGGAGGACATGTAATGTTCTCTCACCTGAGGCTTTCCAGGAAGTTTCTCACTTGCCTTTTAAAAGCTAAACTTCTTATTGAAAATCATGACCTTTGAAATAACAGCTCTTCAATCTAGGGAGCTTTTTGCAGAGATGGAAAAGAACATTCAGAATGTTTTTATTCTACAGCAGGTATTCCCAAACTGGGGTACACATATGCCGTCGGGCTTACGCCAAACAAAAATGTGATTCATGCTTAAAAATAATTAAAAAATTCTTCACATTTTCAAACAGTCCATTTATATTTTCCAACGGAGGTATACATTTGGGTTCAGCGAAATAACAACAAGTCAAATACAGGTAGCCTAGTCAAATAATTAACATCCAATCACATTAACCGTTACTCTCTCGCTGGAATTCCACTAACGGTCCGTATGTAGCCAATCGTAGCTGCTGCTCATTCCATTTGCTCAAAAATGGATAAATGGTCCAAAAAAGTGAGGTCCATAGAGACACATACCAGCTCTACTGGTAGTACTGCTACTACCAGCACTGCTACTGCTACTACCAGCAGTACTACACCTGCACCTGTCAACTACATAACTTGTTCTGCTTCCACGATCACATCCAATGCTAGCATCAGTAATTCTGCATTTGTTGTTAGCCCAGCTAGCATGGACACTGACAGTTGTGAATCTGATGCAGCCGAAGAGCTACTGACCCCTTACCCGGGAAAGCACCGAACAACATACAGGGACGTTGGACCATCGAAGAGGCGCCAATATGATGAGAACTACATTGATTTGGGGTTCACCTATATTGGGAGTAGTGCCTTTCCTCAGCCACTGTATGTTATATGTGCAAAAGTACTGTCTCATAACTCGATGAAACCTTCACTCTTGCCCAGACATTTAGAAACAAAACATGCCCATTTGAAAAATAAGCCACGGGAGTTTTTTGAGCGAGAATTAAGACGACTTTCGAGTAGTAAGACATGTATAAAAGCATCAGATACATACCATTAATAAGAAGGGGCTAGAAGCGTTTTATATGGTGAGCTACCCAGTGGCTAGGACAGGCAAGTCCCATACTATTGTGGAGGACTTCATTCTTCCTGCTGTCGTGGATATGGCTGGGACAATGCAGGGGGAAAAGGCCAAAAAACTATACAGGCAATTCCTTCATCAACAACACTGTTTCACGACGCATCAGTGACATGGCAGGAGATGTTTTGAAACAATTACTGCTTCACCTACAAGCCAGTGAATTCTATGCATTATTGCTGGATGAGTCAACAGAGGTGGCGGGCCTGGCACAGCTCCTGGTATATGTCAGTTACGTTTATGGGGGTCAATTAAGGAAGACATCCTCTTCTGCAAACCACTGGAAACCAGGACAACAGGAGAGGATATTTTTAAAGTGCTGGACAGCTTTGTGACATCAAATGGACTTTGGTGGTCAAGATGTGTTGGTATCTGTACTGATGGGGCAAAAGCCATGACAAGGAGACATAGTGGAGTGGTAACGCGCGTGCAAGCAGTTGCTCCCGACGCCACTTGGGTACACCGCAGCATCCACCGAGAGGCTCTTGCTGCCAAGGGAATGCCTGAAAGCTTGAAAGACATTTTGGACACTACAGTGAAAATGGTTAACTTTGTTAAAGCAAGGTCTCTGAACTCTGTATTTTCTGCGCTATGCAATGATATGGGCAGTTAAGACACTGATGCTCTTTGCAACCACGTACCTATGTGAGAGTGGATTCTCAGCCCTCACTAGCATGAAAACTTAATACAGGCACAGACTGTGTGTGGAGAATGATTTAAGACTGAGACTCTCTCCAATACAACCCAACATTGCAGAGTTATGTGCATCCTTTCAAGCACACCCTTCTCATTAAACTATGGTGAGTTATTCACAATTTTCAATGAACAAATAAGGTTTTATATGTAAGATGGTTAAATAAAATTAAAATGATTGATTATTATTATATTATTATTTGTGCCCTGGTCATATAAGAGCTCTTTGTTATTTCCCACAAGCCGGGTTGCGACAAAAACTCACATTCATTCTTATGTTTAAAAAATGTATCGTGTGTGGCAGGCTTACAATGGAAAAAAAACAACATTTGAAAGTGAGCTGACCCTGGTGCTAGAGGGAAGTACGCAGCTGGAGGTTGAATGTTTGAAGGGGTACGGGACTATAAAAAGTTTGGGAACCACTGCTTTACAGCATGGGTGTATAAAAATCTGAGTTGTACAAATCCAGAGACTGACAGCTGCAGTACTGCAATTGAGTGGCCCTGATATACATGAAGGGCCCTTAGTAGGGGTGATGTAAGGACAGTACAATGACACAGCTTATGGCTCTGTTTTGGGAATTCAGGCGAGAAGGAAATTAAGGAGGAGAGTAAAGGTGCTTGCTGTACGTTTTATCATACACTACATAGTTTTCTCACACACTGTTTTTTGTACACACATACACATGCACGAGAGTTAAAGAAAGAAGGATAGTCTTTGTGAGGCCTGTCCTATGAGAGGTGTGTTTATTAAGTAGTAGGCCATACTCTCTACCTTCTTTCAGCCATTTCTTCATTAACCCCCCCCCCCCCCCCCTCCTCCATCACTCTTTCTTTCTCCAGCTTCCTCTTTCTCATTCATCCACTAATATTTATGTCTGGGTTTCCTTCTCTGTTCTTATACCATGGAGAACAGCTACACTGGGAACCCAGCCTTGGGAGACCCCTTATCCAACCAGGAAAATAGCGTGAAGGAAAATTGTGAAGGTTATGCACGTGTCATTAATATTCCATACAGTATATCTCAAAGAAATGGGTCATTTGCTATGGTTAATTTTTCCGAGCCAAGTTGGGAAAGGAGTGGATTATTTGAAATTGGACACATTTTTGTCTGCAAAATTTTTGTCATTTAGCAGACGCTCTTATCCAGAGCGACTTACAGTCAGTTAATTCATCTTAAGATACAGTAGCTAGGTGAGACAACTGCTAGGTGAGATTGAGATGTCTTATTTGATACACTTTGAGATATACTGATATGAGATCAGACCACGAGGTGGTATTTGAAACTCTTGTTTTACAGTCTTGTGGTCCAGATTGATCACACACTTTTTCTCCCTCTCTCTATTCCACACTCACACTCCCTCTCTCTTGAGTCTTGTTCCATTCCATTCTCTCCATCTCCTTGACCCACATTCACACGCTCACTCACCTTTTAATCCCTTTCTCTTTTTCTCTTTTGTTTTGTGCAGATTCAGTAGAGCGTAATGGATGTCTGTGACATTGATCGCTGTCTTATCCACTAATCAGAGCATTCAGAAAGTATTCAGACCCCTTAACTTTTTCCACATTTTGTTACGTTATAGCCTTATTCTAAAATTGGTTAAATCGTTTTTTTCCTCATCAATCTGTACACAATACCACATAATGACAAAGCAAAAACAGATTTTTTGAAATTTTTGCAAATGTATTACAATATCACATTTACATAAGTAAACTCAGCAAAAAAAGAAATGTCACTTTTTCAGGACCCTGTCTTTGAAAGATAATTAGTAAAAATCCAAATAACTTCATAGATTTTCATTGTAAAGGGTTTAAACACTGTTTCCCATGCTTGTTCAATGAACCATAAACAATTAATGAACATGCACCTGTGGAACGGTCATTAAGACACTAACAGCTTACAGAGGGTAGGCAACTAAGGTCACAGTTATGAAAACTTAGGACATTAAAGAGGCCTTTCTACTGACTCTGAAAAATACCAAAAGAAAGATGCCCAGGGTCCCTGCTCATCTGCGTGAAAGTGCCTTAGGCATGCTGCAAGGAGGCATGAGGACTGCAGATGTGGCCAGGGAAGTAAATTGCAATGTCCGTACCTGTGAGACGCTTAAGACAGCGCTACAGGGAGACAGGACAGACAGCTGATCATCCTCGCAGTGGCAGACCACGTGTAACAACACCTGCACAGGATCGGTACATCCGAACATCACACCTGCAGGACAGGTACAGGATGGCAACAACAACTGCCTGAGTTACACCAGGAAAGCACAATCCCTCCATCAGTGCTCAGACTGTCCGCAATAGGCTGAGAGAGGCTGGACTGAGGGCTTGTAGGCCTGTTGTAAGACAGGTCCTCACCAGACATCACCGGCAACAACATCACCTATGGGCACAAACTCACCGTCTCTGGACCAGACAGGACTGGCAAAAGTGCTCTTCACTGACGAGTCGCAGTTTTGTCTCACCAGGGGTGATGGTCGGATTCGCATTTATTGTTGAAGGAATGAGCGTTACACCGAGGCCTGTACTCTGGAGCGGGATCAATTTGGAGGTGGAGGGTCCGTCATGATCTGGGGCAGTGTGTCACAGCATCATCGGACTGAGCTTTTTGTAATTGCAGGCAATCTCAACGCTGTGTGTTACAGGGAAGACATCTTCCTCCCTCATGTGGTACCCTTCCTGCAGGCTCATCCTGACATGACCCTCCAGCATGACCATGCCACCAGTCATACTGCTCGTTCTGTGGGGGATTTCCTGCAAGACAGGAATGTCAGTGTTCTGCCATGGCCAGCGAAGAGCCTGGATCTCAATCCGATTGAGCACGTCTGGGACCTGTTTGATCGGAGGGTGAGGGCTACGGCCATTCCCCCCAGAAAAGTCCAGGTACTTGCAGGTGCCTTGGTGGATGAATGGGGTAACATCTTACAGCAAGAACAGGCAAATCTGGTGCAGTCCATAAGGAGGTGATGCACGGCAGTACCTAATGCAGCTGGTGGCCACACCAGATAATGACTGTTACTTTTGATTTTGACACCTCCCCTTAGTTCAGGGACACATTATTCCATTTCTGTTAGTCACATGTCTGTGGAACTTCAGTTTACATCTCAGTTGTTGAGACTTGTATTGTTCATACAAATATTTACACGTTACGTTTTCTGAAAGTAAATGCAGTTGACAGTGAGAGTATGTTTCTTTTTTGCTGAGTTTATTCAGACCCTTTACTCTGTACTTTGTTGAAGCACCTTTGGCAACAATTACAGCATCGAGTCTTCTTGGGTATGATGCTACAAGCTTGGCACATCTTTATTTTGGAGAGTTTCTCCCATTCTTCTCTGCAGATCCTCTGAAGCTCTGTCAGGTTGGATGGGGAGCGTCACGGCACAGCTATTTTTAGGTCTCTCCAGAGATGTTTGATCGGGTTCAAGTCTGGGTTTTAGCTGGGCTACTCAAGGACATTAAGAGACTTGCTTCCGAAGCCACTCCTGTGTTGTCTTGGCGGTGTGCTCAGGGTCGTTGTCCTGTTGGAAGATTAACTTTCATCCCAGTCTGAGGTCCTGAGTGCTCTGGAGCAGGTTTTCATCAAGGATCTCTCTACTTTGCTCCGTTCATCTTTCTCTTGACCCTGACTAGTCTCCCAGTCCCTGCCACTGAAAAACACTCCCACAGCATGATGCTGCCACCACCATGCTTCACTGTAGGGATGGTGACAGGTTTCTTCCAGATGTGACGCTTGGCATTCAGGCCAAAGAGTTCAATCTTGGTTTCATCAGACCAGAGAATCCTGTTTCTCATGGTCTGAGAGTCTTTAGGTACCAACTCCAAGCTGGCTGTCATATGCCTTTTACTGAGGAGTGGCTTCCGTCTACCATAAAGGCCTGATTGGTGGAGTGCTGCAGAGATGGTTGTCCTTCTGGAAGATTTTCCTATCTCCCCAGAGGAATTCTGGAGCCCTATCAGAGTGACCATTGGGTTCTTGGTCTCTTCCCTGACCGAGGCCCTTCTTCCATGATTGCTCAGTTTGACCGGGTGGCCAGCTCTGGAAGAGTCTTGGTGGTTCCAAACTTCTTCCATTTAAGAATGATGGAGGCCACTGCTTTCTTGGGGACCTTCAAAGAAATTTATAAAACAACTGTTTAGCTTTGTCATTATGGGGTATTGTGCGTAGATTGATGAGGGAAAAAAATATTGAATCAATTTTAAAATAAGGCTGAAAACAAAATGTGGAAAAAGTGAAGGGGTCTGAATATATTCCAAATGCACTGTACATGTCACGCCTACTCCCACTCCCCCAATCCGGCGCTCGACGTGGCCGGTCTACTAACCACCAGGCCTGGCAATCCTCATTACGCATACCTGCTCCCCTTCCTTACGCACACTTGGAGCTCATTATCACCTGGATTACACTCCCTTTATTTAGCCCTCAGTAGCCTCAGTCATCAGGCAGTATTGGTTTTTCTCATGTTCAGTATGCTTCTCCTGTTTTGTTTATCTGCCTTTTCTTATAATTAAACTTACCTTCTGCACCTGCATTCTGACTCCCAGCATTACAGAATACTACTCTACATATTATGGAAGCAGCAGAAGAGGAAAACATCTCTCAGACGGTCGACAAACAGAGACACCTACTCTGCAAACATCACAATCAGCTAGTGCAACTGGGTGCGGCTTTGGAAGGGGTCCTCCGTGTCCTCCACTGCATCAACACCACCCGAGAGGATTCACCTTCAATTAGCGGTTGGCCTCCTACCATGAGTCGTCCCAGCGAGCCTTCCCCCTAGCCTACCCAGCAGTCCGCCCAGGTCAGTGATGCCCGACTGTCCCTCCCGGACAAGTATGACTCGACTCCATCCAAATGCTGTGCCTTCTTACTGCAGTGCTCCCTCTATTTCCCCCATCAGACGGGAGCCCCCACCACGAGAGGTCCAAGGTTGCCACGGTCATTTCCCTGCTGACCGGACGGGCGTTGGAGTGGGCTACGGCCATCTGGGAGAGAGGAGAGGAGGAGCTGGGTTCCTACAAGAGGTTCATGCTCTGTTCAGGGCCACACACCTCTCCGTGGCAGACCCAGCTGTCTCCGGCAACACCGCTCTATGTTCCTATTGCGGCCAGGAGGGGCATCAGCTTCAGCGGTGTCTGTTACATCCCAACCCGGGGTCCACAGGGACAGAGGGGTGGCCCCGTGATCGTCCATCTCCTGGGGTAGGCGTTCGTATTCCACCATTATCGCTTCCCGCCAAACCCTTCCTGGTTTCTATTTCCCTGGCTGACTGTCCCTCATGTTGTCTCTTCAGCTCTAGTGGACTCCGGTGCCGCAGGGAATTTCATCAACCAGGCCCTCACCTCCTCCCTAAACATCACCTCATACCCGCTCTCCTCTCCTTTTCTGGTACAAACCTTGGATAATCGATCCGGCACAACACAGCACCACTCACCCTCACTGTGGGAACCCTGCACCAAGAAAGCCTTCCCTTCCTCATCATCAACGCACCTGTACACAAAGTCATCCTTGGCCTCCCAAGACTCCAACGTCATGACCCCACCATCTCCTGGTTGAGGATGAAAATCACTGCCTGGGGCACCTGGATGTCAGAAGACCTGCTTTCTCTTACCCTGTTGTTTCATGTCGGTTGAGAGTCCTCTGGTTGCCCTCCAGCCCTACATCCCAGAGGTTTACCAGGATCTCTGGGAGGTTTTCTCCAAGACCTGTACCACCTGTCTCCCTCCTCGTCACCCCTGGGAGTGTGCCATCAACCTGCTGGCAGATTGTGCAGCCACATCTACCATATGTCAGTGGCTGAAACAAAGGCCATGGAGGAGTACATCCAGGAGGCTCTCCAACAGGGTGTTGCTCATCCACCTCCCTTGCATCGTCAGGCTTCTTCTTCATGGTCAAGAAGGACAGAGGTCTATATCCGTGCATGAATTACAGAGGCCTCAATTCCTTCACCACTAACTACTGCTACCCTCTCTTGTTGGTGCCGGCCACCATTGAACAGCTCCGTAGGGCCCGGTGTTTTACTAAACTGGATCTGCAGAATGCCTACAATCTGATCTGCATCTGGGAGGGGGATGAATGGAAAATGGCCTTCAGCATGATGACTGGTCACTACGAGTACTTGGTCATGCCTTATGGATTAGCCAATGCGCCGTCGGTGTTCCAGGCATTCGTGAATGAGGTGTTCCGGGACATGCTCAGGCACCAGGTGGTCATATATATCGAAGACATTCTGGTCTACTCGGCCACCTTGGAGGATCACATCACCCACGTCCTGGTAGTCCTGGGACGACTCCTGGAGAACCGCCTGTATGTCAAAGCGGAGAAGTGCCAGTTCATCAGGTCACTATCTCCTTCTTGGGATACTGGATCAGCCCGCAGGAAGTGGTGATGAATGAGAGGAAGTTCGAGGCAGTCATATCGTGGCCAGTCCCAACAACCGTAAAGGGACTACAACTACAACTGCCAACTTCTACCGCCGCTTCATTAAAAACTTCAGCTCCATCGCCTCTCCTCTCACCTCTCTCCTCAAGGGCAGTCCCCGTAAGTTGTTGTGGAGTCCTGCAGCCGATGAGGCCTTCCACCTACTGAAGGGGCATTTCACCTCCGCCTTGATGCTGAAACACCAAGATCCTACGGTGCACTTCATGGTGGAGGTGGACGCCTCAGAAGTGGGCGTGGGGGCAGTCCTGTCCCAACACCAAGGTAACCCACAGAAATGATATCCATGTGCATACTACTCTAAGAAACTGTATCCCGCAGAGAGGAACTATGACGTTGGTGACTGGGAGCTCCTGGTGGTGAATTTGCCATTAGAGGAGTGGAGACACTGGCTGGAGGGTGCCAAGGATCCATTTCTCATCTTCACTGATCATCGGAAACTGGAGTACATACAGACAGGGCCCCTTTCTTCACCAGATTCAACTTCACCGTATCAAATCGCCCAGGTTCAAAGGACATGACAGCCGATGCCCTGTCCCATCTTCACGATTCGGGAGAGGATCCTGTCCTGAGTGCGTCCATCATTCCGCCCTCCCGTATCATTGCCCCCGTGCTTTGGGACGTAGACGTGGACATTGGCCAGGCTCTGGAGGGAACCCACACCTGCGACCTACCCTCTGGTGCGCACCTACATCCCCACAGACGTAAGGGATCGGTTGTTGACCTGGGTGCACACATCCCTTGCCACTGGACACCCAGGTATCACCTGCACCATTCAATCCATCTCCGCAAAGTACTGGTGGCCCACCTTGGCGCAGGACGTCGCCTGCTACGTCAATTCCTGCTACGTCAATTCCTGCTCCTTATGTGCCCAGAGGAGCGCTGTTGGGTCCCGGCGGCCGACATCCTGGACCCCAACATCGTCCAGGATTTCCATCTCAGCAGTCCGGACCAGCCCGCGCCTCAACCTCGTGGCCGTCCCCCTGGCCGGTGTCGTCCTGCGGCTGGAGCCCTGCGTCGGGGGGGTACTGTCACACCTACTCCCGCTCCCCCGCTCTGCGCTCCACGTCGCTGGTTTACTAACCACCGGTCCTGGCAATCTTCATTACGCACACCTTCTTCCCAACGTTACGCACCCCTTGACCTCATTATCACCTTGATTACTCTCCCTTTATTTAGCCCTCAGTAGCGTCAGTCATCAGGTAGTATTGATTTTGTTCACGTTCAGTACGCTTCTCCTGTTTTGTTTATCTGCCTTTTCTATCATTAAACTTACCTTCTGCACCTGCTTTTTGACTCCAAGCGTATACGCTACAATACGGGTCAGTGCCATTACCTTATTCAATGTGCAGTTAGTAGGATATACATGTAAACAGGGCTGAAAATGACTGGTAGCAGGAATATATAAATACTTATGGTAATATACTAATGTCATATACACATGTAAACTTGAGTAATGGTGACCAGTAGCAGGATAAATAGACAGTAATGATGATGGCAATCAATAGTTAGTGAACAGCAGCATAATGGTAGTAATACATCTAATCAATAATCATTAGGGTGTGTGTTTGTGGGTGTAAGTGTGTGGCGTCAGTAATGAGTATGTGAGTATGTGAGTGTGTGTGTGTGTGTGTGTGTGTGTGTGTGTGTGTGTGTGTGTGTGTGTGTGGGGGTAAGAGTGACAGTGAAGGTGTGTGTGTGTGTGTGTCAGAGTGGGTAGAGACCTGTGGATGGGTATGTCAGTGTGAATAGTCTGTGGAGAGGGAGAGCTGTAGTTGTTAGCCATTTAACAGTCTTATGGCCAGCGGATAGGAGACTGTTGGTCTGAGCCTTGATGTACAGTATGTGGAACTAATGTGAAATTGACTAGATCTAATCATTATGTCTGTCCACTTTCAATGTCACATAAAGTGTTATATTCGCCTGGATGGTTAAGGTGACCATTCATCTCTTTCCAGTGGACGATTAGACTATGGATTTCTGAACAAGTTCTTCAATGTGTGTTCAGACTCAACCTCTCACATCGTGTGAACACATTGCTTCGGGCAGCAAATCAGTGGGAGATAGTAACTTTTTTGCCTCTTTTTTTAGAAACTCAGTATCTATTATTTGCTGCTGCTGGCTTTAAAAAGTTTAAACACTAAAACACTATTGTGAATCCGGAAACAAGTCGGGGCCTATAATGGGAGCTCTACAAACTGAAGTTGTGAGAGTATTTTGCATAATCACTCCACATGAGACTTGTCTCAATGGGTAATGAGTAGTTTCTACCGTGCGTTGAAATAACGAACTAACATTTAATGACTGAACTTTTAGCTTGGGAAGGAGGAGAGGAGGATAAGGACTGAGCAATACTCTTCTTAAACCCGAGATGAAACAAGGTCAGGCTTCAAAGTGCTCCACATTCTGAAGCAGTACAAGTACAGCATGTATATTTTATATTTTTCATATGCTTACATGTGGAGATGGAATGAAGGCAATTGGAGATGGAATAAAGGCGATTGCTTTTAAAAGCGGCGAGCAGTGGTTGCTGAACAGTGGGTGAGCTATTGGTTTAAAGGCCTTCATCCTTCTCTACTGTACTGTGTGTGTATGAATTTGCTCTCCAGTGGGTTGGGAATATTCCTTCTGTACTTTGTGAAGTTCATCATACAAATAATGTGTTCCTCTTTCTTAATCCGTTTTTTTTATCTCTTCATTCTGATTTCCACTATCACTTCCTCCTCTACTTTAGTTTTCTTTCTCTTACCATCTTCTTCATATTCCTCCTTGTCAACTCTCGCTCTCTCCCCTCTCTTCTCAGCCCTGCCTCCCTCTCTCCATCCCTATATCTCGAGTCATGCGGGGTCCTGTCTCCTTGGTGATGTTCTTCCTGGTCAGCAGGTGTATTGGGTAATCACTTTAACAGTCCACACCAGGGGAACAGTCTGTTCGCAGGGATACATCAATCACATTAACACCACTGCTAATTCTATTCTCCTCACAGGGAGGCTAGAGGCAGTTTGTACAGCTATTTGCATCATACTGTAGGATGGAGCTGCCCCTATGGACTGATCTAAGGTTAGTTTTGCATTTACCCCTTAACACTAGGATGGCCTGGTCTCGTTGGGCCCAAACATTTAACTCCAACATTTGAACAGTCTAATAAATATATAATATATGCTATTGAAAAAAGTATCCTTTATGTTTATGAAGATCTAGGGTATAATTAGAATCCCAAAAATGTATTATTTCAAATAACACAATAGCATTTTCATTACTTTATGCTACGGTAGCCTATCTGTTGCCTAGTGTTCATGTTGCTGGGCCGTAACTACAGTGTCTTCAGAAAGAATTCACACCCCTTGAATTTTTCCACATTTTGTTTTGTTACAGCCTGAATTTAAAGTGGATTAAATGTAGATTTTGTGTCACTACACACAATACCCCATAATGTCAAAGTGGAATTATGTTTTTCAAATTTTTTACAGATTAATTAGAAATGAAAAGCTTAAATGTTTTGAATCAATAAGTATTCAACCCCTTTGTTAGTGCAAGCCTAAATAAGTTCACGAGTAAAAATGCATGGACACTGTGTGCAAAAATAGTGTTAACATGATGTTTGAATGACTACCTCTTCTCTGTAGCCGACACATACAATTATTACATTTTACATTTACGTCATTTAGCAGACGCTCTTATCCAGAGCGACTTACAGTAGTGAATGCATACATTTCATACATTTTTTTCTCCGTACTGGTCCCCCGTGGGAATCGAACCCACAACCCTGGCATTGCAAACACCATGCTCTACCAACTGAGCCACAATTATCTGTAAGGTCCATCAGTCAAGCAGTGAATTGCAAACATAGATTCAACCACAAAGATCAGCAAGGTTTTTCAATGGCTCGCAAGGAAGGGCACCTATTGGTAGATGGATAAAAATTTAAAAGCAGACATTGAATTTCTTTGAGTATGGTGACATTATTAGTTACACTTTGGATGGTGTATCAATATACCCATTCACTACAAAGATACAGGCAACCTTCCTAACTCAGTTGCCAAAGAAGAAGGAAACCGCTCAGGGATTTCACATGAGGACAATGGTGACTTTAAAACAGTGACGGAGTTTAAAACCTCTACAGGAGCTAACATTTCCCAGGACATAGACATATCTGATATTGACAGAAAGCTTAAATTCTTGTTAATCTAACGGCACTGTCCAATTTACAGTAGCTATTACAGTGAAATAATACCATGCTATTGTTTGAGAGTGCACAGTTATGAACTTGAAAATGTATTAATAAACTAATTAGGCACATTTGGGCAGTCTTGATAGAACATTTTGAACAGATGTGCAATGGTTCATTGGATCAGTCTAAAATGTTGCACATACACTGCTGCCATCTAGTGGCCCAAATCTAAATTGCGCGTGGGCTGGCATTCCACATTATGGCCTTTCTCTTGCATTTCAAAGATGGTACAAAAAAAACAAAAAAAATGCATGTTTTTTTCTTTGTATTATCTTTCACCAGATCTAATTTGCTATATTCTCCTACATTAATTTAACATTTCCACAAACTTCAAAGTGTTCCCTTTCAAATGATATCAAGAATATGCATATTCTTGCTTCAGGTCTTGAGATACAGGCAGTTAGATATGTCATTTTAGGCAAAAATTGAAAAAAAGGCTGTATCCTTAAGAGTCTGTGATAGGAGAAACCCAAGGATGGATCAATAACATTGTAGTTACTCCACAATACTGACCTAAATGACAGTGTCACAGTTGTCGTAGGATGAAGGAGTGGATCAAAGCGCAGCGTGTGTATCATTCCACATTTTCTTCATTAAACTATGCAATACTTACAAAATAAACTGAATGAACAAAACAACAAACCGTGACGAAGAGTTACAACATGCACTTACTCAAAATCAATCTCCCACAAACCCAGGTGGGAAAAACAACTACTTAAGTATGATCTCCAATTAGAGACAACGATGACCAGCTGCCTCTAATTGGAGATCATCCCAAAAAAGCCCAACATAGAAATACAAAACTAGAACATAACAACATAGAAAATCTAAACAAGAAAAAAACCTGTCACGCCCTGATCTACTCTACCATAGAAAATAACAGCTTTCTATGGTCAGGACGTGACAGACAGAGTTAAAAGAAGGACGCCTGTATAGAATAAAATGTTCCAAAACATTCATTCTTTTTGCAATAAGGCACTAAAGTAAAACTGCAAAAATTGTGGCAAAGAAATGAACTTCATGTCCTGAATACAAAGCGTTATGTTGGGGGCAAATCCAACACAACACATAATTGAGTAACATTCTTCATATTTTAAAACATGGTGGTTGCAGCATCATTTATTTTTATTTAACCTTTATTTAACTAGGCAAGTCAGGCCGAGGACACAGGCCGAGGACCTGAGACATGAAACAAATTACCCCAGCTCGTAGTCAGCTCAAGTAGCCAGCTAGAGATGCTGCTGACAGTGTGCGAGCGAAATGCCATACAAAAGGCCATTTTTAAACCGTCTCTCTACTCCTACCGTGTCTATAGACATCCCCCGAACAAACAAAACTTACTCTCTGAGAATGATTGTACAACTGGTCGCTTATAGATGCAGTCAGTCAGGGGCTAGCTGCCGTCAGAGACGTCTATGGCAGTGACGTTGAAAGGCTCTGGATAGTATTAATTAGCCAGCTAGAAGGACGAAGTAAGAAGCTAACCTTAAACGGAGCCTAACTCAGCAGGAGCAAAAAAATAGGCTACTAAGTTCTCATAATACCTTTGCTTTACAGAGCAGTACACACTACTGAGACAGACAGTTATGTGGCGCTCAGTGGTGAGGCTGAGGTAGGCTGCAATGCATGCAGGAGGAAGCAGAGGGGACAGAGAGAGGAAGCAAGCAGAGAGAAAGAGAGGTTAGTACAGTGGTTCCCAACTTGAGGTCGGGGCCAATGTGGGGTCCCCTGAGAAAATCTGTACTAATCTTATCAAACTAGCTATGAAATTTAAAAAAAGCTATTAAAGTATTGGGACAGTGATGGACTATTTGTTGTTTTTGTCAACAAACATATCCAAGACATGCAAATGTGAATGTTATAATACGATCATCTGTCGGCTCCATTGATGTCTGTTTGCTCGGAGCTTGATTAGTAATTCTTACGAATCTAAATGTTGATGCTATGTAATTTGAGAAAATAAATATCTACGTAAAGAGTTGATGATTTTATGCAAATTCAAACTGGCTGAACAGTCGCTGATGCTACGTGTCAGTGTGAATCATTTCCAGTGGCGATTTTAGCATGTAAATCTTGGTGGGGCAAATTCAACCAAACTTGACCAAGCTTTCCTTCAGCACCATGGAGTGAATCCTTACCACCGCTACATCTGGATATTAGCCTCGTCTGGCAGCGAAACAGTTCATTCAGCCTCATTTACTCCCGCTCCTCCCCTCCGGGTTCAACGTTGCCGGTATACTAACCACCAGTCCTGAGATCCATCATTACGCGCACCTGCACTTCATCATCAGACTGGACTCCATTACCTGACTTATTACTTCCTCAAACGCTACTCGTGATTGTTATATTGTTCGATGTTCCGTTTATTATTAAAATCACCACCTGCACTTGCTTTCCGACTCCCAGTGTATACATTACATTTACTGCTTTTTTAAAAACCATAGCTGATATGGATGACTTGCTTAAATAAATATGGCTTCTTCTGACTCCTTGTGGATTTGTGTAACTCGATAAGAACCGCTTCCTCCTTCAATACAAACGAATGCCGACATGAGTTTTGACTTTTGAACCATACACAAACATATTACACTTATGTTCAGTAAATTAATAATGTTTGTTTTTATATCATTAACACTTAGCTCTGAGTATAAACAAGTGCAAGCAAACGAGCTGCGACGAGGTAGGCCTATTGGTTCAGCGCTTACTAAATGGACAGCGACAGAAATTCAGATAGTTAGTTAGTTCAGATAAATTCAGAAATTTAAGTCACCACAGAGAGAGAGAGAGAGAGAGAGAGAGATGCAGACTCAGCGGTTAGCCTACCATTAAGTATTTTATTATTTCAATATGTGGAAGGACAATACAATCATGAGTATCCACTTTAATACACAATATACTGATGCACAGACAGCTCTTTGTGCAAATAAAACAACCCTCGCAATATGAACTCGAATTACATGGGTTTATTGCTGAACTTTTTGTTGAACAGAAATATTTGAATGGGAAGAGACTGTCACTGGCAAACATGGTTACAGACCCAACAACATTATATACTGTAGTATCCCCTCCTCGTGGAGAAAAGTACATGAGTTATTTATAATATACAAAGTAAGCAAAACAATTAAATGCATCATTCTAACATTGTCTAAAATTATGAATAAGATACAAATGAGATAGGCATACAAGCAATATAACAACGGGGATGTACAAATTAACTATGGCTTAAGGGAATGATGAGCGGATAAGAGGCAAGCCTTAATTTCGGACATAGCTTATATGCCTCGTTCAGAAATTGACAGTGATGTAATTCAGAACAAGGGCTGTTCTTAAAGTATTCTCCCTGTACACCAACTTTTCCCAAACTCAGTCCTCGGAACCCCAAGGGGTGTTCGTTTTGGTTTTTGCCATAGCACTGCATAGCTGATTCAAGTGATCAAAGCTGTTGGGCCACAGGACCAAGTTTGGGAAACCCTGCTGTACACCAAGTCAGAACAGTAGACTAAATAACAGGGGCACATAAGCAGAAAATAATGAGCGAACTAAGACGGACGTAGTCGATATGCCTATTTGTTCAGCACTTTTGAAATGGACAGCGATAGAATTCAGAACATGGGCTGTTCTTACAGTATTCTCCCTGTACACCAAGTCAGAACTAGGATAAATAACAGGGGCACATAAGCAGACAATGAACGCTCTTAAAATATTTGATGATGACATTTCTCTTAAACAGGTGTGGCAAAGAAGGGGGTCGAGTGATAAATGGCAGATATGTGAGAGCAGAACTAATAAACGGGCTCTGCCTGATCACTAAAATGGCCACCCCGATCAGAACTACAGGTCACAAAATGGCTGACTGCCAAACTACAATTCCCAGAAGCAAGGGGAACCCTCAGAAGGTGTGGCCGACACACAGATAAAGGGTCAAGACAAACCAGGAAGAGAGAGAGAGGGCTGGAAGGATCTGTGAACCATAGAGAAAGAGACAATATACACTGCTCAAAAAAATAAAGGGAACACTAAAATAACACATCCTAGATCTGAATGAATGAAATAATCTTATAAAATACTTTTTTCTTTACATAGTTGAATGTGCTGACAACAAAATCACACAAAAATATTCAATGGAAATCCAATTTATCAACCCATGGAGGTCTGGATTTGGAGTCACTCAAAACACTCAAAATTAAAGTGGAAAACCACACTACAGGCTGATCCAACTTTGATGTAATGTCCTTAAAACAAGTCAAAATGAGGCTCAGTAGTGTGTGTGGCCTCCACGTGCCTGTATGACCTCCCTACAACGCCTGGGCATACTCCTGATGAGGTGGCGGATGGTCTCCTGAGAGATCTCCTCCCAGACCTGGACTAAAGCATCCGCCAACTCCTGGACAGTCTGTGGTGCAACGTGGCGTTGGTGGATGGAGCGAGACATGATGTCCCAGATGTGCTCAATTGGATTCAGGTCTGGGGAACGGGCGGGCCAGTCCATAGCATCAATAACTTCCTCTTGCAGGAACTGCTGACACACTCCAGCCACATGAGGTCTAGCATTGTCTTGCATTAGGAGGAACCCAGGGCCAACCGCACATTTACATTTACATTTAAGTCATTTAGCAGACGCTCTTATCCAGAGCGACTTACAAATTGGTGCATTCACCTTATGATATCCAGTGGAACAACCACTTTACAATAGTGCATCTAAATCTTTTAAGGGGGGGGGGGGGGGGGGGTTAGAAGGATTACTTTATCCTATCCTAGGTATTCCTTAAAGAGGTGGGGTTTCAGGTGTCTCCGGAAGGTGGTGATTGACTCCGCTGTCCTGGCGTCGTGAGGGAGCTTGTTCCACCATTGGGGTGCCAGAGCAGCGAACAGTTTTGACTGGGCTGAGCGGGAACTGTGCTTCCTCAGAGGTAGGGGGGCCAGCAGGCCAGAGGTGGATGAACGCAGTGCCCTTGTTTGGGTGTAGGGCCTGATCAGAGCCTGAAGGAATGGAGGTGCCGTTCCCTTCACAGCTCCGTAGGCAATCACCATGGTCTTGTAGCGGATGCGAGCTTCAACTGGAAGCCAGTGGAGAGAGCGGAGGAGCGGGGTGACGTGAGAGAACTGGGGAAGGTTGAACACCAGACGGGCTGCGGCGTTCTGGATGAGTTGTAGGGGTTTAATGGCACAGGCAGGGAGCCCAGCCAACAGCGAGTTGCAGTAATCCAGACGGGAAATGACAAGTGCTTGGATTAGGACCTGCGCCGCTTCCTGTGTGAGGCAGGGTCGTACTCTGCGAATGTTGTAGAGCATGAACCTACAGGATCGGGTCACTGCCTTGATGTTAGTGGAGAACGACAGGGTGTTGTCCAGGATCACGCCAAGGTTCTTAGCACTCTGGGAGGAGGACACAAGGGAGTTGTCAACCGTGATGGCGAGATCATGGAACGGGCAGTCCTTCCCCGGGAGGAAGAGCAGCTCCGTCTTGCCGAGGTTCAGCTTGAGGTGGTGATCCGTCATCCACACTGATATGTCTGACAGACATGCAGAGATGCGATTCGCCGCCTGGTTATCAGAAGGGGGAAAGGAGAAGATTAATTGTGTGTCGTCTGCATAGCAATGATAGGAGAGACCATATGAGGATATGACAGAGCCAAGTGACCATACGCACCAGCATATGGTCTCACAAGGGGTCTGAGGATCTCATCTCGGTACCTAATGGCAGTCAGGCTACCTCTGGCGAGCACATGGAGGGCTGTGCGGCCCCCCAAAGAAATGCCACCCCACACCATGACTGACCCACCGCCAAACCGGTCATGCTGGAGGATGTTGCAGGCAGCAGAACATTCTCCACGGCGTCTCCAGACTGTCACGTCTGTCACGTGCTCAGTGTGAACCTGCTTTCATCTGTGAAGAGCACAGGGCGCCAGTGGCGAATTTGCCAATCTTGGTGTTCTCTGGCAAATGCCAAACGTCCTGCATGGTGTTGGGCTGTAAGCACAACCCCCAGCTGTGGACGTCGGGCCCTCATACCACTCTCATGGAGTCTGTTTCTGACCGTTTGAGCAGACACATGCACATTTGTGGCCTGCTGGAGGTCATTTTGCAGGGCTCTGGCAGTGCTCCTCCTGCTCCTCCTTGCACAAAGGCGGAGGTAGCGGTCCTGCTGCTGGTTGCTGCTGGGTTGTCTCCTGATGTACTGGCCTGTCTCCTGGTAGCGCCTCCATGCTCTGGACACTATGCTGACAGACACAGCAAACCTTCTTGCCACAGCTCGCATTGATGTGCCATCCTGGATGAGCTGCACTACCTGAGCCACTTGTGTGGGTTGTAGACTCCGTCTCATGCTACCACTAGAGTGAAAGTGACCAAAACATCAGCCAGGAAGCATAGGAACTGAGAAGTGGTCTGTGGTTACCACCTGCAGAACCACTCCTTTATTGGGGGTGTCTTGCTAATTGCCTATAATTTCCACCTGTTGTCTATTCCATTTGCACAACAGCATGTGAAATGTATTGTCAATCAGTGTTGCTTCCTAAGTGGACAGTTTGATTTCACAGAAGTGTGATTGACTTGGAGTTACATTGTGTTGTTTAAGTGTTCCCATTATTTTTTTGAGCAGTATATATTGGCTGGATTTACCGTGTATGAGCTGGACTGTTTTGGACTTACCTGTTGGCGTTTGGGCCTGGACCTACCGAGAACCCGATTCGTGTACCGAACCCTGCTATCGTTGACCTTACCTGCGTCCTGGATGGACCAGGACGGAGAAACAAACACACATGTACTGTCCTGTTCGAAAGAACTCACATTCTGGGGTGATTTTGGTGACAGTTTCCCACTTAATTTCTGACAAACGCTCCTAACCTTGAAAAGGTTTGTCACACAGACTATAGGCTACATGTGCACCACCAAGTCAGAACAGTAGGTTAATTAAGTTCTAAGGGGTAGAGGGACCAAATTATAGGGTGAGACACATACGCTACTAACAGCTTACTACACAACATACACACAGTGTTACTTTCTTAGCTACAGTATGCATATCTCCCTGGCACAGTACATAATTTATGCAGCAGCATACAAGACATATTTTTGGAGTGGTCGTTGTGCTGTGCTCACTTGAACAGGAAGGTGGCGCGACAGTCCTTAGCTTGTAATCTCCTTCACGCACGGTCTCAAAAATACACCTGAAAATGCCTGGGCAGGAGTAGGTCGACTCGTCATGGCCCTGCAGTGCTGTCTCACAATTTCCATTAATAATACATGCTGTAAATCTGGCAAGCATGTACCTATTCTCCTCCATTTCTTGGATGTGAAGGTCATAGTTCATCTATATGCCATGTCTAGCTGAGCCACAATGTTTGATTTCCCCAGTAATCCAAGTTTAACAGCATTGTCTACATGTGATGCACAATTCTCATGTTTTGAGACCCCTTTCAGACAGATGTTTTAAATCCTTAAACCCAGACTTGGACCACACACCCTCTCCACCGAATAGCAGGCAGAGGAAGCAAAATAGTGATTAGATTGCGATGCTCGCAGTTAGCCACTGCCTCCTTCCAACCACTCACTGTTGAATTTATGATTTCTGACTTTTGTAATGTTTATGTCCAATGTCCGATGAGCACCAAGACGTTTTAGCTCTAATTTCTCTTCATATGTCAAGGATTGAAAATGATTTTCCAGTAGATTGTCCACGTGGTTCATGATGATGACTGATTTCTTGCTAGCTTGCTTGCTAGCTAAGATTTTGAAATATGATGTAGACATGTCCAGTCCAGTCAAAGCTAGGGGAGATATAACGTAATTTTATCTTTGGCCAATCACCTTGAGCGTCCTTGGACGGCCACGACTAGTGTTAATCTATGGCACCACCCAAGTGGCTTTGAACTGCCTAGCTCTCCCAGAGATTATTTTATGTTGTGTTATGTTGTGTCCCCATGAGTGCCAGAATCCTGAGCCAATTGTGGCTCAACCAGAGAAGATGAACAATGCCTACGCTCTGTGCATTCGCTGGCTTCCCCTCCACCACAGAAAACATTGAGCTAGACTGAAACAGTTGCATTTTGGAGCTGCCTTACTCAAATAAAGAGACCAAGTTTGTATGCTGCTGAAGGATAATTGTTTTAATTGTTTAATAAACTGAAATGTGACATGAATAATGTTGGAATTAAAAGCAGGACAGGCCTTTAACATTGATAATGGCTGGGGTCATTTTTGCTTGTTTTTGCTGTTCTCCAAATAGCATTTTAAAGTTGTATGATTGTAAAGAAATGCATTAAATGAGCCTCCCCCTTCCAGACCTCACTAAAACTCAAACCCTGGTTATGGCACTGCTCATGTGTGGAGGGCATGGAACAGTGGTTATTCTTGGAAAAAGTGATATATTGAAATATAGCTAATCTCTTACATTTTGAGAGATATTTGGCAAAGGTAGGTGTTTTGGAAACCTCAGAATCTGCTTTTTCTGATACAATATAGAAATCAAAATGTCTTAACTGCATGTGACTCTGTAGGAGGATTTGAAAATGTCACTTTTTGACCAACGACACGAGCCTACCAGACGAGCTAAATGTCTTCTATGCTCGCTTCGAACCATGCATGAGAGCACCAGCTGTTCCGGACGACTGTGTAATCTCACTCTCCGTAGCCGACAGTAAACAGTATAGCTGATAAGATAATTATCTAATAAAGGTAAATGAATCAATAAACCATGATGAATTATTAGTTATACAGCATGGTTAATGAATAATCTATGTAATGATCAATGTAGGGATTGATTGGTCTGATTAGTTCCGGAAAGTCCAGGAACCACTGGAGGGGGAAAGAAATGTGTGTATGCAATTAGTATAGAGAGCTAGAGAAACAGATGGTCAAGGGAGTAAAACTTCAGAGAGTTCCTAACCTTGAAGGAAAGGAACAGGCTGAGCCAGAAGGTGATAAACAGTGTGAGAAGTTTATGGGGGTTGCAGGTCACCAACAGATTGTGTGTAAATGCATGTGCGTAAGTAAGCAAGAACTATATAATGACTGTTTTGTTATCCTGACGCCAGAACGTTCTCATGAATAAAGCTACAGAAACCTTTTGCAGAAAGCTGAGTCCTTGCCTAATTATTTTAACCCATTGTCTTACAAACTTTGGGCATTAGTCAAGGCGAATTGGATATTGATTGTTATCATCAAGATATAAAATTCCTTTAACAATAGCGCCGGAGGAGATGGCTGCCGTTTTACGGGCTCCTAACCAACTGTGCTATTGTGTGTTTTTTTCACGTTATTTGTAACTTATATTGTACATAATGTTTCTACCACCGTCTCTTATGACCGTAAAGAGCTTTTGGATATCAGGACAGCGATTACTCACCTCTTACTGGATGAAGATTTTTTCTTTAACAAGTTGGACGCAAAGGATTTACTTCGGACACCCGACAAGGCCCAAATCCACGTCATTCGCATGAAGAAGAGAGAGATATCGGGGACGTAGGTCGGGGTGCCTTGTAAGGGTTCGACGGCAAGTGGGTAATCTGTGGGTACCATCAGTCCTATTAGCCAACGTGCAATCATTGGATAATAAACTGGATGAGCTCCCTTCAAGACTGTCCTACCAACGGGACATTAAAAACTGTAATATCTTATGTTTCACCGAGTCGATGACATGGATAACATACAGCTGGCTGGGTTTTCCTTGCATAGGCAAGATAGAATAGCTGCCTCCGGTAAGACAAGGGGTGGTGGTCTGTGTCTATTTGTAAATAACAGCTGGTGCATGAAATCTAATGTTAAGGAAGTCTCGAGGTTTTGCTCGCCTGAGGTAGAGTATCTCATGATAAGCTTTAGACCATACTATTTACCAAGAGATATTTTTCGTAACTGTCTAATTACCACCACAAATCGATGCTGGCACTAAGACCACACTCAACGAGCTGTATAAGGCCATAAGCAAACAAGAAAATACTCATCCAGAGGTGGCACTCCTAGTGGACGGGGACTTTAATGCAGGGAAACATAATTTCTACCAGCATGTTACAACTGCAACCAGAGGAAAGAAAACTCTAGACCACCTTTACTCCACACACAGAGACACGTACAAATCTCTTCCTTGCCCTCCATTTGGCAAATATGACCATAACTCTATCCTCCTGATTCCTGCTTACAAGCAAAAACTAGAGCAGGAAGTACCAGTGACTCAATCAATAATGTAGTGGTCAGATGACGCAGATGCAAAGTTACAGGACTGTTTTGCTAGCACAGACTGGAATATGTTCTGGGATTCTTGTGATGTCATTGAGGATTACAACACATCAGTCACTGGCTTCATCAATAAGTGCATCAATGACGTCGTCCACAGTGACCGTACGTACATACCCCAACCAGAAGCCATGGATTACAGGCAACATCCGCACTGAGCTAAAGGGTAGAGCTGCCACTTTCAAGGAGCGGGACTCTAACCCGGACGCTTATAAGAAATCCCGCTATGACCTCCGATGAACCATCAAACAGGCAAAGCGTCAATACAGGACTAAGATTGAATCGTACTACACCGGCTCTGACGCTCGTCGAATGTGATTCCAAACTATTAGACTATAAAGGGAAGCACAGCCGTGAGATGCCAAGTGACACGAGCCTTCCAGATGAGCTAAATGACTTCTGTACTCGCCTTGAAGCAAGCAACACTGAAGCATGCATGAGAGCACCTGCTGTTCTGGACAACTGTGTGATCACGCGCTCCATAGCTGATGTGAGTAAGACCTTTAAACAGGTCAACATTCACAAAGCCGCAGGGCCAGACGGATTACGAGGACGTGTACTCAGAGCATGCACTGACCAGCTGGCAAATGTCTTCACTGACATTTTCAACCTATCCCTGACCCGGTCTGTAATAGCAACTTGTTTCAAGCAGATCACCATAGTGCCTGTGCCCAAGAATGCCACGGTAACCTGCCCCATAGCACTCACATCAATAGCCACGAAATGCTTTGAAAGGCTGGTCATGGTTCACATCAACACCATCATCCCTGACACCCTGGACCTACTCCAATTCGCAAACCGCCCCAACAGATCCACAGATGACGCAATCTTTATTTCAATCCACACTGCCCTCACCCACCTGGAAAAAAGGAATACCTATGTAAGAATAATGTTCATTGACTACAGCTCAGCATTCAACACTATAGTCCACTCCACGCTCATCACCAACCTCAGGACCCTGTGCCTGAACACCTCCTTCTGCAACTGGATTCTGGACTTCTAGACGGGCCTCACCCAGGCGGAGAGGATAGGCAATAAAACATCCGCCACGCTGACCATCAACACGGGAGCCCCACAGGGGTGTGTACTTTGTGCCCTCCTGTACTCCTTGTTTACACACGACTGTGTGGCCACGCATGACAGCAAGACAAAGGAGCTGATTATGGACTACAGGAAATGGAGGGGTGAGCATGCCCCCATCCACATCGATGGGACTGTAGTGGAGTGGGTCGAGAGCTTCAAGTTCCTCTGTGTCCACATCACTAAGGAATTAAAGGGATAGCCATTTATCTACTTCACCAGTCTGTTGAACTCATGAATACCAATTTTATGTCTTTGCATCCAGTATGAAAGAATTGTGGTAGTTTTGCATAAGCCAATGCTAACTAGCATTAGTGCAATTACAGGAAGTCTATGGTATCTACTAGCATGCTAGCAGTTACCATAGACTTCCAGTCATTGAGCTAACACTAGTTAGCAATTGTGCTAACCTAGTTAGCAACTTCCTTCAAACTGCACGCAGAGACATAACAATTATATAAATTAGTTCCTCTGCAAATCCTTAAGTATCCCTTTAACATGGTCGACACCCTCAGAGTTGTGAAGAGGGCACGACAGCGCGTCTTCCACCTCAGGAGGCTGAAAAGATTTGGCATGGGCCCTCAGATCCTCAAAAAGGGAGGCCAAGCTCCCTGCCATCCAGGACCTTTATACCAGGTGATGTCAGAGGAAGGCTCAAAAAATTGTCCAAAACTCCAGCCACCTAATCCATAAACTGTTATCTCTGCTACCACACAAGCCGTACCAGTGCACCAATTCTGGAACCAACAATACCCTTAACAGCTTCTACCCCTAAGCCATAGACTGCTAAACAAGAATGCTAAATAGCTAATCCAATGGCTACCAGGACTACCTGCATTGACCCTTTTTTGCACTAAGACTTTTGCACTGACTGTATACACACTACCTACACACACTTACACTGATATCCCAACACACACATACACACTACATACGCCCACACACAACATGTGCACATATGCATACTGATGCCACACAGTCACACACAAACTCACTCACTCACTCACTCACTCACTCACTCACTCACTCACTCACTCACTCACTCACTCACTCACTCACTCACTCACTCACTCACTCACTCACTCACTCACTCACTCACTCACTCACTCACTCACTCACTCACTCACTCACTCACTCACTCACTCACTCACTCACTCACTCACTCTCACACACACACACTTTCACACTCACCACATACGCTGCTGCTACTGTCTATTATCTATCCTGTTTCCTAGTCACTTTAATCTTACCTATATGTACATAGCTACCTCAAATACCTCGTACCCCTGCACATCAACTTGATACTGGTACTCCCTATATATATTATTTAATTTTTACTCCATATTGTTATTTGTTATTCACTGTGTATTTATTTCTTGTTTCACTATTTCATTTTTTTTAAATCTTGAGAAGCGCCCCTTCTCAACCTGATCCCGGTGGCATCCGTCTAATCCATGCCTCAGGGGTACGACGGAAGTGCTGCCACCTGCCAGGGTTTCCTACTGAGGTTACTGGCCACGGTCCACCCAGCTCCATCTGACCGTGAGAAGAGTTTCGCCCTCGTCTCGTGCCTCACCGGGAGAGCTCTGGAGTGGGCCAGCGCTGTGTGTGAAGGAGGAGATGCGGTGTTGGACCATTATGAGGAGTTCACCCGCCGTTTTCGGGCAGTCTTTGACCATCCACCCGAGGGCAGAGCGATGGGTGAGCGCCTCTACTATCTGAGACAGGAGACGAGGAGCGTCCAGGATTTTGCCCTGGAGTTCAGGTAAGTTTTCGGTTTTCAGGTAACAGGCAGGGTGCTCTGGCACCACCCCAGGTGAGTAGGCACCATTCTCATCCAGAGCCCTCTGTTGCACTTATGTTTGTATCTGTTACTTTTATTGATTTTTCCCTGCGTTCCCAGCATAAGGCGCTAGCAGATTCAGGCGCGGCTGGGAATTTCATTGATCAAGCTTTTGCTCATAGTTTATGGATCCCCATTGTACCCGTGGATGTGCCTTTCCCCGTTCATACCTTAGATAGTCGACTATTAGGGTCAGGGTTAATCAGGGAAGCCACAGCTTCTTTGAGTATGGTGACGTAGGGGGATCACAAGGAAAACATTTGTATTTTCCTTATGGACACTCCTGCGTATCCCGTGGTGCTGGGTCTGCCTTGGTTAATTTGTCATAACCCCACTTTTTCTTGGCCACAGAGGGCTCTCACATGGTGGTCGCGAGAGCGCTCAGGTAGGTGTGTAGGGGTTTCCGTTGGTGCTACTACGGTGGAAAGTCCAGACCAGGTCTCTACCATGTGCATTCCCCCGACTATGCTGATTTGGCTCTTGCCTTCTGTAAAAAGAAGGCGACTCAATTACCACCCCATCGACAGGGCGATTGTGCGATAAATCTCATGGTAGATGCTGCACTTCCCAGGAGTCACGTGTATCCCCTGCTGCAGGTGGAGATGGTGGCTATGGAGACATATGTCTCCGAATCCCTGCGTCAGGGGTACATTCGGCCCTCCATTTCACCCATCTCCTCGAGTTTCTTTTTTGAGAAGAAGAAGGATGGAGGTCTGCGCCCGTGCATTGATTATCGAGGTCTCAATAAAATCATGGTGGGTTACAGTTACCCGCTACTTCTGATCGCCCCGGCGATTGAGTTAACCTGTCTGGGCTAGGGGGCAGTATTTACACGGCTGGATAAAAAACGTACCTGATTTAATCTGGTTATTACTACTGCCCAGAAACTAGAATATGCATATAATTATTGGCTTTGGATAGAAAACACCCTAAAGTTTCTAAAACTGTTTGAATGGTGTCTGTGAGTATAACAGAACTCATATGGCAGGCAAAAACCTGAGAAGATTCTGTACAGAAAGTGCCCTCTCTGACCAGTCTTGATATGTTCTTCAAAAGAGAGATCAGGGTCCAGAGTAACGCCGAGGTCCTTCACAGTTTTATTTGAGACGACTGTACAACCATCCAGATTAATTGTCAGATTCAACAGAAGATCTCTTTGTTTCTTGGGACCTAGAACAAGCATCTCTTTTTTGTCCGAGTTTAAGAGTAGAAAGTTTGCAGCCATCCACTTCCTTATGTCTGAGACACAGGCTTCTAGCGAGGGCAATTTTGGGGCTTCACCATGTTTCATTGAAATGTACAGCTGTGTGTCATCCGCATAGCAGTGAAATTTAACATTATGTTTTCGAATGACATCCCCAAGAGGTAAAATATATAGTGAAAACAATAGTGGTCCTAAAACGAAACCTTGAGGAACACCGAAATTTACAGTTGATTTGTCAGAGGACAAACCATTCACAGAGACAAACTGATATCTTTCCGACAGATAAGACCTAAACCAGGCCAGAACTTGTCCATGTAGACCAATTTGGGTTTCCAATCTCTCCAAAAGAATGTGGTGATCGATGGTATCAAAAGCAGCACTAAGATCTAGGTGTCGAAGCGCAGCTGGAGCCACGCATCGGGGGGGGGGGTTATTGTCACGACTTAGAGCCAATGAAAGCCTTAGAAAATGTCACATTACAGCAGAGATCCTGTATTTTCGATAAAGAGGCTACAGAAGGCCAAGAAATGGTCAGACAGGGCACTTCCCATATAGAATCTTCTCAGGTTTTGGCCTGCCATATGAGTTCTGTTATACTCACAGACACCATTCAAACAGTTTTAGAAACTTCAGGGTGTTTTCTATCCAAATCTACTAATTATATGCATATTCTAGTTTCTGGGCAGGAGTAATAACCAGATTGTTCGAGTGGTGCTCAGCATCACCGGTCTTCTAGCCATCACTGATCCATTTTTCATTGGTTTTGTCTTGTTTCCTTACACACCTGGTTCCAATCCCATTCATTACCTGTTGTGTATTTAACCCTCTGTTTCCCCTCATGTCATTGTCCAAGATTGTTGGTATGTTATTTTTGTGTCATGTATTTTGTAGTAGTGAGCTACAGGTATTGTTGCCCATGTTATTTTATGTACATTTGGAGTTCGTTGTTTGTTTATTCTTTACATTTTAGTCATTTAGCAGACACTCTTATCCAGAGCGACTTACTGTAGTGAAGGCATACATTTCATACGTTTTCATACATTTTTTTATTTTTTTCATACTGGTCCCCCGTGGGAATTGAACCCACAACCCTGGCGTTGCAAACACCATGCTCTACCAACTGAGCAACACGGGACCTTTATTAAAACAACTCCAGTGATACCAAGTTGGTTTCTCCTGCGCCTGACTTCCCTGCCACCTACACACACGACGTTGACAAATATTTAACTCTGCATTGTTGGAAAAGGACCCGTAAGCAGTGGAAACCCGTCATTCAGGGCAGAGACCCATCTGTTTTGAGCCCCAAAACAAAGAAATCATGTTTTGCAAGTTATTCTGGTGTTCATTTGAGTCACATATCATTTAGCAAATAATGTAATTTTTTCAAATTAAAATCCTTGAGTTTATAAGTTAGCTCAGGGCTTTCTGTTGTGGAGGGGCAGCCAGCGAAAGAATAGAGCGTAGGCATTGGTAATGCTCTCTAGTTGGCCGTGATTGGCTCAGTGTTCTGTCACTCAGGGGGACACTACGTTACCGCAGAATCTATAAGGAAAGCAAGGCAATTCAAGCCCTCTTGGGTTCTGCCATAGATCTACAGTAGAAGTGCCCGTCCAGGAAGGCTTAAGGTCATTGGCCAAAGATAAAATTATGTCAAATCACGCTATATCTACCGTGGCTTTGATTGGACTGATCATGTCAACATCGTACTTTCAAAATAGCTAGCTAGCTAGAAAATCAGTCATCATGAATCGTGTTGACAATCTACTGGCAAATCCTTTTAAATCCTTGTCATATGAAGAGAAATTATAGATAAAACGTATCGGTGCTCATCGGCCATTGGACATAAACATAACACAAGTCGGAAATCGCAAATTCAACAATGAGTGGTTTGGAAGGAATCAGTGGCTAACTGCGAGCATCTCAAAGCAATCACTGTTTTTCTTCCCCTGCCTGCTATTCGGTGGAAAGGGTGTGTGGTCCAAGTCTGGTTTTAAGGAGTTAAAACATCTGTCTGAAAGGGTCTCTTTTCCAAGCTTAAAAGGATAATCATACACACCAAACACCATGGGCCAGAAAAGGTTGAATACATTGGCCAAGCTGTCCATCCAGAATGATTTCATCAAGAGAATGCCAGACTTTGATGACAAACTATTGTGTTGTGTAGTGGCTTTCTTGGCATGCATCTACAAATAAAATGTTTAGTTTGACCCACCAAGATTTACATGCTAAAATCTTCACTGCCCGCAAGTAAGCATTTCACTATCAGTCTAAACCTGTTGTTTATGAAGCAGGTGACAAATAACATTTGATTTGATTCCCTATGTAGTGCACTACATTTGTCAAAAGTAGTGCCTTATGTAGGGAATAGGGTGCCAATTGGGACACAACCTCTGTCTCTTGCTCTCATCTCTGAATCTTCATACAGGGTGACGTGCACTACAGGTGTATAAGGAGTAAATTGGAACAACAGAAAACTCGTATTGAATTAGGTGGGCTGCACAAAAAGAGGGTACCGGATATTGACCAATGCTTTTGTATTTCCCATGCTGTGGCCTCCACTGTCTCTGTGGCCTCGTTCCACAAAGAGACACAGCTGTACATGTTTCCCATTGCATTACTTTTAAGATTAGTCATTTCAAAGGTCAATATGAAACAGCTATCAAATCAATAGAAGATCAATAATTTCTAGTGCCTGTGGTTGTGTCTAGATACTCTGATGAATGTTATGATACCAAAACATACTTTTTGAAAAAGATAATAAAGCAATATTTTTCTATTCAACTTAAATTGTCCTTTAAAACCTTTTAAGGATCGGACCCTTCATCTCAATATCTGCCTAAAATGACATCCCCAAATCTAATTGCCTGACTGCCAGGACCTGAAGCAAGGATATGCATATTCTTGATACTATTTGAAAGGAAACACTTTGAAGTTTGCTGGAATGTGATAGTTAATTAACTAATTAACATTAATTAATTAATGTTATAGAATATAACACATTAGCTCCGGTAAAAGATAAAACAAACAAAAAAACATGCGTTTTCTATTTTGTTGCATCATCCATGAAATGCAAAACGAAGGCCATACAGTGACCTAGAAATCTGTGTGTAATTTAGATGTTGTCCACAAGAGGGAAGCAGAGTGTGTGCAAAGTTTCAGATGGATACATTCAAGAATGAGTGCTCTACAGAATATTTTGTATCAAGTCTCCCAGGTGTCCCTCACAAGTTTGCCTAAATGTACCCAAGTGCCCGAATTGGTCAATTAATAAATTCCCAACTACATAACTATAGAGAACATACAAAAATGCTATGGCAATACATTTTTTTAGTTTACACACTCCCAGGAATGTCACACATGTTGGATCATTAGCTTCCCTACATAAAATACACTAACCTTCACACATGTAGATGGTTGGGCGGAGTGGGTTTGGAGCCAGAGACAGCCAAGGGGTCAAACTGGAGGATCCAGGTCCTACGTTTTAATAGGTGGGGATGGAGGAGTTGTCATGGAAATTCAGTATTGTGAAAGATTTAATTTCTTCAAACAATCATCTTTATTTAATATTGATTCATTATTGCAATAATGAGGCTGGTCGACCCCCCCACCCTTGAGTGTTGCACCGAGTAACCTAACCTTTACATAAATGCAGAGTACTATATATAGCTGACACTAACAATGCTCAGTCATGGTTGGTTCAACCCCCCTCATGCAGACCAAGGAGCATCATAAGCCACTCTGGGTTCATTGTGTCATTATCTGCACGTGGGTTGTTGTCTTAACCCCTCCCTGGCTTAGTTTCCCAGATGCAAGGAGGATTTAGAGACAATGAGGAATTGTTCTAAACTCCTGCTGGCTATCTCTATCTCGGTTACACCCACCACATCTTGTCTATGTAATGCAGTCTTTATCTCATTTGTCAGCTCAAGCCATCTCTGGTGACCATACGCCCAGATTAGCTGCAGGGAACTAGAGTGGAAACCATCTCTTTACAGAAACAGAATGAAACAGAACAGAAATGTCCTATTTGTTAAGTATTAATTGCTAAGTATTAATATCAAACAAACCAGGTAAATATGTAATTTTTCTATCAGAGTCTACTACTATTAATGATTTTCTTTATTCAGTTAGAACTCAAGTTTACTATTACTTATTTGATTGAACCTTTATTTTAGCAGGGGTGAGCCCTGCAGAAATCATTTTAAGGATGAGCCCTGCATCTATAAATCAAATAAACAACACATATCTATAAACATATATATTATACAGAGTATAGGGAACACAATCAATATAATGAAATATGTGGAACAATACAGTAGACAATAAGACACTCAAAATGCACAGCCACACGATGTCATGGCCAAAGAACATACACATATGTTATACTAATATATTGTATCCCAAAACAATATCTCAAATGAATATGCAACCATTTAAACAACTACAAAAGCATGAGAAGCAAAAATGTATTTTACTTACTGGTCTAAAAGTACATATTTTCCTTCCAAAAACATTTCCTCCGCGTTCAGTAAAAACTGCATCCTCCTCCATTTATACTGTGTCAGTCTCCCGGTCCATTTCTGCAATAATCTCATTCAAATTTCTATACTTCGAATTCGGTTTAGCTTTCTCAGTTGTAGTAGCCATGTTGTACTTTTACAGTTCTCAGAAAAGTTTGTAGAATCAAATAAAATTTGTCACATGCGCCGAAGTGTAGACCTTACCGTGAAATGTTTACTTACAAGCCCTTAACCAACAGTGCAGTTCAAGAAGAGTTAATAAAATATTTACCAAATAAACTAAAGTAAAAAAAATTTAATAATAAAAAGTAACACAATAACATAACAATAACGAGGCTATATACAGGAGGTACCGGTACCGAGTCAGTGTGCGGGGGTACAGGTTAGTTGAGGTAATTTGTTCATGTAGGTAGGGGTGAAGTGACTATGCATAGATAATAAACAGCGGGTAGTAGTAGTAGTGTACAAAACAAATGGGGTGGGGGGGGTCAATGTAAATTGTCCGGTGGCCATTTGATTAACTGTTCAGCAGTTTAATGGCTGCTTGTCGGACAAAGGGCATTTGCATCCTACAGGAAAGTCCAGCTCATTAGCTATCTAGCTAGCTATGTTCCAAAACGATAGGTGGTCATCGAACTAAGAGGATTGCACAGAAACCGAACTTGACTGGGTGAAAAAGGTTTAGTGTTTATATTTCATAGATTGTTTTGTTGAAAGAGTGGGAGTTCATGCAAAACGCTGTATACAACACGGATCGTGTTAGGATATGAAAATGTATCAAACCAGTTGCCTTGATTAAAAGTGTTTTGTTCCACTATCCTCAAACAATAGCATGGTATTTTTTCACTGTAATAGCTACTGTAAATTGGACACTGCAGTTAGATTTACAATCATTTAAGCTTTCTGCCCATATAAGACATGTCTATGTCCCGGAAAGTTGACTGTTGTTTACAACATATTTCTAGGCACATTATCGCATATTGAGCAACAACTGTTCCAATTTCAAGACACCTATCCGGTAGAGAGTGCCTTCATATTTTTATCCTATCCTGCAATATCCTCGTACTGGATCCTAGCTATAGTTACAAAGGAAGGGTATATTACTGGAAACTTCTGAAGTTTACTTGGAAACTACCAGAAAGTGGCCTTTTTGGGTACTTCAGATTATCACAGATGTCTGTAATTATCTTTGGTCATCTGTATGGCCTTATTACATGTAAAATATATAAAATAATCAAATAATATGATTTTCAAATAAAAAATGTAATGACAAAGCTGTAAAACATTATCCTAAATATAAACCATCAACTTAGGGAATACCATTGGTGTTTAATATATGGGTTTCAGCCTGAAATATCCTTTGTATTTTTTTACTCACTTGTATGTATTTTACTATGTATTAACATGTCTTTGTAAATGTTTGGGCACCAAATGTGTGGCAGTTGTGATAAAACTGAACAGAAGAGTTGCAGAGTTAATTGAAAATAATGCCATTGTTGATGAGATGCCTTTTTCATTAAATAGGTCTAGTTCTCATGAACCACATGGTCTATCCACTAGAAACTCATGGACAATATGGACATAGATATAAAAAATGAATACTATAGACAGAACTGTTCAAAGGTTTGGGGTCACTTGGAAATGTCCTTGTTTTTGAAAGAAAAGCACATTTTTTGTCCATTAAAATAACATCAAATTGATCAGAAATACAGTATAGATATTGTTAATGTTGTAAATGACTATTGTAGCTGGAAATGGCTGATTTGTTGTGGAATATCTACATAGGCGTACAGAGGCCCATTATCAGCAACCACCACTCCTGTGTTCCAATGGCTTCTTTCCTCCCAAACGAGGAAGAATTATGAGATTTAGTACTGTGATACAGACTTGGAAATCAGTCTGTGCGCACGCGACGAAGAGGGCGCGCACCTGCTAATATCGTTTTCCTATTGAACATACTTCTTTCCATATGAAATATCATAGTTTAATTGCATTTTAGGGTACCTGAAGATTAAATAGAAACGTTTTTTTTACTTGTTTTATCAAAGTTTAGCGGTAGCTTTTTGGTTTCCTTTCCTTGCATGTTGAACGAGTGGATTACTCAAATCGATGGCGCCAACTAAACTGACTTTTTTGGATATAAAGAAGGATTTTATCTAACAAAACGACACTACATGCTGTAGCTGGGACCCTTTGGATGACAAATACGAGGAAGATTTTCAAAAAGTAAGTGAATATTTAATCGCTATTTGTGAATTTATGAAACCTGTGCTGGTGGAAAAATATTTTTATATGGGGTGCTGTCCTCAAACAATCGCATGGCATGCTTTCGCTGTAAAGCCTATTGTAAATCAGACAGTGCAGTTAGATTAATAACAATTTGAGGTTTTAACTGATATAAGACACTTGTATGTTCCTAAATGTTTAATGTCCATCTTTTTTCTGATTATTTATTTGAATTGCGCGCCCTCCAGTTTCACCGGAAGTTGCACACCCAGTGGGACGCCTATCCCAGAGAGAAATGTAATGGTTCGTTGGATCAGTCTAAAACTTTGCTCATACACTGCTACCATCTGGTGGCCAAAATCTAAATTGCACCTGGGCTGGAATAATACATTATGGCCTTTCTCTTGCATTTCAAAGATGATGGTACAAAAAAATACAAAATCATTTTTTTTCTTTGTATTATCTTTTACTAGATCTATTGTGTTATATTCTCCTACATTCCTTTCATATTTCCACAAACTTCAAAGTGTTTACTTTCAAATGGTACCAAGAATATGCATATCCTTGCTTCAGGGCCTGAGCTACGGGCAGTTAGATTTGGGTATGTCAAAATGACCAAAGATTCCGGTAACTTTGTTAAATTGGGCCGGCAGGTAGCCTAGTGGTTAGAGTGTTGGACTTGTAACCGAAAGGTTGCAAGATCAAATCCCCGAGCTGACAAGGTGAAAATCTATTGTTCTGCCCCTGAACAAGGCAGTTAACCCACTGTTCCTAGGCTGTCATTGAAAATAAGAATTTGTTCTTAACTGACTTGCCTAGTTAAATAAAGGTATAAAAATCTTACTGGTGGGTTTGCAACCCTGATCCTGGTGTACTGGTGGTATACTGTTCCCTCAGCAGAGCTGTGTCTATACATTGTTTGTTTGACTGTCGGGGGAAAACTGACAATGTGAGAAGCTACGGTATAAAACAGTGACAGCTCACTCTGGCTTTCTCTTCTGGTTGTCAATTATAATTGACTAGTAGATCAGATTTTTTCTCAGTAGTTTGCAAACATGTTTCATGTCGTGCATTCACAATCTCACTTATTCATACGTTAGTCTAGAAATAGAACATATAATTTGGTGTGTGTTGCAAAGTTCAAGCCGCTGGCAAGTAATGTCATCTCTGCAAGTCGAGCCAAATGCCAACCCCTGCTAAGCATTTACTTGTACAGTAATTCTGCCTCTAAAAGTATGATACACAATATATGTTTTTATGTAATCTCCATTAATTACAGTTTAATCAGAACGCAGTGGTTCTTACTCTGCGATAATAATAATGAGACTGGAGTGAGGTAGAAAATAATTCCCATCTCTTCATCCCACCCAACCATGATAAAGAAGCAGTAACAGATTACAAAGGCAGAGCTACGACACCCCTTCTTGATCTGGTGGGCTGGTGATCAATGAAGAGGTGAACACGGCTTTCCTGTGGCTCAGTTGGTAGAGCATGGTGTTTGCAACACCAGGGTTGTGGGTTCGATTCCCACGGGGGGCCAGTACAAAAAAAAAAATGCTTGTAATTAAAATGAAATGTATGAATTGTATGCAATCACTACTGTAAGTCGCTCTGGATAAGAGCGTCTGCTAAATGACTAAAATGTAAATGTAAATGAACACGGATCATTAAGACTGAAATTAAATGATTTAAAGGTGATTAAGTGATGGTCGATTGTCATGGTCAAAACCTTGTTACTGTAACACCAGCTTTCATTAAAAGATCTTATAAGACATGCACTTTCTTTTCATAATTGTACCCCATTCCCGTCAGACCATGCTCCTTTCATGACCTTACTGTATCATTACCGAAAGATGATGCAACTTCTTTCAGACGTACTGAGAAAAATGCAGTTCCATTTCTTACAAAACTATGCAGACAAAATGCCAGAAGGTTGGAATTAGCATCAGGGATGCAGAAATGTGCCCATTCCCTTTATTTATTCTATAATTAGCATTAGTGACGCAGAAATATTCCCATTCCCTTTATTTATTCCATAATTAGTATTAGTGATGCAAGAATATTTCCAGTCCCATCCTATGCATGTGACACAGAGTACAGTTGCGCTGACGGTATGACAGTGATGATAGGATAGTTACAAGGTGGGGTTAAGTGCTGTCTATTTAAAAGAGATGGCATAATTGCTGTGTAACAGGGGAATACGGGTGGTTAAACATGATCAAAGCAGAGATATGTGGTCTGAGGTCATTTAATCATTATTTAGGGTGCAGGGATAAACATGGCCCTATGGAGGGGGGAGTGTGCACTATATATAATAAAGGGACATATCAAAGGGACGAGGTCAGAGGGCGATAAGCTAAATTAGCTGGAATGAAGGGATAAGAAAGAGGTTATTTAGACGTTCATTGGGCTCACGCTCTGAGACACGTCCTGCTATGCTGGATGGTGATTGGTTCATTGTTGGGTGCCCTAACCATGTGAGGTGTAACTGACTTTTTTATTTATCACTTTTTCTGTCCATTGGTTGGTTCATGAATTGATCTATCTATATAGATACAGTGGGGGAAAAAAGTATTTGATCCCCTGCTGATTTTGTACGTTTGCCCACTTACAAAGAAAGGATCAGTCTATAATTTTAATAGTAGGTTTATTTGAACAGTGAGAGACAGAATAACAACAAAAAATCCAGAAAAACGCATGTCAAAAATGTTATAAAATGATTTGCATTTTAATGAGGGAAATAAGTATTTGACCCTTCTGAAAAACATGACTTAGTACTTGGTGGCAAAACCCTTGTTGGCAATCACAGAGGTCAGACGTTTCTTGTAGTTGGCCACCAGGTTTGCACACATCTCAGGAGGGATTTTGTCCCACTCCTCTTTGCAGATCTTCTCCAAGTCATTAAGGTTTCGAGGCTGACGTTTGGCAACTCGAACCTTCAGCTCCCTCCACAGATTTTCTACGGGATTAAGGTCTGGAGACTGGCTAGGCCACTCCAGGACCTTAATGTGCTTCTTCTTGAGCCACTCCTTTGTTGCCTTGGCCGTGTGTTTTGGGTCATTGTCATGCTGGAATACCCATCCACGACCCATTTTCAATGCCCTGGCTGAGGGAAGGAGGTTCTCACCCAAGATTTGACGGTACATGGCCCCGTCCATCGTCCCTTTGATGCGGTGAAGTTGTCCTGTCCCCTTAGCAGAAAAACACCCCCAAAGCATAATGTTTCCACCTCCATGTTTGACGGTGGGGATGTTGTTCTTGGGGTCATAGGCAGCATTCCTCCTCCTCCAAACACGGCGAGTTGAGTTGATGTCAAAGAGCTCCATTTTGGTCTCATCTGACCACAACACTTTCACCTATCCTCTGAGTCATCCAGATGTTCATTGGCAAACTTCAGACGGGCATGTATATGTATTCTTGAGCAGGGGGACCTTGCGGGCACTGCAGGATTTCAGTCCTTCACGGCGTAGTATGTTACCAATTGTTTTCTTGGTGACTATGGTCCCAGCTGCCTTGAGATCATTGACAAGATCCTCCCGTGTAGTTCTGGGCTGATTCCTCACCGTTCTCATGATCATTGCAACTCCACGAGGTGAGATCTTGCATGGAGCCCCAGGCCGAGGGAGATTGACAGTTCTTTTGTGTTTCTTCCATTTGCGAATAATCACACCAAATGTTGTCACCTTCTCACCAAGCTGCTTGGTGATGGTCTTGTAGCCCATTCCAGCCTTGTGTAGGTCTACAATCTTGTCTCTGACATCCTTGGTGAGCTCTTTGGTCTTGGCCATGGTGAAGAGTTTGGAATCTGATTGATTGATTGCTTCTGTGGACTGGTGTCTTTTTTTACAGGTAACAAGCTGCGGTTAGGCGCACTCCCTTTAAGAGTGTGCCCCTAATCTCAGCTTGTTACCTGTATAAAAGACACCTGGGAGCCAGAAATCTTTCTGATTGAGTGCGGGTCAAATACTTATTTCCCTCATTAAAATGCAAATCAATTTATAACATTTTTGACAGGCTTTTTTCTGGATATTTTTGTTTTTATTCTGTCTCTCACTGTTCAAATAAACCTACAATTAAAATTATAGACTGATCCTTTCTTTGTCAGTGGGCAAACGTACAAAATCAGCAGGGGATCAAATACTTTTCCCCCCCACTGTACATGCATTAATTCGCTAAACAGACTTCTGTTCATACATTCTCTAAACACTCGCATTTGGCAAAATAATTTCCTCCTTTATCCTCCCTAAGCTGTCTAAACCATGGTAGGCTTCCAGAGCGAACCCAGTTTACTCTGCTGTTTTTATAAAGTGTGTGTCTGCATGTGAGCACGCGTGTGTGTACGTGTCTCTGTGTGTGCACGCGTGTGTGCACGTGTCTCTGTGTGTGCACATGTGCATATGTGTGTGTGTGTGTGTGTGTGTGTGTGTGTTTGTTTGTACACACAAACAAATAGCAGTAAACAGGCAAACAAAAGCCCTAGGGAAAGATATTAGGAATCTATTTAACCACGTTTGTTTTCCTCCAACACTCATGAATTTAAATAAACAGGACATTTTGTGTGTTTTGTTGGGCATGAATTCCATTCATAAACGCTTATTAAATCAATTAGGCTTCATGCAATTAGGCTACATGCAAATAGGATTTATAAATGCTTTTCTTTCTTCCTTTCTCTTTTCTGACAGTATTTTGTTACTGCATTTTGTTAAACATTGGCAAAATATTTGTGGCGATTCTGTGCATAGGCCTCTAATTGGCTTTGAAATCTATTATGAAATGGTAATGATAAGTGGAGATATTTTGTTTCTCCTGAAAGAATGTGTGACTGGAATTCTGATTTGGAAAAAATGTAATGTTCGCCCTGTAAAAATAATGTATGAAGCACACTCTGTTTACCCTTCAAAATAGGTATATCAAATATTACATTTTACTTAAGTGTCAATAAGTTGTGTGTGTGTGTGTGTGTGTGTGTGTGTGTGTGTGTGTGTGTGTGTGTGTGTGTGTGTGTGTGTGTGTGTGTGTGTGTGTGTGTGTGTGTGTGTGTGAGGAATGTGCATAAGGGTCTGTATGAATATCTCCCTTCCCATCTCCTCTGGTTGTATTGAGTGTCCCATCATCAGCATTCCCCTCATGTTTCCACATCCTATCTCTAGCAGGAAGCGCCAGGGAATGGGGACAGGTTATGGGAGAACACAACCTTTATTTATTTAAATGTAGGGTCCCCTGAATAGGGGACCTTCAATCAATGTTTTCTTCAATGTCGTCTAAAATGAGAACGGTATCCCCTGTCCGTGAATACAGGGTGTCTCCTGAAAGCTGGGGATCTTGGCTTTCCAGCCGTATCATACAATCTTTGTGACTTAGTACCATATATGGGCATACGGTCATAAAAGGATAGGTCACACCAACGAGCCCATTTCAAGATGGCTGCAACTCACAGTCCGTTAGTGTGGAGAAGCTAAAACGATTTAAATCTTGAACAACGTTGATATGTGGTGAAAGCGAAGCCTCCTCAGATGATAAGGATATGTTATTTGTCAGTCTGTGACCTACCATTATCTATTCACAGCCCAGAGAGTCAAGAAGTACATTTTATACTTAACAAACATTTTACAAAGTAAGCTTCAATTTAGTCTGTGTTTGAGCTACGGTACTTGGGTGTCAATTGAATCATTAGGTTCTTACAAACAAAAGTATCCTATTGTTAATGTTCTCCGATAATGTATGGCTGAATTAGAACATCAAATGTCAAGCCAGTGACTACATCTTTACACATAAAAACCTGTGCTATAGCGTTAGACTGGCGAGCAGGTAAAATGAAAGATAGCCGTTCTGTAACCAATAAGATAAGATTTACAGTCACCTCAGATGAATGTAAATGTAAATGTAAAATGACCTAAGTGGGACTAACTAGGACTTGAGTAGCTCTTTTGCATAATGCGGTCCATTGCTACCTGCATTGTGAAAGGACACACTCAGAACGCAGAGAGCGCATCATAGTATTTTGACCATTCTTTCATCGCTTTGGCATAAAAATGGCTTATCGGGGATGTTAAAAAAAAAACGAAAAACCAAGCAAACTGCCCAACAGGGGGGTAAAAAGATGACAAAAGCCAGATATACTGAGAAAGAGGCTTTGGAAGAAATTCTTAGCGAGTCAGACACAGATGCTGGGAGTGACCTGGGCCAAGATGACTCGGGCTGAGAAAAACGTTTTCTACAAGGTTTGGATTCCATTTTAGATCCGTAAGTAAATTATATTGTATAACTTTCTATAGTTTACTATATGTATTTAGTCCCTGTTATATAGTTGTGTTTTGTTTTGTATTTACAGTATAATGGTGTCCTGTCCTCTGTATCCTATATCTGTCACGTCCTGACCAGTATAGGGGTTATTTGTTATTGTAGTTTGGTCAGGACGTGGCAGGGGGTGTTTGTTTTATGTGGTTCAGGGTGTGTTTTGTGTATGTGTTTAGGTAGAGGGGAATTTGATTTATTAGTCCGGGGTTTGTTAGTCATTGTTCTATGTTAGTATATTTCTATGTTCTATCTAGTCTTTTGTATTTCTATGTTTAGTTAATTGGGGTTGGACCTTCAATTGGAGGCAGCTGGTTATTGCTGCCTCTGATTGAGGGTCCTATAATTAGGAGTTTGTTTTTCATGGGTTTTTGTGGGAGATTGTTCTTGTTTAGCTGTTTGCCTGACAAGACTGTCAAAGTTTTGTTTTGTATACGTCTTATGTGTTTTCCTTCTTCACCAATAAAAAGAAGATGAGTGTACATTTTCCCGCTGCGTCTTGGTCTCTACCCTACGACACCCATGACAATATCCTGTGTATCATTCCAAAGTGGTTACAGATAGTATATATTTCACATTAGTTTGTTGGTAAAAATTGGATATTGAGCAAAAACCAAAAAATAACACATTACTACAAAAATACTCCTCAGCAACTCCTTAGGCTGCATGTTATCTTTTAATATATTGTTTTTACATTACAGTAATGTTGTTTTGTAAAATTAGTGAACTGTAGTGATGTGTATCTTAAAGCAATATTGATCCTTTATATTCCTTTATTTTATTCCCCACACAGAGGATTAAGGCTTTTTTGGGGCAAACCTACCCCCAGCAAGCACCCCCGTCGGTCAAGGACTTCACCCTCCTCTGCCAAATCCACAACCCCCACTGCTGTCTCTAATGCTGTCTCTACTGATGGTTCAAGCTCCACCATTCCACAAAGGAGCAGCTGGGGGGAGGGAAGATGCACTGAAAACATGTCACCATGGGCGACATGCTCTCGTACATTTCCCTGGTTCTTGGCCATCAACTGTACTCTTCAAAAGAGTGACCCACAAAAGGATGAGGAGACTGACAAGAAGGAGACTGCATGGTATGATGGCTTCCACGTCTCGCAAGAGTCAAGCCCGGGTTACATTGATAATGTATATCTGTTTTTATAATTTTTCTTATTAATGTGGGACCAATAACTTTTAGGCTTATCCAGTGTGTAATAGCGGTGGAATTGCCCCATTCGGACACTTTGGAGAGGTTGAAGGGACACTTGTATGTCCCCTGGATGTCCCCTGACACCACCACAATGTTTGAGAGAGGTTGATATTGTAGAAATTGTGTTGTTATAGTGACCCATAACTTTAGGTTTATTCAATGTGTAATAGCAGTGGAATTACCTCATTTACATACTTAGGACACTTTGAAGAGGTTGAGGGGACACTTGGAGATGTCCATTGGCCGCACCTGACAACCTTTACTAAACGTCTGTAAAGTTCTAGCCATAAAATAGGTCCAGGGCCTTGTTGAGGCGTGTTGGGAAGGTGACATTTTGAAATATGTTATTCAGAGTTATCTTCATGTTACAGTGATTATAATCTCCTAAAATAATATTGGGGGTATCGGGAGACACAGATTGCAGTTTCTGTGTCGCAGAATAAATAAAATCAGCAGCATTGGCCTGAATGTAAACAACCAGGATAAATATTTGGGGAAACTCTCTTGGGAGATAGAAAGGTCTTACCGACACTGACAGAAGTTCAATATCAGGTAGACAGTCTCTCAAATTCAAATTGTATTGGTCACACACATTTAGCAGATGTTATTGTGGGTATAGAGAAATGCTTGTGTCCCTAGCTACAACAGTGCAGTAGTATCTAACAAGTCACAACACACACATCTAAAAGTAAAATAATGGAATTAAGAAATATATAAATATTAGGACGAGCAATGTCGGAGTGGCATTGACTAAAATACAGTAGAATAGAATACAGTATATACGTATGTGATGAGTAAAGCAGTATGTAAACATTATTCAAGTGACTAGTGTTCCTTTATTAAAGTGGCCAGTGATTCCATGACTATGTAAATAGGTCAGCAGCCTCTAAGGTTCAGGGTTGAGTAACCGGGTGGTAGCCACCTAGTGACGGCTATTTAACAGTCTGATGGCCTTGAGATGGAAGCTGTTTTTCAGTCTCCTTATCCCAGCGTTGATGCACCTGTACTGACCTCACCTTCTGGATGATAGCGAGGTGAACAGACCGTGGCTCGGGTGGTTGTTGTCCTTGATTATTTTTGGCCTTCCTGTGACATTGGGTGCTGTACGTGTGCTGGAGGGCAGGCAGTGTGTCCCAGGTGATGCGTTGGGCTGACCGCAATTCCCTCTGGAGAGCCCTGCGGTTGTGGGCGGTGCAGTTGCAGTACCAGGGGATGATACAGCCCGACAGGATGCTCTCAATTGTGCATCTGTAAAGGTTTATGAGGGTCTTAGGGGCATAGACCAATTTCTTCAGACTCCTGAGGTTGAAGAGGTGCTGTTGCACCTTCTTCACCACACTGTCTGTGTGGTTGGACCATTTCAGATTGTCAGTGAAGCTTTTCACCTTCTCCACTGCGGTCCCATTGATGTGGATAGGGGTGTGCTCCCTATGCTGTGTCCTGAAGTTCACAATCAGCTCCTTAGTTTTGTTGACGTTGAGGGAGAGGTTATTTTCCTGGCACCCCTCCGCGAGGGCCCTCACCTCCTCCCTGTAGGCTGTCTTGTAATTTTTGGTAATCAGACCTACTACTGTTGTGTCGTCTGCAAACTTGATGATTCAGTTGGAGGCGTGCGTGGCCATGCAGTCATGGGTGAACAGGGAGTACAGGAGGGAGGCTAAGCACGCACCCTTGTGGGGCCCCTGTGTTGAGGATCAGTGGAGTGGAGGTGTTGTTTCCTACCTTCACCACCTGGGGGCGGCCAGTAGGAAGTCCAGGACCCAGTTGCACAGGGTGGGGTTCAGACCCAGGCCCCGGGATTCATGATGAGCTTGAAGGGTACTATGGTGTTGAAGGCTGAGCTATAGTCAGTGAACAGCATTCTTACATATGTATTCCTCTTGTCCAGATGGGATAGGGCAGTGTGCAGTGTGATGGCGATTGCATCATCTGTGGATCTATTGGGGCGGTAAGCAAAAATCTAGTCTGGGCCGGCAGCCTTGCGAGGGTTTACGCGCTTAAATGTCTTACTCACGTCAGCCACGGAGAACGAGAGCCCATAGTCCTTGGGAGCAGGCCGTGTCAGTGGCACTGTGTTATCCTCACTGACAGTTACATTGTTGCACCATCGGTGATTTATGTACAAGTAGACTCCGCCCCCCTGTGATTTACCAGTCGAATCGCTGTCCCTGGAACAGTCGGAACAGACACCCAAATCCGTTTATCTCCAAAGATGAGTCCATGTCTGAGTCAGTCTGCCAAGTCTCAGTAAAAGCCATAAAACAGGCATCTCTGTACTCATGAAGATGATTAAACTTTACCTGCGACTGGTCTGTTTTATTCTTCAAGGATTGCTCATTTGACAGGATTATAGAAGGTAAGTGGATGCAGTTAGCCTGCTGCTGATGTTTAATCCGTAATCGAACACAACCTCTCCTCTCCCATTTGCGGACACGGCCAGCCTTTCCCCGGTTTTAATCCATTCATCGGTTGCCAACACTTTCATGTGTTTCAGAAGGGGGTAGATCAGCTTTAATATTGGAGATAGATTCTAGCTTCCATTAATGTAATTGTCTGCATCATTTCCAATCCCCCATATATATACAGTACCAGTCAGAAGTTTGGACACACCTACTCATTCCTTTTTTTGTTGTTGCTATTTTGTACATTGTAGAATAACAGTGAAGACATCAAAACTATGAAATAACACATATGGAATCATATAGTAACCAAAAAAGTGTTAAGCAAATCAAAATATATTTTATATTTGAGATTCTTCAAAGTAGCTACCCTTTGCCTTGATGACAGCTTTGAATACTCTTGGCATTATTTTAACCAGCTTCATGAGGTAGTCACCTGGAATGCATTTCAATTAACAGGTGTGCCTTGTTAAAAGTTAGTTTGTGGAATTTCTTTCCTTCTTAATGCATTTGAGCCAATCAGTAAAGTGACTACAGGACACATAATAAGCTGTAACAGTGCATGTGATGAGTCAAAAGATTTAGTGCAAAAGGGGTCAATGCAGATAGTCCAGGTAGCTATTTAGTTAACTATTTAACAGTCTTATGGTTTGGGGGTAGAAGCTGTTCAGGGTCCTGTTAGTTCCACATTTAGTGCATTGGTACAGCTTGCCATGCGGTAGCAGAGAGTACAATCTATGACTTGGGTGGCTGGAGTCTTTGACACCACCTGGTAAAGAGGCCCTGAATGGCAGGGAGCTCTGCCCCTTTTTGAGGATCTGAGGGCCCATGCCAAATCTTTTCAGCCTCCTGAGGGGGAAGAGGCGTTGTCGTACCTTTTTCACGACTGTTTTGGTGTGTGGACCATGTTAATTCCTTAGTGATGTGGACACTGAGGAACTTGAAGCTCTCGACCCGCTCCACTACAGCCCTGTCGATGTGGATGGGGGCGTGCTCGGCCCTCTGTTTCCTGTAGTCCACAATCAGCTGTCTTTCATTTTCATCCAGTAGCCCTAAAGTAATTATATCTGATTTTGTTGTCATTACATTTTATTATTTGTGAGGTGACTCATTTGCCGGGGCAGGTAGCAACCAATCAGAGCAGGGGGAGGATGTGGCCAGAGCCCCATGACCTGATGACCTCCTGATAACCTCAGCCTCATAAGTCATAGTGGACCCACAGCTGCTACAGTGAAACTGTAGAGAACAAACGTCTCTTGTTAACATCCATGCAGATGTGGGTGATTGCTCATCTCATAGATTACTTTTAAGACATGCCAGAAAATACCTTTCCGGTGGGGAACCCCAATAGAGACTACATGCTCAGTACATGACAGAGGCCTTTTACAGTCATAACCTAGAGCTGGGTTTTTAAAACTATGGGTCGTGACCCAAAGTGGGCCCTGGGCATGTGAGAGATGGGTCATGAGTTATGAGAATACATCAAGTCACAAGTCACAGATTATTTCTTCTTAAGTTTGGACGTAGATAACGATTTGGGTCACAGGAGGATGGACTATTTCTCAGAGGGTCTCGAGCTGAAAAAGTTTACGATTTTAAACGTTTATTTAACCTGCCAAGACAGTTAAGAACAAATTCTTATTTACAATGACAGCCTACTTGTAAAGCCCCCCCGGCAAAACCCTTCCCTAACCCGGACGACGCTGGGCCAATTGTGTGCCGCCCTATTGTTCTCCCGATCACAGCCGCTTCTGATATAGCCCGGGATCAAACCCGGGTCCATAGTGACGCCTCTAGCTCTGCGATGCAGTGCCTTATGACCGCTGCGTCACATGGGAGTTAGAGCAGGGTTTCCCAAACTCAGGCCTGGGGCCTCTCCTGGGTGCTGTTTTGGAGATCGCTGGCAGAGGAGACAGAGCCGTGATGAAAACCAGTATCTCGTCATTGGTTTGCCAGCATCAGTGACAAATAATGAAACGCCCGGCTTGGCCAGTGGTCGCCATTGCGTAACATGAAAGAGAGGACAGAAAGCAGTGTTATTTTGACCAATGAAACCTGGCATACCTTTACTAACATGGTGAACATGTGAGTGTCCGTAATTAAATCAGAAAATCGTGAGAAATGTATACGTAGTGTATTCCCAAACAGTAAAAAACCCATAGAAAGCCTTGACTGCCTCTAATAAAATCATTGTAAGAGCCAAAACACCCTTCCCTTAACATGAATACATTTTTTGCATAGAGTGAGGGTGATAGGTAACTTTTGTTATTGCCTGAAGATTGCTCTTTTGAAGCCCATGAGGCAGAAAGAGCTGTCATCTTTGTGTATGAGGATATTGTACCTACGCAAAATAGCTACGGGACCACAGGCTGACAGAATAATGATCATGTAGCAGTAATGCAAGAACTCAGGTAGGTTTCACAATCTCAGAATAAATAAATTGTAACATTGTAGCAGCAGAGGTTCAGAGGGAAGCCAAGATCAATTGAGAAGCGGTAGCGGTGCCGATGCAGAATTGGGCGCCAATAGCTCAAAGCTAGCCCTCAACGCTGACGAAAGAACCAGAGCCGTGATGAGTTCCTGTATCTTGTCATTGGTTACCAGCATCAATGTTGCCCGTGCCCAGGTGCTGCCCATGCTCAGCATGCAGGCAGCATAACATGAAAGAGAGGACAAAGCAGTGTTAGTTCTGGGGATGACAACAATATCCACATGTGAGAGTCCATAATGAAAACAGAACTTAAGACATCATGCAACATATAAGGGAAGGAATATTTAGTGTATTCAGACTGAAGAACCCTAAAAGCAGACCGCCTCTCGAAAAGCAGAATTTAAACCCAAAACTGTTGCCTTAACGTGAACTCAAACTTGTGATACAGACAGATGGATTCTTGAGCAGAATGCATGCTGAAGGGTTCTGAGTGATGCCCAATATGAACTGAATCCCTGCTATTGGAGGATGAAAAGGCAAGACATTGTACAGAGAGAAGACCATACTGTAGACTGCCGTAGAGAGTCACAGCTCAGCCATGACATAAAGTACCATTAGCATAACATACAGTTGTAACGGTCGTCTGAAGGAGAAGCGGACCAAAGCGCAGCGTGGTAAGTACTCATGATTCTTTATTATCACAACACACTTAAGCAAAACAACAAAAGGCAAAAACCGAAAACGTACAGTTCTGTCAGGCAACAGAGGCTAAACAGAAAACAACCTCCCACAAACACAGGAAGAAAACAGGCTGCCTAAGTATGATTCCCAACCAGAGACAACGATAGACAGCTGCCTCTGATTGAGAACCACACTGGCCTAAAAACCAAGAAACAGAAAACATATTTTCCCACCCGAGTCACACCCTGACCTAACCAAACATAGAGAATAATAAAGATCTCTATGGTCAGGGCGTGACAACAGTATTACTAACAAACTCCCAAAGTCGCAACAAACACACTAACAACTTACAAACCAACAAAACCACAAGCTATGTACCCATCTTATCTAAATAGCCTAAAGTCCTACTGAAATTGCTCAGCAGTAGCTGCTGCATCTGCAGCATGCACATTGAGAGTGACCTGATAATCAAAATCTAGACCTACAAATAGTCTACATGAGCTGAAGGCTAACGGTATATGCTGGTAAGCCATGAAAGAATAATAAATGACCTGATAACGAGAGAAATGCAACCCATAGATTACTAGATAAGCCTGTATATAAGAGTGTCTGAATAAGCTCTAACAGACCTTCCTGTCACGCCCTGATCTGTTTCACCTGTCCTTGTGCTCGTCTGCACCCCCCTCCAGGTGTCGCCCATCTTCCCCATTTTCCCCTGGGTACTTATACCTGTGTTTTCTGTCTGTCTGTGCTAGTTCGTTTTGTTCGTTCAAACCTACCAGGGGGTTCCCTTGCGCCTGTCTTTGCTGTAGTCCCTGTTTTCTGGTTTCGAGTAGCACAATGTATCACTCTAATTGACTGCTGAACAGTTTAAGTAGCACCCACACATTTGGTCAAGCACAAGTTGGTAGATATGAGTCACGCTCATTGAGCTGCATCAGCGTATACGATGCCTGCCCATGCACAACCATGCATGATAATGCACATAAACTTGCTTACTACTATGCTAAAATGTGCCATCGTGCTGCAATGCTCCAGCAGATGCTGTGAAAGGAATAGCTAGTGCTGCCACAATAACACTACTGTATGTGCAGATGATACAGAACATACAGATTTCTCCTGTGTTTTTTTCTCGTAATTGTTATTGATTATTGCATTGTTGGGTTTTGAGTTTGCAAGAAAGACATTTCACTGTACTTGTGCATGTGACATTAAAACTCGAAACTTGAATACTGCCATGCATGAATAACATAACATCCACGTAGGTGATGTATACAGAGCCTAACCAGCACGTGCTCCCACGATGCAATATTGGCAGCCATGCCATATGCATACAGTCTGTAGAAAATGAAGCAAAGAATATCAGTTAACACCTGAACGTGCCAGAATTCACCACAGCATTAAGAGTTGCAGCCTAAACACTATTAGATTCTAAATAAACAGAGTAAAACTCACGGACGACTAGGAAAGCTCAAACCAAGTTTATTCACCCACTGGGTCACACAGCTGCATAAGACAAAGACATTTTTACACAAGCACATCTATTTATACCTTCCTCCTATGCTGAGTCTCCTCCTTGCACATCTAGACAGCCAATACATATCTGTTGCTAGACAGGACTTCATCTGACCTGACCTCGGCCCAAATTCCTCACTCCTTCCCAACTCACGGCTGTCCTACCTTATCTGTTGATTGAAACCAGACTGTAGCCTTTCTCCTCTCCATAGGATACCTGAGATTTAACAATAATATGTTCTGACAGAATGTAACATTTCTTCATTCCCCTCTCTCCCTCAGTAACATGAAAAAGGATATTTCATATTTCAAGTTTAGAAGTCAGTACCCATCAGTCTCCCCTTTTGAACATTCACTCCATATTGATCAACTTATATAAACTTGGAAATTACTTATAAACAAACAGAAAATAAAACATGACTAACATTACAGTTGATTATTATGTTTACACCTCTGATCTATAATTACACCATGCACACTCTTATTTCTTTCTATCATCGCATCCTTTCCTGGATGAAAAAGTATACATTTTGTTAGTATTCACTATTCTAATCTTAATCAGCAACACAAACATTTTAATTACAAACAAAACATGACAATGATAAGACCACTGTCCGACCATGGCCTTCATGTTCATGAACAAAAATTTTAAAAGGTCATTTTTAGTTTGGTAACCCCAATGCTGTCGCTCGACAGAATAGCTTTTTCAAAACTCTACTAACAATTAAAATTGTAAAATGGTGCCGGAGAAGAAGGCAGACGTTTTATGTGCTCCCAACCGATTGTGTTTCTTTGTTTGTTTATTTGCGTTGTTTGTAAATGAATTTTTTTACTTATTTTGTACATATTGTTGCCGCTACCATCTCCGATAACCGAAAATAACTTCTGGACATCAGGACTGCGATTATTCACCACGGACTGGCAGAATCCTTCTTTTCCTTTAATTAGTCTGACGAGCCCAACGCGAACGATATACTGCTTTCTTGGGAACAGGACCAGATACCCATGATTTGCGTGAAGAGGAGGCGGAGAAAAAGGGTCCGGAGGGCGGGCTGCCTTCTGAGAATTCGTAGCCGATCGAATAAACACACTTCATTTCATTCTTTCTAGCAAATGTGCAATCTTTGAACAATAAAATAGGTGACCGATGCAGAAGATTAAACTACCAACGGGACATTCAAAACTGTAGTATCTTATGCTTCACGGAGTCGTGGCTGAATGACGACACTATCAACATAAAGCTGTCTGGTTATACGCTGCACTGGCAGGATAGAACAGCAGCATCTGGTAAGACAAGGGGCGGCGGACTATGTATTTTTGTCTTGAGCTATTGCTTGCCTGAGGTAGAGTATCTCATGATAAGCTGTAGACCACACTATCTGCCTAGAGAGAGTTTTCATCTGTATTTTTCGTAGCTGTTTACATACCACCACAGTCAGAGGCTGGTACTAAGACAGCATTGAATGAGCTGTATTCCGCCATAATTAAACAAGAAAACACTCACCCAGAGGTGATGCTCCTAGTAGCCGGGGACTGTAATGCAGGGAAACTTAAATCCGTTTTACCAAATTTCTATCAGCAGGTTAAATGTGCAAGCAGAGGAAAACAAACTCTGGACCACCTTTACTCCACACATAGAGATGCATACAAAGCTCTCCCTCGCCCTCCATTTGGCAAATCTGACCATAATTCTATCCTTCTGATTCCTGCTTACAAGCAAAAATTAAAGCAGGAAGCATCAGTGACTAGATCAATAAAAAAGTGGTCAGATGACGCAGATGCTAAGCTACAGGACTGTTTTGCTAGCACAGACTGGAATATGTTCCGGGATTCCTCCGATGGCAAGAGGAGTACACCACATCAGTCACTGGCTTCATCAATAAGTGCATTGATGACGTCGTCCCCACAGTGACCGTACGTACATACGCCAAACAGAAGCCATGGATTACAGGCAACATCCTCACTGAGCTAAAGGCTAGAGTTGCCACTTTCAAGGAGCGGGACTCTAACCCGGAAGCTTATAAGAAATCCCGCTAAGACCTTCGACGAACCATCAAACAGGCAAAGCGTAAATATAGGACTAAGATCGAATCGTACTACACCAGCACTGATGCTCGTCGTATGTGGCAGGGCTTGCAAACCATTACAGACTACAAAGGGAAGCACAGCCGAGAGCTGCCCAGTGACACGAGCCTACCAGACAAGCTAAACTACTTCTTTGCTCGCTTCAAGGCAAATAACACTGAAACATGCATGAGAGAACCAGCTGTTCCGGAAGACTGTGTGATCACGCTCTGTGCAGCCGATGTGAGTAAGACCTTTAAACAGGTCAATATTCACAAGGCCGCAGGGCCAGACGGATTACCAGGACGTGTACTGCGAGCATGCATTGACCAATTGGCAAGTGTCTTCACTGAAATGTTCAACCTCTCCCTGTCCGAGTCTGTAATACCAACATGTTTTAAGCAGGCCACCATAGTGCCTGTGCCCAAAAACACTAAAGTAACCTGCATAAATGACTACCGACCCGTAGCACTCACATCTGTAGCCATGAAGTGCTTTGAAAGGCTGGACATGGTTCACATCAACAAATGTTATTAGTCACATGCACTGAATATAACAGGTGTAGACCTTACAGTGAAGTTCTTACTTACGAGCCCCTAACCAACAATACAGATAGAAAAAAATACGGATAAGAATAAGAAATAAAAGTAACAAGTAATTAAAGAGCAGCAGTAAAATAACAATAACGAGACTATATACAGGGGGGTACCGGTACAGAGTCAATGTGCCGTGGCACCGGTTAGTTGAGGTAATGTGTACATGAAGGTAGAGTTATTAAAGTGACTATGCATAGATGATAACAACAGAGAGTAGAAGCGGTGTAAAAGAGGGGGGCAATGAAAATAGTCTGGGTAGCCATTTGATTAGTTGTTCAGGAGTCTTATGGCTTGTGTGTTGAAGATGTTTATAAGCCTCTTGGACCTAGACTTGGCGCTCCGGTACTGCTTGCCGTGCAGTAGCAAATAGAACAGTCTATGACTAGGGTGGCTGGAGTCTTTGATCATTTTTAGGGCCTTCCTCTGACACCGCCTGGTATAGAGGTCCTGGATGGCAGGAAGCTTGGCCCCAGTGATGTACTGGGCCATTCGCACTACCCTCTGTAGTGCCTTGTGGTCGGAGGCCGAGCAGTTGCCATACCAGGCAGTGATGCAACCAGTCAGGATGCTCTTGATGGTGCAGCTGTAGAACCTTTTGAGGATCTGTGGACCCATGCCAAATCTTTTCAGTCTCCTGAGAGGGAATAGGTTTTGTCATTCCCTCTTCACGACTGTCTTGCTGTGCTTGGACCATGTTAGTTTGTTGGTGATGTGGACACCAAGGAACTTGAAGCTCTCAACCTGCTCCACTGCAGCCCCGTCGATGAGAATGGGGGCGTGCTTGGTCCTCTTTTTCCTATAGTCCACAATCATCTCCTTTGTCTTGATCACATTGAGGGGAGATGTTGTCCTGGCACCACACAGCCAGGTCTCTGACCTCCTCCCTATAGGCTGTCTTGTCATTGTCAGTGATCAGGCCTACCACTGTTGTGTCATCAGAAAACGTAATGATGGTGTTGGAGTCGTGCCTCTCCTCCATTTCTATATTTCTATTTCAGAATAAGACAAATAAAATGTCTCACGAGATTAACCCTTGTGTGGTTTTTGTTTTTCACCCAATGTCCGCGGGTCTGATGGACCCACAACATTATTGGGTTTTTAAAACAATCCAGCCATAACAATTTATGGAAAAATACTTAATAGTTAGATTTAGACATATCAATTTTAAGCAATATAGACAGCATACATGGCTAACATGTGCCATTTACAGTGAGGGGAAAAAGTATTTGAACCCCTGCTGATTTGGTATGTTTGCCCACTTACAAAGAAATGATCAGTCTATAATTTTAATGGTAGGTTTATTTGACCAGTGAGAGACAGATAACAAAAAAATCCAGAAAAACGTATGTCAAAAATGTTATAAATTGATTTGCATTTTAATGAGGGAAATAAGTATTTGACCCCTCTGCAAAACATGACTTAGTACTTGGTGGCAAAACACTTGTTGGCAATCACAGAGGTCAGACGTTTCTTGTAGTTGGCCACCAGGTTTGCACACATCTCATGAGGGATTTTGTCCCACTCCTCTTTGCAGATCTTCTCCCAGTCATTAAGGTTTCAAGGCTGACGTTTGGCAACTCGAACCTTCAGCTCCCTCCACAGATGTTCTATGGGATTAAGGTCTGGAGACTGGCTAGGCCACTCCAGGACCTTAATGTGCTTCTTCTTGAGCCACTCCTTTTTTGCCTTGGCTGTGTGTTTTGGGTCATTGTCATGCTGGAATACCCATCCACGACCCATTTTCAATGCCCTGGCTGAGGGAAGGAGGTTCTCACCCAAGATTTGACGGTACATGGCCCTGTCCATCGTCCCTTTGATGCGGTGAAGTTGTCCTGTCCCCTTAGCAGAAAAACACCCCCAAAGCATAATGTTTCCAGCTCCATGTTTGACGGTGGGGATGGTGTTCTTGGGGTCATAGGCAGCATTCCTCCTCCTCCAAACACGGGGAGTTGAGTTGATGCCAAAAAGCTCCATTTTGGTCTCATCTGACCACAACACTTTCACCCAGTTGTCCTCTGAATCATTCAGATGTTCATTGGCAAACTTCAGACGGGCATGTATATGTGCTTTCTTGAGCAGGGGAACCTTGCGGGCGCTGCAGGATTTCAGTCCTTCACGGCGTAGTGTGTTACCAATTGTTTTCTTGGTGACTGTGGTCCCAGCTGCCTTGAAATCATTGACAAGATCCTCCCGTGTAGTTCTGGGATGATTCCTCACCGTTCTCATGATCCTTGCAACTCCATGAGGTGAGATCTTGCATGGAGCCCCAGGCCGAGGGAGATTGACAGTCCTTTTGTGCGAATAATCGCACCAACTGTTGTCACCTTCTCACCAAGCTGCTTGGCGATGGTCTTGTAGCCCATTCCAGCCTTGTGTAAGTCTACAATCTTGTCCCTGACATCCTTGAAGAGCTCTTTGGCCATGGTGGAGAGTTTGGAATCTGATTGATTGATTGATTGATTGCTTCTGTGGACAGGTGTCTTTTATACAGGTAACAAGCTGAGATTAGGAGCACTCCCTTTAAGAGTGTGCTCCTAATCTCAGCTCGTTACCTCTATAAAAGACACCTGGGAGCCAGAAATCTTTCTGACTGAGAGGGGGTCAAATACTTATTTCCCTCATTAAAATGCAAATCAATTTACAACGTTTTTTACATAGGTTTTTTCTGGATTTTGTTGTTATTCTGTCTCTCACTGTTCAAATAAACCTACCATTAAAATTCTAGGCTGATAATTTCTTTGTCAGTGGGAAAACGTACAAAATCAGCATGGGTTCAAATATTTTTTTCCCCTCACTGTACCTCTGCTAGATCACATTTATCAATAAAAGAAAAGAAAAGTGATTTCTGTAAATAAAAATCAATTATAGTCAACACATGGGTGGAATAAATCATATTTATCTTGAACAAATATAATTTAAACCAGGTTTTCATCACTATGGATGTTTATTGGTTTGAACTGAACAAATTGGAAGGACACATTTTGCATACAGTATTTTATGGAAATGATAAATGAATCCTATTGAACACAAATTTTGGCCGGTCTACAAACAACATGAGGGACAGAGTTTTACTGTGTCTGTGTTGCAAATTATTTTTTTTGCATTTGAGGCATGTGTACTGTGTCTTCCTGCCCTTTTTGGGTCCACACACATCGCAGTGCTTCTACTTGTTGCTACCGGCTGCAATCTAGAATGATGAAAAGTTCAGGAACACTTAGTTCAGGAATTTTACCAAAATCTCACTCAATCACTCACATATATTGTTACAGAATGTCACGTCCTGACCCTAGTAAGATGTCATTTTCTATAGTAGAGTAGGTCAGGGCATGACAGGGGTGTTTTGTGTTTTTCTATGTTTAAGTTCTAGTTTTTCTATTTCTATGTTGGGGTTGTTTGGGTTGATCTCCAATTGGAGGCAGCTGATCCTCGTTGCCTCTGATTGGAGATCATATTTAAGTAGGGGTTTTTCTTCCTGGGTAGTTGTTTTCCGTTTTGTCAAGTGTACCTGACGGAACTGTTGGCTGTCATTTTGTTTAAGTGTCTTCATTAAAGTAAAAAAATTAGCACTATACACTATACACGCTGCGCCTTGGTCCCCTTTAGATGACCCTCATTACACAGAAGGCCAGGGTAGGAGAGTCAGACACACATACATGCAACAACATTACTCACACTCACTTCCGGTATTGGAGTTGTTGGTTCTGTGGGACAGGCGGATGGGGCACCAGCATCCTCCTCCTGAGTCCTCCTCACAATGGCTGCAGAAGCTGGGATCCTTGGGATAAGTTGCCTCCTCTGGATTTGAGGTCTTACCAATGCCAATGCCTCAAGAAGTAGCCGTTTCCTCTGGAGCTTCCCTCTGTTCCAATGTGGGTTCAATGCCATCCAGATGACAAACGCGTTGCATGTATAAGTTATCTGCCAGTTTCTGCATCCCACAGGGATTCGGTGGATTCCCCATTGGATCTGAAAACACCAGCAAGGATAAGAACCCCAAAGTATGCATGTAAATGAGTTTGGTCCATCTCCTTCCATATCTCTCCAAAAACACGACTTCCCTCCAAATTAGTGCAGATCAGAATGATTTTCTGGATGGTGTCTGGGATGAACAGTTCAAAAGAAGACTTTATGTCCTGGTTGCATCCTTATCACATTGGCAGCCATGCAGGGTGGCTCGTTCCTTGGGCAAGAAGACCATTACATTTCAAATTTTTTTGACATCCATATTTATCCTCCTGCAGGCTGCTGATGAGCTGGTTGTTGACAGGCTGGTCCTGGGGCTGGCTTCTGAAGGGCTGGTCATGGGGCTGGCTGAGGGTAAATCTCATCCTCTTCTTCCAACTCACTGTCAGACTCTGAATTGACAGAGACATGATCCTCATATTCAGAAAATTCTTTATCTTCCAAAGTGGAATATGCTCCTTCCACACTAGCGTCTATCTGCAAAATGTTGTTCTAAGGCTCTCTGAGCAGAGATTATTTTTGCCATACTGATTGATTGTGGTCAGGAGCCATACAGGGAAAGCTATTTATTTGTTGTGTCCCTCCCCCAATTTGCACATGGGCAACTACGTTGGTAACATAGGACCTAGACCAGGTTGAATTTGTGTCCCTGTCCATTGATGCATTTAATAATGGACATGTAAAGCTGTTGGCAATAGTAGTCAGATAATGTAAGATATATGATGGCAGCACATCTGTGGAAACAAACTGCTTGATTTTGTTGAATTGAAAGGAGAAACAGCAGACGAAATTGCAGCTGAGGTCCTGGTTGTCATCCAAAAATTTTACCTGGAAAACAGTCGTGGCTTTCTCTGCCGACAACACAAACACCAACTTTGGAGGACGGAATAGGCTGGGGAGGGTCAATGTCCATACCAAAGTTAAAAATGCTCTGCAGCGGGAGGTGATTGGCTTAGGTTGTCCTGCCCACACCTTCCATAACACAGCCAGAACGGCTTTGGACATGATTCCCCTTGATGTTGAGTACCTGCTCACTAAGATATTTTGATATTTTCAAAGACTGAAGAGCTTTTGTGAGTTTGTTGGCCAGGAGTAACATAACATTTTAGGACACAGCAATGTTCGCTGGCTGTCCATGTTCCCTGCTCTAAAAAGAGTGCTGAAAATGTGTGTGCCATTGAAATCCTTTTTTCTTTCTGAAGTCAAATGCCCTGTTGTCCTGCGAACAATGTTTGAAGATCCACTGACTGAACTTTGGCTAGCTTTTGTCCAAGGAGACCTGACCGTATTCAGTGGCACGATCAAGATGCTTGGAGGCCAGGACCGCTGTGCTGTGGAGTCAGCTACAATTCTGAGTAACATTGAGGCAAAATTGACTGCAAGACGTGATGACAACTTCATTCCAGTTTTGGTCAGAGAACCTCTGAGAGAGCTAGAGGAAAATGGAGCAATATCTAAAGAGAGCTTTCTCAAAACATCCCAATCATTCTTCACTACGGCTGTGAACTACTTGCAAGCATGGGGAAAGCACACAGATAATCTAAAAGATGTACATTGTCTCCTTTCCTCAGCGTGAAGAGATCCAGAAGGCAGCAGCCACACAGTAGGAAAAATGCCCCAATGTGACCATCAATGAGGATGCATTGTTTTACAAGGTTACTGGCCTGCAAGAGTTCCTAAAAGGGGGATCGCTTGAAGAATGGAAAACATCTGAGACACCACTTAGTCAGAGATGTAGCATGGTGGTTACCCACTTCAAAGAGTGACATCCCACACACTAACCTGGCTAGATTAGCATCTGTTGTCATGTGCTTACCTGGAAGTAATGCACCAGTTGAGAGAGTTCTCCCAAATGAATGATATACGGACAGCAGCAAGAAATAGGTTCATTGTTCCTACCATCAAGGCCATGCTTATTGTGAAGACAAACCTCAACCTCCCCTGCCAGGAGTTCATGGAGAAGCTGGCCAAAGACAGAGCAATCCTGAAGAAAATACATTCTTCTGAGAAATATACAGATTAGGTTGGTATAAGTATATTATGTAGTTACAATCTCATCTTATTTCTTTATTATGTTAAGTATTTCACATATACTATTGTCTCTGTTTTTTCAATTTTGCTCATATTCTCATCTGCTCTTATTCTACCCAGACTACCAGGACCACTGAATGGCTGTTCAGATTGGAAGGTTCTCTCTTGTCTGTAGTGTTTCTGTAAATCACAGTGTGCCTGTTACATGAAACCGGAATTGTCCCCTTTTTTATTTCATAGGTAATAACATTGGATATTTTAATGATATTTTGACCTCCGAACTGGAAATATCTCCGGTTTTCATTTAAGAAATCTGGTCACCTTACTCCTACGTCTCCCTTCACATAGAAACTGTCATCTCTATGAACCACTATTGATCGAACCGAGGCCGTACAAGTAAAAGTTTCCTGCCCCGCTGCTTTCAAGAGTATTTTCTGCTGTTCATTTGTCAAAGATGCAAACGCTTGCATCACAGCATTCCCTCCGAATGCAACAGGTGCAGTAGGCTCCAGTACTGCCCTACTGTTGCCCTAAGCTTTGTTTTTTCGCTACTTTTCCCTCCCTGTTTCTTTCTCTCATCTTGGCCATTGAAACCACTGTTATTGACTTTGATGGTATTAACCACTCGCACGGCTGTGAGTCAACACATAATATAGCTAGTATGTAAAATAACAAAATGCATGGGAAATTAATTAATACCAGTACTAATACATGATGACTAGAATGAAGTGATCACTATAGCATACAATACAATAGCATATGATATAAAAAGACCTGTCACTAGATAAAACAACTACAATACAAGATGGACTGACAGGGAGGATAATCCTATGTAAAATGCATGACACATGATTAGATATGCTAATAAACAGCCTAAATCTACTACTAGCATAGGCCTACTGGTATTTTGGTTTGTAACAATAGCTTGAAATGTATTATTTACTTACAGTGGTTCTTCCTTTAAAAGGTTTGAGCTTATGCCGCGACCGTTTGTGATAGATTGCGGCATTCTGACAACAATGGCTGACACTTAAATGATGTGCCATAGAATTCTGCGGCATCCCGAAAGCTAGAATTCTGCGGCTCCCCACAAGCTGTGCTGCAGTACGCCGCAACTTTTAAAGGAAGAACCACTGTATGAAGCTTGCATTTGAAATTCGTTATAAAATGAATTATTACTGTGGCAAATACGCACCGTAGGTGGAGTGGAGATTGCTTTTTTCTCTTTTTGAAATGTTTGCTTTTTTTCTTTTTTTGAAATGTTTGCTCTTGCGTTCCCATGTTTAAATCCATAGGCCCTATGTGGTAAATCTATATTCCATCTAATACTACAATAGTGGTTGCCCCATTAACAGTTTTGTGATTATGCTGCGGGACTTAGAGGTAATTTGTGGTTTAGTACGGTACCCTGCGTCACCACTTCATTGCTTCAGACCAGCGCAAGGGAGTTAGATCCCCACGCCGCCACACTGGCAACACTTTAAGAGGCATTGCACTAATAATGGTGCTGACTAGGGAAACGTTCCCGCTGTTCTATTCTTAGTGCCAGTCTACACGTTCAAACTAAAACAATGTAACTAATAATGGCATCTTTATGCTTTCGTTAATAAAATAATGATTAAAAACACTCTTTCAAAATGCCAATGTTTATTTAGTTATGGATCATAACTAATTACTATGGGAATAAATATCACTGAATTACAGAAACATCCTCTAATCCTTTATATAAAATTATTGGTGGAGAGTCACATCATATTTTTCAATATACTCTAGGCCTACCGTAGGCGACATGAGTCTCACTAGTGTTGAGTAATGTGCTGTTAAAAGTGGTGTAGGTCTTATTTATTTAAAGAGCATATTGAAGTTAGAAGCAATAGCGTACAACTATTGAGACAAGCATTGGGACTGGTCTTGATAAATCAATTAAATTTTTATTTTCACTGAATCTCCGTTTGGGTATTGGTTAGATTAGAATTAGAAAATTAGGGTGTAGAAATGTTATGCTGTTAGTGTAACCTTTACTTAACTAGGCAAGTCAGTTAAGAACAAATTCTTATTTACAAGGACAGTATACTCCTTCCTCCCCCTCCCATGTGCCCGCACTAAACAGGGATTCTTTAGCTGAATAGCCCAGTACTGTACTCCCGACTGACATGTTGAACAGCGCCATATGGAAACCCAGAGGGTTTTTCATTTTTCTTGGAATAGAAACACCATATATTAATCAAATTAATTAAGAGACTTCTTGAGGGCCGGGGGCAGTATTCGGAAATTTGGATAACTGACGTGCCCAAAGTAAACTGCCTGTTACTCAGGCACAGAAGCTAGGATATGCATACAATTGGTAGTATTGGATAGAACACACTTTGAAGTTCCTAAAACGGTTAAAATAATGTCTGTGAATATAACAGAACTGATATGGCAGGCAAAAACCTGAGGAGAATCCATACGGAATTATTTTTTTTGAGGTGTCTGCACATTCAAATCCTTGTTATTGAGAAAATCAAAGGAATACCTCCCAGATTGCAGTTCCTAGGGCTTCCACTAGATGTCAACATTCTTTAGAACGAGTTTCAGGCTTGTTTTTTGAAAAAGGAGCTAGAATTTGTAGTTTTTCTAGGTGGCTCCCATTTTGACTGTAGTATTGTGGCACGCTAGGATGAGGGCCCGCACTTCGTTATTTATCTCCGGTAATGAACATACTATTCTCCGTCTTAAATTTTATCGTTTATTTACATATTAGGGTACCTGAGGATTGATTAGAAACGTTGTTTGACTTGTTTGGACAAAGTTAATTGGTAACTTTTGGGATTCCTTTGTATGCATTTTGAACGAGGAAAACAGGTGGATTACTGAATCAAGCGCGCCAACTAAACTTACTTTTTTGGGATATAAAGGACTTTATCGAACAAAACATCCATTTGATGTGTAGCTGGGACCCTTGGGATTGCAAACAGAGGAAGATCTTCAATGGTAAGTGATTTATTGTATCGCTATTTCTGACATTCGTGACGCCTCAACTTGTTTGCCAAATGTTTGTAATGCTTTTGTACGCGGGGCGCTATCCTCAGATAATCGCATGGTATGCTTTCGCCGTAGAGCCTTTTTGAAATCTGACAAAGCGGCTGGATTACCAAGAAGTTAAGATTTTAAACGATGTAAGACCATTGTATTTTCATGAATATTTAATGTTACGATTTTGAATTTGGCGCACTCCAATTTCACCGGATGTTGTTGAATTTGATCCCGTTAATGGGATTTCCGCAGGTTTTAAGCAAGAACCAGTCAAAAGTTTGGACACCTACTCATTCCAGGGTTTTTCTTTATTTTTGCTATTTTCTACATTGTAGAGTAATAGTGAAGACATCACAACTATGAAATAAGATGCATGGAATCAGCTAACAAATTCTTATTTACAAGGACAGCCTACTCCTTCCTCCCCGTTGGGGAATTGAACCCCGGTCTCCCACGTGCCTGCATTCTCTCGTACAGCCACTATTGAAGGCTATCAAATGCTTCTCAAAGATGCCCTCTGGTGGTCAAACTAGCACTAACTAGCATTAATGGTACCAGTGGTTCACACTTAAATAACGTGCCATAGAATTCTAAGCCACTGTAATTTCTTGTGTTTCATAATTCCATCCCCGTACCGTTTATTGCAACAGGTAGATATTTCTGTTTCATATTTGCTAGGTTTGTTTGAGTTTATTACATTTTTTACAGGGACAGTGCACATTAATCAACATTTCAGTAAAAGTGCCGGTTTTAGCCAGCCGGCTAATTTTCAACCGCAGTCCCTGGGCAGGTTATTAAAAACAATTACAATATAGACAATCATTGAGCAGTGAGCACAAGCAGAGCAACATAGGACAAGCAAGACGTAGCATACAGACAGAGAAACATAGAACAAAAACAACAAGACAAAATCCATAAAAGCAACAGTGTTTCCACACCTCAGAAGCAACAGACAACATGGAAAGCGGCAATGCACAGCTAGGGATTATGTTCACAAATCTAATTGACCTTTAGCCATGTCTTCATGCATTTTGTGAAAGTGTGATATGTGGTGCAGTTATGTGTGTCTGATGGCAGTGTATTCCAGACATGGGAAGCTCTCACAGAGAAAGCGGATTTACTAAAGGTGCTTTTCCTTAAGGGAACTATACAGTCACCTCTCATGGCAGACCTTGAGGATCTGCTGCCATATGTTTGGGTTTTCTGTTTAACAAAAATACTGAGTGGAGGGGGAGTCAGGCCATTTAGGATCTTGAATACAAGACATGCGTCGGTGTATTGCACAAGATTTTCCCAACTCAGGAGCTCATGCTTTCTGAGGATGTAACAGTGATGATGGCTATTGGGCTTCCTATCAAGCACTTTGAGAGCCTGTTTGTAGACAGACTGAATAGGTTTTAATGTTGTACAGCAAGCTTGGGCCCAACTAGTCAAGCAGTATGTTACGTGGGGGAGTATCATAGATTTGAAGTACAGTTTTGCTACCTCTATAGTCAAACAATCGTATAAATCGGAAATTAGCTAGGTTGAATTTGGTTATTTGAATTACCTTTTTCACATGCTTTTTAAAAGAGAGGTTGGAATCAAGTATGATGCCAAGGTACTTAATCAGATACCACCTGGAGCTTCTCCCCTGACACATAGACATCTGGCTCAGTAGCATCTGTTGCCCTCTTTGTGAAAAACATGCAGACAGTTTTTTTCACATTGAGATGCAAACACGAGTCACTGAGCCACTTTGTAACCTGGACCATTACAGTAGTGAGTTCTTGTGCAGCTTGTTTGCTCTTTGCATGCACATATATCACTGTATCATCTGCATACATTTGAACTTCAGATCCAGTACAGACAGAAGGCAGGTCTAAAATACATTTTAATTTAGCCAACCATTTCTTGTGTTTATGTGTTTATTGTGCACATTAACATTCACAAGACTCATGAGATAGAAATTCTGTTTATTTAATTAAATGTATTGTTTCCTTTGTTCAAATTTCCCGTGCTATGTCGGAATTCCGTGTGTCCTATGTCCCTGTCATTCTGGTTGTTCATAATAGGACCAAGACGCAACAGGGAAGTGTATACTCATCTTCTCTTTTTAATATATAAGGAGAAACAAAATAAACACGTATACAATTAACAGCAACGACACTAACAGTTCTGTCAGGTGACAAGCACAAAACAGAATACAACTACCCACAATCCACAATAAACACACCCCTAATTATAGGACCTTCAATCAGAGGCAACGATAGACAGCTGCCTCCAACTGAAGGCCCCAACACCAATTAACTAAACCTAGAAATACAAATGACTAGACAGAACATAGAAATAAACTAACATTGAACAATAACCAAAACCCTGGACTAATAAATCAAATACCCCTCTCTACATGGACACATACACACAACCACCCTGAACCACATAAAACAAATACCCCCTGCCACGTCCTGACCAAACACTAACAAATAACACCTTTTCCAGGTCAGAACGTGACAATGTCAGTCCATGCTGCAAGAGCTCTGATAGGTTGGAGGACATCCTCCTGAAGTTGTCATAATTACTGTGTAAGTCTATGGAAGGTTGTAAGAACCATGAGCCTCCTAGGTTTTGCATTGAAGTCAATATACCCACAAGAGGACTGAAGCTATATGTCCTCCTGCGACACCTTGGTGCTACCCTACAGAGTGCTGCTGAGGCTACTGTAGACCTTCATTGCAAACAGTTTTAATCAATTATTTGGTGACATGAATATATTTAGTATAGCTGTATCTTAAAAATATAACTTTTTTCATGTTTCACAATTTTTATTTTTATGTTCACTATTTTTATTTTAATGAAATTCACTGAGGATGGTCCTCCCCTTCCTTCTCTGAGGAGCCTCCACTGGTAAATGTATGCTAATAGTATGACTCATGCAACAAATATGCACTAATGAACGCAGAAACCAGCAGGAGTGTAGCTATACAAGTGCAATAATGCAGAACAGTCTGCAAGTTAAGTTGAATGCATTCTATCTTAAACTACAGTATGTGAAGGAATAGGGTTCCAATACTAATAACCATAGTAATAATAACGATTTTTACAACATTTAAGGTGTGACTGCAGGCGCAAGTCACTACTAATGTGACTGGGATGAGCTGTAAAATATAGCCCATCACTGATAGTACACATAATTCCAGCGTTCTCATGAGCTGCACGAAGTGCAGTGAAATCTACTATCAATATTGATGCTGCACTAAACAATAAACACTATCACATCACCATGATAACACCATCTCCTGCTCATGATTCCAAAACATTCCTACTCACTCCTGTATATCGACACATTGCCTGTATGCTAGCCTAGCACAGTCTACTTCCTTCTTGTATGACGGGGTATTCCTCATGATGGGGTGTGTGTTTACGGAGCTCGCCGAATCCGCCCGAAAACTAGTATTGGGAACAAATGACTAGCTATTAAATACCTACTCCCGAGGCTAATTCTACTTAGCTAGCTAGTTTGTAGCCGCTATTGACTGACAACAGTAAAGCAGCAACATGGCTGATCCTCGCAATCAGTGACATCCTCGCAGCAGCCAAACATTGCAACATGAGCATATTGAACGACGCGGACGAGGTGAGGTTCAACACAGCTAGCGAGCATTCGCAAAAAAATATTATAATCAGAACACAGCACCATAGCGAGAAACATCTAGTTACACAGCAGCGTTGATGCAGAGCAAGCGCATAGTAGCAGTAGCAGCAAACGGCAGCAGGATGAGAGAGCAGATCCATAAAGCTTAAATACCAACCCAATAAGGTAGGCGTGATTGATACTAGCCTCTTATTGGTGCTCTCTCAGCTGATGCGTCAGCTCAGGCGGGGCACTCGGATTTCCTTTCTGAACGGGCTCTGCTAAATTTCTTTCCAAAGGACCTCTAAGTATTCGTGACTTTGTACCAGAAATAGTTGTAACAGTCACCTGAAATAAAAAGGAAAATAAGGTTTTAATATCTGAGACTGTCGTCCCTGGATTATGCAACAAATTTGCAATGATAAACTTTATGTGCCACATAAAATGAACTTTATCAGTTACTTCATTGTCAAGGAAAAAACAAACTATGTATAAATGATCTAGGCTACAATTCACTATGATCAACTTAAGATACTGTATAATTATGACAAATGTGAGGCTGCTTTCGAAGAGTGTAATGAGATACTGGGATAATAACCAAACAACCAAATGGATGGCCTATTCCATTGAAAAAAGTTAGCTTTAGATATGTTGTTCGTAGAGCACTTACTTTGACTATGCGCTGATCACTTTTGTTGTTGTCACTTACAGCTGATGATGCACCAAACACCAGTGCTTGTAGCGGTTAAACTTCTCTATCTGGCAGCTAGTCATCTGTCGCTGGAGCTGTGTCCCAGAAAAGGCCTCGTCTCGCTGGACTCTCTGTTCTTCACTGAACAGACACCCTTTTTGTACTTCTGGGATTCGAGACAGCCACGGCACATCTTTTCGTTCTAACTCTAGAACTTGCAGCCGACTCTTTCCACGTCATTGGCATCTCTTTTATATTTGAATAGAAGATTGTGACAGGAGCCACATACTGCTTTTGAAAAGGCATCACTCAGCGTGACAGGCCTCGTTATCTCTTCTAAAGCCAATGTGTAGTCCGGTCGCAATAATGACGATTTACCTTGCAAAAGGTTGTGTTTGTTCCTGTTACAGTCATAAGGTTCACCACAAACAAGACATACATCAACATATTTTGATGGGGTTTTAACAGTGGTGGAAAGTACTACTGAAGTAGTTTTTTTGTGTATCTGTACTTTACTATTTATATTTCTGACAACTTTTACTCCATTACATTCCTTAAGAAAAGAATGTACTTTTTACTCCTTACATTTTCACTGACACCCAAAAGTACTCGTTACATTTTGAATGATTAACAGGACAGGAATATGGTCTAATTCATGCACTTATCAAGAGAACATCCCTGGTCATCCCTACTGCCTCTGATCTGTCAGACTCACTAAACACACATGCTTTGTTTGTAAATGATGTCTGAGTATTGAACTGTGCCCCTGGATATACGTATATTAAAAAAACAAGACAATTGTGTTGCCTTGTTTGCTTATTGTAAGGAATAAAGTCCTTATACTTTTACTTAAGTACATTTCAAACAAAATAATTTTAGACTTACTCAAGTAGTATTTTATTGGGTGACTTTCACTTTTACTTGAGTTATTTTCTTTTTAAGGTATCTTTACTTTTACTTAAGTGTGAAAATTGGGTACTTTTTCCACCACTGGGTTTTAAATGGCAATTTCATGGCCATCCTAACGCACTGTTGCACCTACTACACTTATCTAATGAGCACTTTTGATGCTCCGCCCACACAAGGCATTTGATTGGTTTGACATGTCCCGAGGCATCACTGATTTACACCTGTTTCCCACCCCTTTTTAGCTGATTTTGTGCCATGGACTTCCCCAGGCTTCCCATTTAGATAAGCCTTGTTATCGACAAGGCTAATATCCAAGCTACATTTACTCGTTATTGTTATTCGTTATTCACTGTGTATTTATTCCTTGTCACAATTTCTATTTAAATGTTGTATTTTAATCTTAACTCTGCATTTTTGGAAAAGGACCTGTAAGCATTTCACTGTTAGTCTACACCTGTTGTTTACGAAGCATGTGACAAATACAATTTGTTTTGATTTAGAAAAGTGACATGTATGATGAGTGACAGATATATTATTAAACACTTGTGATGTACTGTCTTATCAGTAATCACCTCCTGTCCCTTCTGAGGTGTTTGCAAACGTCTGATGAGCATGGCAGTGTAGATCAGCTCCAGGCCTCTTTCATCACTGATACTGGTCATGAAGGAGCTTGATTTACAGCTCCGACTCAGCTCTTACATCACAGAAGCGGAGAGGTGGGGAGAGACAGAAAGATTGTCACCATACAGTCATGGAAGCCATCAGTAAAAAAATAAAATAATGTTTATTTAACCAGGAAGGCTAGTTGAGAACAAGTTCTCATTTGCAACTGCGACCTGGCCAAGATAATGCATAGCAATTCGACACATACAACAACACAGAGCTACACATGGAATAAACAAAACATACAGTAGAACAAAAGAAAACAAAAAGTCTATATACAGTGAGTGCAAATGAGGTAAGTTAAGGCAATAAATAGGCCATGGTGGCGAAGTAATTACAATATAGCAATTAAACACTGGAATGGTACACTGAAATACACAGTTGAACATAGCCAATCAGAGATCCTGATTCACAGCTCATTCACAAGGGGCATGTGCCAGCATGGCACTGACTGGTTGGCATTACTCACTCGGCCCTAGGAGTAGTAAGGGGGAACCTCCTTACAACATTCAAGATATACATACAAATACACACAGCACTAATTACATTATCAATGGTGGTTAGGTGAATTCCTGTACAGACAAGTGAGTATTTTGACCAAATCAAATGTGACCAACCTGATACAAGTGTCCTTCATTACACTGAAGACGGACTGGTGTATAGCCACTGCATCAGCTTCGTCTTCTGTAACAGGTCCTAATATAGTAGGGGGGGTTCCCACGACACCGCTGAACAAGGTTTTATACTTAGCCTGTGAATTAAATTAAATATCATCACTCAAAAAAACATATAGCTCTAGTTTGAAAGTAATTATATGCATTGTAGAGCACTGGGTACCCCATATATTTCACAATTTTGTTGTAGCCCTGAACTAAGTCACCTGATTTACCTAGTCAAGAACCAAATGATTAGTCGACCATTTCAATCAAGTGTGCTAGCTGTGGAATATTTAAAATACATGGAATGGCTGGGGTTTCCGAGGATAGGTTTGAAAACCCCTGTTGTAGAGGGGCTGTAATTACAGAATAGATTCAGGCCGGTGAAGCTGTTACTATGGAACCAGCTGTACAGTGAGGGAAAAAAGTATTTGATCCCCTGCTGATTTTGTACGTTTGCCCACTGACAAAGAAATGATCAGTCTATAATTTTAATGGTAGGTTTATTTGAACAGAATAACAACAAAAAAATCCAGAAAAACTTAAGTAAAAAATGTTATAAATTGATTTGCATTTTAATGAGGGAAATAAGTATTTGACCCTTCTGCAAAACATGACTTAGTACTTGGTGGCAAAACCCTTGTTGGCAATCACAGAGGTCAGACGTTTCTTGTAGTTGGCCACCAGGTTTGCACACATCTCAGGAGGGATTTTGTCCCACTCCTCTTTGCAGATCTTCTCCAAGTCATTAAGGATTCAAGGCTGACGTTTGGCAACTCGAACCTTCAGCTCCCTCTACAGATTTTCTATGGGATTAAGGTCTGGTGACTGGCTAGGCCACTCCAGGACCTTAATGTGCTTCTTCTTGAGCCACTCCTTTGTTGCCTTGGCCGTGTGTTTTGGGTCATTGTCATGCTGGAATATCCATCCACGACCCATTTTCATTGCCCTGGCTGAGGGAAGGAGGTTCTCACCCAAGATTTGACGGTACATGGCCCCGTCCATCGTCCCTTTGATGTGGTGAAGTTGTCCTGTCCCCTTAGCAGAAAAACATCCCCAAAGCATAATGTTTCCACCTCCATGTTTGGGTTAGTAGACAAAGCCCCCGAATTAAAATCGTGGTTAGTGTGCTATTAATATCTTTGTCCGGTTGAAATAAAGTTAGCTAGCAGGGATCTTAGCTAGCCAGTTCGACTTTAAACATGATTGAAAGCAAGCTGGCTACATCCAATGATTAGTTAGCTATCTTTAGCTAGTATCCAAATGCCTGCCTTGCATTTACCCTAAATGCCAATGGAAACTAGGCTACAGTTAGCTGTTGTTAGCTATGCACATATTCCTCTCGCATTCATGTTAGCTTGATGTATTTAGTTAGCTACAGTATCATTCTACTTTCATCTGTGGTATCATATCTAGCTTGGCTTGCTAGCATTAGCTATCAAATACAGTGTATAACCAAAACTAGCTGATAGCTATCGACTTAACTACTCACTAACACCAGTCACAGGTTTGACAGTTGACAGCCAGCAGATAGTCGTAGCGTCGGATGTAGTCTATTCCTGGCCATCTGGCAATATTGTTGAAATTCATTGGAAGTTTGCACAAATTTTATTGAAGCCCGTTTTCACAAGTGAAATGTACAGGGACTGCAGTTGAAAATTAGCCGGCTGGGTAAAACTGACACTTTTACTGAAACATTGATTAATGTGCACTGTCGCTGTAAAAAATAATAATAAACTCAAACATTACACCCAAGGGTTGGAACTAAAATTACTTTCCAGTTTAGTTCTGTTCAGAACCAAAAAAATGTTTGTTCCGTTCCACTGTTCCGACCAGCAAAATAAAGTTCTGAACCAGTTCGAACCCAAAAAAGTAACAGTTTATATCGTTCCTTTCTTTTCCTGTGAAATCAACAGTTTTTTTTTACATTTAGCTCATTCAATTACTACACCAATCAGTGCAGATAGAGCAGCTTGCTATGGAGCGTGCAAGCTAGTTGTTCACATACGTAATGGACAGACAAGTGTAGGGCGCAAGATGCGACTGAAATTTGGTGGGTTGGAGAGAGTGAGAAAGGGTGAAGGAGGAGGCTGCTTGAAGCCCAGGGCATCTTGTTATGACATGCATTAACTGAATTAGGCCCACAGAATTATACGCTACTAACAGATTCTATGGAGGAAATTTGAATGTCTTCGAACCTATGATAGTTGGCTGGACCAGAGCAAGGTAGCTAACAAGCTTGTGTGTGCAGAGCGGCACCAGATTTAAAAACAAGTCTTACATTTTCGGAGAGCACTATCATGTTTGTGAAAGTCTAATTTTCCATAGAATGGTTGTAAGCCAAACTGTTCGGACGCTGCACACGTTTCCATGAGAAGACCGATTTTCGGGATGTCTCTTGGTCTGACAAACACCTTTGTAGCTTGGCCAGCTTCCACCGCAGATACGGAAGGCCGGTGGATTGAGACGCAGCTCATACAAAACATTTTATATGAGCAGATATCTCCAGCTTATACTGACAGATTTTGATGTGGATTTTTTATTATGTTACTTACAGTAGATTGACATGCGGGTGCATCAATAGACTCTTAAATATCAATTAAGCCAGGGGCAAAAAAGCTGATGGGGCACAAAGTATGTGAGGATGGCTGGGGCGTGGTATTTGGATAATTTACCATTTTTTAAATACCTAAAACAGCTTTTTCCTGCAATATAGAGCCATAAACATTTTGCTTAATCCTATGTAAAAAATATGTATGTTTTTCTGCTTATCTAAGCATACCTCTTGAGCTGTCTGTATCCTCCTGACTGGAGGTTCATTTTTTAAAGAAACTAAATATGCTTCTCTGCATCTCTGCTAAAATCTGGGTAAAAGGTTGTCTTATTCAGTACATTTAGTTATTGCTTGCTTTTCTAAAGTCAACCAATCTTGCCAGCAGGCATGCCAGCTAAGATAGTTAGACAAGTAGTTAGACATGCACTCGCTATGTCCGATTTTAAAATAGCTTTTCGGTGAAAGCACATTTTGCAATATTCTAAGTAGATAGCCCGGCATCACAGGGCTAGCTATTTAGACACCCACCAAGTTTAGCCCTCACCAAAGTCAGATTTACTATAAGAAAAATGTTATTACCTTTGCTGTTCTTCGTCAGAATGCACTCCCAGGACTTCTACTTCAATAACAAATGTTGGTTTGGTTCAAAATAATCCATAGTTATGTTCAAATATCCTCTGTTTTGTTCGTGCGTTCAAGACACTATCCGAAGTGTAAAGAAGGGTGACGCACACGACGCGTTTCGTGACAAAACATTTGTAAATATTCCATTACTGTACTTCGAAGCATGTCAACCGCTGTTTAAAATCAATTTTTATGCCATTTTTCTCGTAAAAAAGTGATAATATTCCGACCGGGAATCTGTGTTTTAGTACAAAGAGAGAGAAAATAAAAACTTGGGGTCGCCTCGTGCACGCGCCTCAGTCTCATAGTACTCTGACCGACCACTATCCAAACGCGCTAATGTTTTTCAGCCAGGGGCTGCCTCGATATCATTCAGCTTTTTCCCCCGGTTCTGAGAGCCTATGGGAGCCGTAGGAAGTGTCATGTTACAGCAAAGATCCTAAGTTTTCAATAAAAAGAGTCAAGAAGCTCAAGGAATGGTCAGAGAGGGCACTTCCTGTACAGAATCTTCTCAGGTTTTTGCCTGCCATATGAGTTCTGTTATACTCACAGACACCATTCAAACAGTTTTAGAAACTTTAGGGTGTTTTCTATCCAAAGCCAATAATTATATGCATATTCTAGTTTCTGGGCAGTAGTAATAACCAGATTAAATCGGGTACGTTTTTTATCCTGCCGTGTAAATACTGCCCCCTAGCCCTAACAGGTTAAAGGCAAAATAGCGGTGTTCTCAAGCAATTTACTGTAGCTAAGAAGAGGGCAATTATAGGTGGACCAAAACAACATAAAAAAGCAGATCTCAATTGTTAATTTAGGGTGCTGATCACGTAAGAGTGTAGTAAGTGTAAGGCCACAGTCGTGCTGATTTCCATCAACACTTTTTAACCAGAGACAGATTTCTACCTATGAAACCAGGTGTTCCTACACCCCTGCTAATCAGTAACATCAGGTACATGCTGAGGGAAAAAACAGCATAACTGAAAATCAAGGGCCTGAGTATTGCATGCCTGGTCTGTGACTTTAAGAGTTGCAAGACAAAAATGTTTTACTTCCGTGGCAAAACCTATAGCACTCGTAATAATATTTTTCATTGGAGGAACACTTTCCCTTTATCTTGTGGTGATTATGGATGAGAGAAGTGTGTGCGTATTTGCATGTGGGTGTGTGCACATATGAGCGTGTATTTGGAAAAAAATTGTTCCAGCCATGGATAAAACCTTTTTTCCAACTATTTGGTACCCAGCTCCAAATTTATAAGCAGATGTCTGAAGTTTGTGGTGGAGTTTCTAGCTAATATGCAGTTCTTAGTTGATTGGAAACAGTGCATCAAGTCCTGTATGTGTGTGTTTTGAGTATGTGTGCTACTATTCTCACTCTCATTACACCCACCCTCTGTCTCTCTCTTTAAACATCTGTGTTTGGGTACAAAGTGTGCTTTCAGATAAAAACCTATAAAATTATATGTGGTCAAGTCTTTGGCTCGTTTGATCCATTTAATAGGCCTTATCCAATAGTTATATCAAGTGGAATTATAGCCTATATAATTGTCATGTATAAGGAAGTTAAGCAGTATTTAAGTTACCACTTGTGCACCCACTATTTGGGTGAGAGAATTTGAAATGGTAAATAGTGCAACTAACTAACTACCTTTACTAAGACTAGACATGAGATGGAAAGTCTGGGTGATTTGTCTGAATGTCCAGTTCATTTCCTGTCCCGTCTGTTGTCATCCCTGGACCCTGTTTCGTCTCAGTTCTGTTTGATTTGAACTCACTTTGGTTTGGGCACAGTGTGTGCCTTCAGGCAAATGTGTTGAAAATGATTTTGTCACACATACATTGCATGTGCATGTAGCCTTAGGCCAGAGTGAGCACTAATATTAATAGTTGTTTTTAGAATAAAAGCACAGACCTTTTGTACGTCTAGAGACCTCAAATTCAAATCTGGACCTTAGAAGCCAGTTCCACTACTTTTCTTTAATTCTTTCCCTCTAACCTCTTCCCTCTAACACTTATTAAAAGTGTACTTTAAATTCATTTTTTTTCAGTCTTTAAGTATACTATCATTAAACGTAAACACACTCATTAAAACTGTACTTCAATTTTTAAGCTTTAATTGTAATTTAGTATATTCATTTAAAATGCACTTGGATTTGTTTTTAAATGAATCATTTTTTTATGAAACTCTGCTTGTTAGTGATGAAGTACACTATAAGTACAGTGAGGGAAAAAAGTATTTGATCCCCTGCTGATTTTGTACGTTTGCCCACTGACAAAGAAATGATCAGCCTATAATTTTAATGTTAGGTTTATTTGAACAGTGAGAGACAGAATAACATCAAAATAATCCAGAAAAACCCATGTCAAAAATGTTATGAATTGATTTGCATTTTAATGAGGGAAATAAGTATTTGACCCCTCTGCAAAACATGACTTAGTACTTGGTGACAAAACCCTTGTTGGCAATCAGAGGTCAGACGTTTGTTGTAGTTGGCCACCAGGTTTGCACACATCTCAGGAGGGATTTTGTCCCACTCCTCTTTGCAGATCTTCTCCAAGTCATTAAGGTTTCGAGGCTGACGTTTGGCAACTCGAACTTTCAGCTCCCTCCACAGATTTTCTATGGGATTAAGGTCTGGAGACCTAGGCCACTCCAGGACCTTAACCTGTTGAGGACAGACGTTCCGCTAGCGGAACCCCGTTCCGCCTGCGGAACCCCTAGCCAACAGCCAATGGCATGGCACGGCGCGAAATACAAAACCAACTAAAACACCACAATTCAATTTTCTCAAACAATCAACTATTTTACACCATTTTAAAGATAAGACTCTCGTTAATCTATCCACATTGTCCGATTTCGAAAAGGCTTTACAGTGAAAGCAAAACATTAGATTATGTTAGGAGAGTACATAGACACAAATAATCACACAGCCATTTTCCAAGCAAGCATATATGTCACATAAACCCAAACCACAGCTAAATGCAGCACTAACCTTTGATGATCTTCATCAGATGACACTCCTAGGACATTATGTTATACAATACATGCATGTTTTGTTCAATCAAGTTCATATTTATATAAAAAAACAGCTTTTTACATTAGCATGTGATGTTCAGAACTAGCATACCCACCGAAAACTTCCGGTGAATTTACTAAATTACTCATGATAAACGTTCACAAAATACATAACAATTATTTTAAGAATTATAGATACAGAACTCCTTTATGCAATCACGGTGTCAGATTTTAAAATAGGTTTTCGGCGAAAGCACATTTTGCAATATTCTGAGTACATAGCTCGGCCATCACGGCTAGCTATTTTGACACCCACCAAGTTTGGGGCTCACTAAACTCAGGATTACTACTAGAAAAATTGGATTACCTTTGCTGTTCTTCATCAGAATGCACTCCCAGGACTTCTACTTCAACAACAAATGTTGTTTTGGTTCCAAATAATCCATAATTATATTCAAATAGCTCCGTTTTGGTCGTGCATTCAGGTCACTATCCGAAGGGCGAGCGCATTTCGTGACAAAAATGTCAAAATATTCCATTACCGTACTTTGAAGCATGTCAAACGCTGTTTAAAATCAAGTTTTATGCTATTTTTCTCGTAAAATAGCGATAATATTCCAATCGGGCAACGTTGTATTCATTCAAAGGCTGAAAGAAAATCTCAGTCTCACTGTCCCCAGGCTGACCACTTACAAATTCTGCTGCTGTTCTTTGCCCAGAGACAGGAGACACCCCATTCCACTTTCTGGCGGCTTTAGAGAGCCAATGGAAGCCTTAGAAAATGTCACGTTACAGCACAGATGCTGTATTTTTGATAGAGATGCAACAGAAGGACAACAAATGGTCAGACAGGGCACTTGTATGGAATCTTCTCAGGTTTTGGCCTGCCATATGAGTTCTGTTATACTCACAGACAGCATTCAAACAGTTTTAGAAACTTTAGGGTGTTTTCTATCCAAATCTACTAATTATATGCATATTCTAGTTTCTGGGCAGGAGTAGTAACCAGATTAAATCGGGTACGTTTTTTATTCTGCCGTGAAAATACTGCCCCTTATCCCAAAGAAGTTAATGTGCATCTTCTTGAGCCACTCCTTTGTTGCCTTGGCTGTGTGTTTTGGGTCATTGTCATGCTGGAATACCCATCCACGACCCATTTTCAATACCCTGGCTGAGGGAAGGAGGTTCTCACCCCAGATTTGACGGTACATGGCCCCGTCCATCGTCCCTTTGATGGGGTGAAGTTGTCCTGTCCCCTTAGCAGAAAAACACCCCCAAAGCATAATGTTTCCACCTCCATGTTTGACTGTGGGGATGGTGTTCTTGGGGTCATAGGCAGCATTCCTCCTCCTCCAAACACGGCGAGTTGATGCCAAAAAGCTCCATTTTGGTCTCATCTGACCACAACACTTTCACCCAGTTGTCCTCTGAATCATTCAGAAGTTCATTGGCAAACTTCAGACGGCATGTATATGTGCTTTCTTGGGCAGGGGGACCTTGCGGGTGCTGCAGGATTTCAGTCCTTCACGGCGTAGTGTGTTACCAATTGTTTTCTTGTGACTATGGTCCCAGCTGCCTTGAGATCATTGACAAGATCCTCCCGTGTAGTTCTGGGCTGATTCCTCACCATTCTCATGATCATTGCAACCCCACGAGGTGAGATCTTGCATGGAGCCCCAGGCCGAGGGAGATTGACAGTTCTTTTGTGTTTCTTCCATTTGCGAATAATCACACCAACTGTTGTCACCTTCTCACCAAGCTGCTTGGCGATGGTCTTGTAGCCCATTCCAGCCTTGTGTAGGTCTACAATCTTGTCCCTGACATCCTTGGAGAGCTCTTTGGTCTTTGCCATGGTGGAGAGTTTGGAATCTGATTGATTGATTGCTTCTGTGGACAGGTGTCTTTTATACAGGTAACAAGCTGAGATTAGGAGCAATAACCTACAACAATAACCTACAACACAAGGCCTTCACTGGCGTTGCTTACCAAGAAGACAGTGAATGTTCTTGAGTGGCCAAGTTACAGTTTTGACTTAAATCTGCTCAAGAACCTTTGGCAAGATGTAAAAATTGTTGTGTGGGCATGAGCACCAACATCTTGACAGAGCTTGAATAATTATGAAAAGAATAATGGGCTAATATTGCACAATCAAGGTGTGTAAAGCTCTTAGAGACTTACACAAGAATACTCACTACTGTAATCGCTGCCAACAGTGTTTCTAGCACTGACTATGTGACCAGATTCATGAAACTAGGCGTTCTTGTTAACAAACTATAGTTTTGGCAAGTCGGTTAGGACATCTACTTTGTGCATGACACAAGTAATTTTTCCAACAATTGTTTAAAGTAATATTATTTTAATATTTTTAATAATATAGAGCACTGTATCACAATTCCAGTGGGTCAGAAGTTTAAATACACTTGACTGTGCCTTTAAACAGCTTGGAAAATTCCAGAAAATGATTTCATGGCTTTAGAAGCTTCTGATAGGCTAATTGACATCATTTGAGTCAATTGGAGGTGTACCTGTGGATGTATTTCAAGGCCTACCTTCAAACTCAGTGCCTCTTTGCTTGACATCAGGGGAAAATCAAAAGAAATCAGCCAAGACCTCAGAAAAAAAACATTGTAGACCTCCACAAGTCTAGTTCGTTCTTGGGAGCAATTTCCAAACGCATGAGTGTACCACATTCATCTGTACAAACAATAGTACGCAAGTATAAACACCATGGGACCACGTAGCCGTCATACAGCCCAGGAAGGAGACGCGTTCTGTCTCCTAGAGATGAACGTACTTTGGTGCGAAAAGTGCAAATCAATCCTAGAACAACAGCAAAGAACCTTGAGAAGATGCTGGAGGAAACAGGTACAAAAGTATCTATGTCCACAGTAAAACGAGTCCTATATTGACATAACCTGAAAGGCCGCTCAGCAAGGAAGAAGCCACTGCTTCAAAATCGCCATAAATAAGCCAGACTACGGTCTGCAACTGCACATGGGGACAAAGATCATACTTTTTGGTGAAATGTCCGCACTTCACAACATAGATGGCATCATGAGGGAGGAAAATGATTTGGATATATTGAAGCAACATCTCAAGACGTAAGTCAGGAAGTTAAAGCTTGGTCGAAAATGGGTCTTCCAAATGGACAATGACCCCAGGAATACTTCCAAAGTTGTGGCAAAATGGCTTAAGGACAACAAAGTCAAGGTATTGGAGTGGCCATCACAAAGCCCTGACCTCAATCCTATAGAAAATTTGTGGGCAGAATTGAAAATGTGTGTGCGAGCAAGGAGGCCTACCAACCTGACTCAGTTACACCAGCTCTGTCAGGAGGAATGGGCCAAAATTCACCCAACTTATTGTGGGAAGCTTGTGGAAGGCTACCCAAAACGTTTGACCCAAGTTCAACATTTTAAAGGCAATGCTACCAAATACTAATTAAGTGTATGTAAACTTCTGACCCACTGGGAATGTGATGAAAGAAATAAAAGCTGAAATAAATCACTCTGCTATTATTCTGACATTTCACATTCTTAAAATAACGTTGTGATCCTAATTGACCTATGACAGGGACTTTTTACACTGATTAAGTGTCAGCAATTGTAAAAAACTGAGTTTAAATGTGTTTTACTAAAGTGTATGTAAACTTCTGACTTCAACTGCATTTTTTCTGTATGTATTGATATGTAGGCTTTGTCTGCAATTGTATTTTTTATGTAGTTCTGTCCTTGAGCTGTTCTTGTCTAATGCAAAGATGACATCATTCAACTACTCACCAGTGGTGGAAAAAGTTCCCAAAGGTCATTACTTGAGTAAAAGTAAAGATACCTTAATAGAAAATGACTCAAATAAAAGTGAAAGTCACCCAGTAATAGTTGAAAAGTATTTGGTTTTAAATATACTTAAATATCAAAATAACATGTTATTGCGATAATATACTTAAGTATCAAAAGTCAAAGTAAAAGTGTAAATATTTTCAAATTACTGTCACAGTATCTAACGAAGGTGGCGCCCCTCCTCGGTCGGGCGGCGCTCGGCGGACGTCGTCGTCGGCCTATTAGCTGCCACCGATCGTTGTTTCTGTGTCTTTTGGTTTTGTCTGTCTGTCTATCTCGCACCTGTTTTGTGTTTGTCATTAGTGGGGGGTTATTTAGTGTGTATTTTCAGTTGGGGTTCTCGTGCGGGATTGTTTATTGTCCACTCAGGACAGTTGTGTTTATAAATTGTTAGTATAGATTATTATTGCCGGGCTGCGCCCCGTGCGCTTTTCGTTTCCAGTGCGCGTATTTTGGGAAGGTGTTTTTCCCCTGGCAGACTTCGCCACGCGCCTGGTGCCCTACGCCTATTGCGTGTAAATCATATTATTAAAACACCGTTGCTCCGGCCCTCTGTCTCCTGCTCCTGATTCCACCTCTCCACTGGTCCTAGACAGTCGTGACAGAATCCCGCACCGAATATGGAGTCAGCAGGAGCAGAAGCGCCGTCCATGGCTGAGCAGGTCTCTCAACACGCCAGCCTCCTCCACCGCCTAGGCTCGGCCATGGACCAGGTGTTGGCCCGGTTGGAGAACTGGGAGAGAGGTGCTTCCCCAGCTGGACCAGCTCCGTTCCCTCACCCTGCGCCCCTACACACACACACTGAAGCGGCCGCCGGTGGTATCCGGATTACTCCTCCCCGGGAGTTCGATGGGACGGCCGCTGGGTGCAAGGGGTTCTTGCTCCAATTGGAACTATACCTGGCGACCGTCCGCCCCTCCCCTACCGACGAAGAGAGAGTGAGCGTCCTCGTCTCCTGTCTCACGGGTCGAGCCCTGGAATGGGCCAATGCGGTCTGGGATGGCCCAGACTCGGCTCGGGGCGACTACCCTGAGTTCACCCGCCGCTTCCGGGCGGTTTTCGATCATCCCCCGGAGGGCAGGGCGGCGGGTGAGCGGCTATTCCACTTGAGACAGGAGACGAGGAGCGCTCAGGATTTCGCCCTAGAATTCCGGACTCTCGCCGCTGGATCGGGGTGGAACGAGCGGGCCTTGATAGACCACTATAGGTGTAGCCTTCGCGAGGATGTCCGCCGGGAGCTGGCCTGTAGGGACAACACCTCCACCTTAGACCAACTGGTGGATTTGTCCATCAGACTGGACAACCTGCTGGCTTCCCGGGGACGTTCCAGTCGGGGCCTGTTCGTTCCGCCTCCCAGTCCCCCCGCTCCACAGCCCATGGAGATAGGGGGGACTGCGTCGAGGAGGACCGGAGGGGGGGGGTCTCTCCTGCACCCGATGTGGATGCAGAGGACACACTGTGGACCGGTGCTGGAGTGGTCCCCCCGGGAGTTCGGAGGGCAGGCAGAGCACTACTTCGAACCCCCAGGTGAGTCCGCACCAGCCACACCCAGAGCCCCCTGTCGACCACATGTACACCTCTGTTTGTTTTCCTGATTTTCCCCCTCACTTCCAGTATAAAGCACTAGTCGATTCAGGTGCAGCTGGGAGTTTTATGGACCGTGGGTTAGCGAAGAGGTTAGGGATTCCCTGGTTCAGCTGGACCACCCCTTCCCTGTGCACGCCCTAGATAGTCGACCGCTAGGGTCAGGCCAAGTAGGGGAGGTCACAGTGCCACTGGTTATGCAGACGTGGGGGGGTCATGAGGAGCGTATCAGCCTGTTCCTCATTGACTCCCCAGCGTTTCCGGTGGTACTGGGAATCCCCTGGCTAGCCACGCACAACCCGCAGATCTTGTGGAGACAGAGGGCTCTTACGGGGTGGTCGAGGGAGTGCTCAGGTAGGTGCATAGGAGTTTCCATCGGTGCGACTACGGTGGAGAGTCCAGACCAAGTCTCCACCATGCACATTCCCTCAGAGTATGCCGATTTGGCTATCGCCTTCAGTAAGACGAAGGCGACTCTATTACCCCCCCATCGACGAGGGGATTGTGCGATAAACCTCCAGGCCGACGCGGTTCTTCCTAGGAGTCACGTCTATCCTCTGTCTCAGGAGGAGACAGTGGCTATGGATACATACGTCACTGAATCCTTGAGACAGGGATACATTCGGCCATCTAAGTCCCCCGTCTCGTCGAGTTTTTTTTTCGTGAAGAAGAAGGAGGGAGGTCTGCGCCCGTGCATTGACTATAGAGGTCTAAATGCTATCACAGTGGGTTTCAGTTACCCGCTACCTCTCATTGCTACGGCAGTGGAGTCATTTCACGGGGCGCGCTTCTTCACGAAATTAGATCTCAGGAGCGCATATAACCTGGTGCGTATCCGAGATGGAGACGAGTGGAAAACCGCATTTAGTACCACATCGGGCCATTATGAGTACCTCGTCATGCCCTATGGGTTAAAGAACGCTCCCGCTGTCTTCCAATCCTTTGTGGACGAGGTCCTTCGGGACATGCTCGGGCAGGGTGTGGTGGTGTACATCGATGACATCCTGATTTGCTCCGCCACACGCGCCGAGCATGTGTCCCTCGTGCGTAAAGTGCTTGGGCGGCTGCTGGAGCATAACCTATACGTCAAGGCTGAGAAATGCGAGTTCTTCAAACGAGCCGTCTCATTTCTAGGATATCGCATTTCCACCTCGGGGGTAGAGGTGGAGTGTGACCGCGTGACGGCTGTGCGTAATTGGCCCACCCCAACCACTGTGAAGGAGGTGCAGCGGTTCTTGGGGTTCGCTAATTATTATCGGAGGTTTATCCGGGGTTTTGGTCAGGTGGCGGCTCCCATTACCTCACTGATGAAGGGGGGGCCGGTGCGGCTACGATGGTCAGCAGAGGCGGACAGAGCCTTCCATCGTCTGAAGGTTCTGTTTACCAATGCACCTGTCCTGGCGCATCCGGACCCCTCCTTGCCATTCATAGTGGAGGTGGACGCGTCCGAGGCTGGGGTAGGAGCTGTGCTATCGCAGCGCTCGGGCGTTCCTCCGAAGCTCCGCCCATGTGCCTTCTTTTCTAAGAAGCTGAGCCCGGCGGAGCGCAACTATGATGTGGGGGACCGGGAGCTGCTAGCCGTGGTCAGGGCTTTGACAGTGTGGAGACATTGGCTTGAGGGGGCACGTCACCCTTTTCTCATCTGGACCGACCACCGTAACCTGGAGTATATTCGGGCAGCGAAGAGGCTTAATCCCCGTCAGGCAAGGTGGGCCATGTTTTTTACAAGGTTTCACTTTACCCTCTCGTACATTCCAGGTTCCCGGAACCGGAAGGCTGATGCACTGTCGCGTCTCTACGACACCGAGGAGCGGACCATCGATCCCACTCCCATACTCCCCGCCTCCTGTCTGGTGGCACCGGTGGTATGGGAGGTGGATGCGGACATCGAGCGGGCGGGTCGGTCAGAACCCACTCCTCCTCAATGTCCCGTGGGCCTGAAATACGTTCCGCTTGGTGTCCGCGATCGTCTGATCCGATGGTCCCACGCTCTACCCTCCTCGGGTCATCCTGGGGTGGAACGGACAGTGCGGGGCCTGAAGGGAAGGTACTGGTGGCCCACCTTGGCTGAGGATGTTCGGCGTTATGTCTCTTCCTGTTCGGTATGCGCTCAGTGCAAGGCTCCTAGGCACCTGCCTCGAGGGAAATTACAGCCCCTCCCCGTTCCACAGCGGCCTTGGTCTCACCTCTCGGTGGATTTCCTCACGGATCTCCCGCCGTCCCAGGGGAATACGGCGATCCTGGTCGTTGTGGACAGGTTCTCTAAGTCCTGCCGTCTGCTCCCTTTGCCCGGTCTTCCTACGGCCCTGCAAACCGCGGAGGCCCTGTTCACCCATGTCTTCCGGCACTATGGGGTGCCCGAGGACATCGTATCTGATCGGGGTCCCCAGTTCACGTCCAGGGTGTGGAGATTGTTTATGGAGAGGCTGGGGGTCTCGGTCAGCTTGACCTCGGGGTTCCACCCCGAGAGTAATGGGCAGGTGGAGCGCATTAACCAGGATGTGGGCAGGTTCCTGCGGTCGTATTGCCGGGACCGGCCAGGGGAGTGGGCGCAGTTCGTGCCATGGGCCGAGATGGCCCAGAACTCTCAGCGCCACTCCTCTACCAACCTATCACCCTTCCAGGTGGTATTGGGGTATCAGCCGGTCCTGGTGCCATGGCAACAGAGCCAGACTGAGGCTCCTGCGGTGGAGGCATGGGTGAAGCGCTCTCAGGAGACCTGGAATGGTGTCCAGGAGTGCCTAAGGAGGGCTGGTGAACGTCACAAGGAGAGCGCTGACCGCCACCGCAGTGACGCCCCCGTGTATAATCCGGGGGACAGAGTCTGGCTCTCGACCCGGAACCTGCCTCTCCGCCTGCCCTGCCGGAAGCTGGGTCCGCGGTTTGTGGGGCCGTTCAAAGTCCTGAGGAGGATAAACGAGGTGTGTTACAGGTTACAACTCCCTTCATATTACCGTATTAACCCCTCGTTTCATGTGTCTCTCCTCAGGCCGGTGGTAGCTGGTCCACTGCAGGACGATGAGGTGCTGGAGGTCCCCCCGCCCCCCCTGGACATCGGGGGGGCCCCGGCGTACACAGTCCGAGCCATCCTGGACTCCCGACGTCGGGTCGGGGGCCTGCAGTACCTCGTGGACTGGGAGGGGTACGGTCCGGAGGAGAGGTGCTGGGTTCCGGCGGCGGACATTCTAGATCCACCTATGCTACAAGAATTCCACCGTCGCCGTCCGGATCGGCCGGCGCCTCGCCCTCCGGGCCGTCCCCGAGGCCAGGGGAGGGGTACTGTCACAGTATCTAACGAAGGTGGCGCCCCTCCTCGGTCGGGCGGCGCTCGGCGGTCGTCGTCGCCGGCCTATTAGCTGCCACCGATCGTTGTTTCTGTGTCTTTTGGTTTTGTCTGTCTGTCTATCTCGCACCTGTTTTGTGTTTGTCATTAGTGGGGGGTTATTTAGTGTGTATTTTCAGTTGGGGTTCTCGTGCGGGATTGTTTATTGTCCACTCAGGACAGTTGTGTTTATAAATTGTTAGTATAGATTATTATTGCCGGGCTGCGCCCCGTGCGCTTTTCGTTTCCAGTGTGCGTATTTTGGGAAGGTGTTTTTCCCCTGGCAGACTTCGCCACGCGCCTGGTGCCCTACGGCTATTGCGTGTAAATCATATTATTAAAACACCGTTGCTCCGGCCCTCTGTCTCCTGCTCCTGATTCCACCTCTCCACTGGTCCTAGACAGTCGTGACAATTACTTATATTAAGCAAACCAGACGGCATCATTTTCTTGTTTTTTTTATTGATGGATAACACTAAACTGTCATGGTCAAAACATATAAACTCAGCAAAAAAAGAAACGTTTTCAGGACCCTGTCTTTCAAAGATAATCCGTAAAAATCCAAATAACTTCACAGATCTTCATTGTAAAGGGTTAAAACACTGTTTCCCATGCTTGTTCAATGAACCATAAATAATTAATGAACATGCACATGTGAAATGGTCGTTAAGACGGTAGGCAATTAAGGTGACAGTTATGAAAACTTAGGACACCAAAAGAAAGATGCCCAGGGTTCCTGCTCATCTGTCTGAACGTGCCTTAGGCATGCTGCAAGGAGGCATGAGGACTGCAGATGTGGCCAGTGCAATAAATTGCAATGTCCTTACTGTGAGATGCCTAAGACAGCGCAACAGGGAGACAGGACGGACACCTGATCGTCCTCGCAGTGGCAGACCACGTGTAACAACACCTGCACAGGATCGGTACATCCGAACATCACACCTGCGGGACAGGTAGAGGATGGCAAGAACAACTGCCTGAGTTACACCAGGAACGCACAATCCCTCCATCAGTGCTCAGACTGTCCGCGAGAGGCTGGACTGAGGGATTTTCCAAAGGGAATACTCAGGTGCAAACATCACTCCCAAAATGCAATACCTTTGTCACTTGCCCAAACAAATACTAAACTATATGTGCTTTGAGGCAAAACATGGCTTCTGCAACACCAAGACTTGGAAGTGTTTCAAAAACCTTCCTCTCAGCATTGCCAAGAAGTATCAGTTGCACATGTGCTACAGTGCAGCAGGGAACTCCACTAATGAAAAATGTGAAAATGTTCTGTGTTCTGTAGACACTGTGAGCGAGGGACATGACGTCACCTTTTCTGATGAATACCTAGACCTCCTGACTAGACTAGGTACCATTCTTTCACAGGCAAATGCTGCAATCGAGAACATTCGGGTTTATCAGACAAAGTCTGTCCACGTCCTAGGCCACGACGTCCTGAAAAACTCTTGTCTGAGACTAGGATATGTGGATGAGGTGTCATTCTTGTTGGCAATGAGCTGGTTTTCATCATCGAGAAGACAGAAGTGTAGTACCAAGACTGCCAAATCATCGCTTATGTCCTCAAGTTCACAAAGACATATGACCTAGTCACCTATCAGGATCTAGACTGCAAGTAGCCGCTATCTCATTATATGTACAAGCACAGGCTAGCTGTGATCAATCCATTTGCTAGCTTCTGTGAGCTGCTAAAAAAATGGAGGTTTGTTTCTATTTTAGTTTTTTTGTGTTCATGTATTGTTTTGAAATATGTATATTTAACTTGGAAACACTCAACAGGAATGCCTGTTGTGAAGATCTGGAGTCAGAGCAGGAAGACAATAAGAAGGTTTTGGTGTCATCACTTAAGTAAGCTCTAGAGAAGGGTAAAGTGAAGTGCATAGATTTACAGTGCACTCTGAAAGTATTCAGACCTCTTGACATTTTCCACATTTTGTTACGTTCCAGCCTTATTTTAAAATGTATATATAAAAAAAATCTTCATCAATCTACACACAATACCCAATAATGACAAAGCAAAAACAGGTTTTTAGAAATGTATGCAAATGTATTAAAAATAAAAAACAGAAATACCTTAATACCTCATTGCAAAGTATTCAGACCCTTTGCTATGAGACTTAGATATAAATAGTGCTCAGGAGCATCCTGTTTCCATTGATCATCCTTGAGATGTTTCTACAACTCGATTGGAGTCCACCTGTGGTAAATTCAATTTATTGGACATGATTTGGAAAGCCATGAGGTCGAAAGAATTGTCTGTGGAGCACCGAGACAGGATTGTGTTGAGGCACTGATCTTGGGAAGGTACCAACAAATTACTGCAGCATTGAAGGTCCCCAACAACACAGTGGTCTCCATCATTCTTAAATGGAAGAAGTTTGGAACCACCAAGACTCTTCCTAGAACTGGCAGCATGGCCAAACCGAGCAATCAGTGGAGAAGGGCCTTGGTCAGGGAGGTGACCAAGAAGCTGATGGTCTGAACCTCTGCAGCACTCCACCATTTACATTTGACATTTTAGTCATTCAGCAGACGCTCTTGTCCAGTGCGACTTACAGTAGTGAGTGCATACATTTCATACATATTTTTATTTTTTTGTACTGGCCCCACGTGGGAATCAAACCCACAACCCTGGCATTGCACACACCATGCTGGCATTGCAAACACCATGCTCTACCAACTGAGCCACAGGGAAGACCACCAATCAGGCCTTTATGGTAGAGTGGCCAGATGGAAGCCACTCCTCAGTAAAAGGCACATAACAGCCTGCTTGGAGTTTGCCAAAAGGTTTCTAAAGACTAAGATCATGAGAAACAGAGTTGAATGCTTTGTCCTGAATGCCAAGCGTCAACTTTGGAGAAAACCAGGAACCGGTCATCACCTGGCCAATACCATCCCTAAGGTAAATTATGGTGGTGGCAGCATCATGCTGTGGGATTGTTTTTCAGCAGCAGGGACTGGGAGACTAGTAAGGTTTGAGGGCAAGATTAACGGAGAAAAGTACAGAGAGATCCTTGATGAAATCCTTCTCCAGAGCGCTCAGGACATCAGACTGGGGCAAAGGTTTAACCTTCCAACAGGAAAATGACCTTAAGCACACAGCCAAGACAACGCAGGAGTGGTTTGGGGACAAGTCTCTGAATGTCCTTGGGTGGCCCAGCCAGAGACCGGAAATCAAACATTTCTGGAGAGACCTGAAAATTAAATCAAATCAAATGTATTTATATAGCCCTTCTTACATCAGCTGATATATCAAAGTGCTGTACAGAAACCCAGCCTAAAACCCCAAACAGCAAGCAATGCAGGTGTAGAAGCACGGTGGCTAGGAAAAACTCCCTAGAAAGGCCAAAACCTAGGAAGAAACCTAGAGAGGAACCAGGCTATGATGGGTAGCCAGTCCTCTTCTGGCTGTGCCGGGTGGAGATTATAACAGAACATGGCCAAGATGTTCAAATGTTCATAAATGACCAGCATTGTCAAATAATAATAATCACAGTAGTTGTCGAGGGTGCAACAAGTCAGCACCTCAAGAGTTAATGTCAGTTGGCTTTTCATAGCCGATTATTGAGAGTATCTCTACCGCTCCTGCTGTCTCTAGAGAGTTGAAAACAGCAGGTCTGGGACAGGTAGAACGTCCGGTGAACAGGTCAGGGTTCCATAGCCGCAGCAGCACGGCCAGATGGACTGGGGACAGCAAGGAGTCATCATGCCAGGTAGTCCTGAGGCATGGTTCTAGGGCTCAGGTCCTCAGCGAGAGAGAAAGAAAGAAAGAGAGAAAGAGAGAATTAGAGAGAGCATACTTAAATTCACACAGGACACCGGATAAGACAGGAGAAATACTCCAGATATAACAGACTGACCCTAGCCCCCCGACACAAACTACTGCAGCATAAATACTGGCGGCTGAGACAGGAGGGGTCAGGAGACACAATAGCTTTGCAGCGACGCTCCACATCTAACCTGACAGAGCTTGAGAGGATTTGCAGAGAAGAATGGGAAAAACTCCCTAAATACAGGCGTTCCAAGCTTGTAGCGTCATACCCAAGAAGACTCGAGATTGTAATCACTGTCAAAGGTGCTTGAACAAAGTACTGAGTAAATGGTCTGAATAATTATGTAAATGTAATATTTCCATTTTTTATTTTTAATACATTTTCAAACATTTCTTAAACCCTGTTTTTGCTTTGTCATTATGGGCTATTGTGTGTAGCTTGATGAGGATTTAAAAAAAATCAATTTTAGAATAAGGCTTTAACAACACAAAATGTGGAAAAAGTGAAGGGGTCTGAATACTTTCCAAATGCACTGTTTGATGACATTTCACTTGCTTTGGGCAAATGTTACATTTTTTCTCATTCCACTGGACACTCATGATTTATTTATTGCCAATCTGATTCTGAAGGAGCTATTAAGCTTGGCCTCTCAGGCAGAGGATTACCAACTGGTACTGGAGAGTGATGGACTAGAGGTGGATAAGGATGAGATTTTCCTAGAACTCCACACCAGCACTTTTAAAGTCTTGATGGAGGGAGAGTGCTGGGAGCCCATGTCATGGAATTCAACAGGTAAATAAAAACAATGCTGTGTCTGTCTGTCTGTCTGTCTATGTGCTTGCTTGCCTGTCTGCTTCTATAATTAGATATTTTACTTTCAGAGAGTGGAACAAATTCATTGCCATAAGAGAGGAACAATTAACAAAATACTACGAGTAAGATTCTCAACAAGTAGATTTTCCATTTGCCTGTAAGCTTGCCTGTCTACAGTGCCTGTAGAAAGTCTAAATATTAAATGCTGCCTCAAAATTAAATCTAAAAAGTGAATCAATTCGATTTTATTTCCTACAGATCTACACTAAATACTCCACATTTTAGAGAAAGTTATAGAACATTTTCCAAAGTAATAAAAACATAATAATAATTGAAAAATCATAATTGCGTAAGCCTCCCCATGAGTTAATACTTGGTGGAAGCACATTTGGCAGCCATTACAGCTCTGAGTAATTTTCATTAAGATTCTACCAACTTTGCACAACTTTTAGAGCAACATATATACATTGTTTTTGTCAATTGCTCAGTAGTTTTGGTTGGGGATCAATGATGGACAGCAATATTTAAACCTTGCCTCAGATTTTTTAAGTATATTTAAGTCAGGACTGAGACTATACCACTCAGGAATACTGAACACTTCTTGGACATTCTGGTGTGTCTTTTGCTTTAAAATATTTGTCATTTTTATGCTGAAAAATAAAAGGTCTTTGTCGTCCTCAGATGAAGGGGAAGAGAAATCAGACCAAAATGCAGCGTGGTAAGTGTTCGTCATTTTAATGTACAACTGAACACTAAAGCAACAAGCAAAACAAAAGAACAACCGAACAGTTCCGTCAGGTGCAAAACACTAAACAGAAAATAACCACCCACAAAGCCCAAAGGAAAACAGGCTGCCTAAGTATGACTCTCAATCAGCGACAACGATGTACAGCTGTCCCTGATTGAGAGCCATACCAGGCCAAAACCAAGAAATACAAAAACATAGAAAAAGGAACATAGAACGCCCACCCTAGTCACACCCTGGCCTAACCAAAATAGAGAACAAAACCCTCTCTATGGCCAGGACGTGACACCCTATCCCAGGGTTAGGTTTTCAGAAGATTGAGGTGGGTTTTCCTCTAACTTTTTATTTTGATCCTAACAAACTCCCCAGTCTCTCTGTTGACAAGCATACCCATAACATGAGGCTGCCAAAGTGGACCAGATGCGTTTCCACAGGCAGAAAATGTGCAGATGAACAGTGAACCAAATCATAGTAGGTTCTTTAATATATTTTACATAGTATCTGGGCACTGAAATTTTCCTATCTGTTTGAACTGTGTTGAAGTAACCTCTATTTCCTTATAGGCACTGATGCTGAAGCAAATACTGCAAAACAGCTGTAAAGTTGTAGAGAGACAAGTGTATTCATATATGCAAGCATCCTGAAGTGAAGCACGTACATCATACCACACTGACTGTCTTGAATAGTACCTCTTATTTTTAATCTCATTTATTTAATCCTCCATTGTGTGTACATATTGTCTACTTTTCACTAGCAAATGTATTGTTCACCCATTTCACCCATATTGTTCAGAATAGACACCACTCCCGCCCTTCTCCACACTTCTTTGCTAGAAGTTGGCAGAGGGTAATGCCATGTCTGTGTGGAGTAAACTGGTAGAGAAGACAGCCCACTACTAAGACAGCAGGGAGTACAGAGCCATAGGCAGAAAGATATTTGCAAGATATCTGTGTATAAAGCACGAGAGAACAGAGACATGGGTTAGAGCATTTATTTCAAAGGACAACTTCCAAAGGTTGTATGTTGCATTATAGAACTATAGCTCCACTCAGGGATTTCTGCATACTGAGTCACCAACAAAATTTAACAATAAAGCTAATGCAGGCAAACGGCACTTGGTTTCTGTGACTTGTTTTGATGACAGTGGCTTTGATTATCTGAAATATCACTACTTTCAGATCCAGCGGACATGAACAAGAAAACTGTCCTGCAGCCACAATGGCACGCCCACGAAGTGGTTAACTATGTGAGGACGACTGTGAGAAGCAGAGGCCATGCGACACACACTTAAAGGTCCTGTTGAAGGAGAACTTCTCCAACAGGAGAGAATGGATCCATGGGCAGATTAACCCTAAACTAGAAATCTTCCCCTGCTTTGGATGAGGAAAATGTTTGAGTATCATCTGTCCATCACTTTTAAAATGCTGGTATAGAAACTGTATGATAATCAATGACATGTAGGGTGCACATTTAAAACACTGTTACATTTAACCCCCGCGGAAATCTATTAGCATAATATAAAAATCCCCATTACAAAATCCAGCAGTTTAAGCTAGAGATTTGTTTGTTTTTTACATTGAATGCTTCTCAATGTTACGGCGGGCGGAGCAGGTGAACCCAAGTGCAGACTCAGACGAGAAGACAGGGATAAGGTAACCAAGGTATTTATTGAAAAGCGGGGGGAGATGGGGTGCAGGCCAAGGGAATTCAGGCACGTAGCAGGGAACCAGGAACGAGGCTGAGGCTGGGGCAAGGGGAGTAGGGGCAGGGTAAGTAGGTCCGGAGCGGAATCCTAAGAAGGAGTCGAGCCGGGGTCCTGGGCAGGGAAGCAGGACTGATGAGAGGAGGGACTGGAGACAGGGACCAGAGTCAGAGTAGACGGAACTGTAGTGGAGAGAAAAGTAGCATCAGGCTAGGGAAACCAGGCACAACAGGATAAAAAGCTCTAATCAGGAACAAATGGCTTGAAAAGCAGACTGACTGAGCAGAGGCTACAATCTGGCAGCGTGGAAGTGGCAGGGCTGACTTTTTGTAGAAGTCTTGATTATGGAACAGGTTGGAGCTGGTGGGGGTCTCCACTCATACAATCACATACACTCACACAGAGCGAGAGAGAGGGAGAGAGCACTGGGGGAGTGGTGGCATGTTAGGAAGACACAGGATGAGAAGTAGAGGGTGTAGCAGGAGCAGATGTAACACTCAATCCACTGCATCCGCCTATGTCGCTCTTCTGCATCTGTGGTGAAAGGGGACAGAGCTAGAGGTGTGTTTGTCAGACCATGAGACATCCCAAAAATCGGTCTTCTCACAAAATCGTCTGTAGCGTCCGAACGGTTTGGCTCCTCTAAGGAAAGATGAGACTCGCACGAACACGTACATATCGATTGTTTTGCTCTAGGTCACCCACAGGCCTCACTTGAGTCGTCTGAAGGTCCCGCTGGTATGTGGATACTGTTTAGTGCCAAAAATAAGGGGTTAAAAAAAATAACAAATGTTTCCTGATCTTTCTTATACAGTATCTCTCAGATTTTGGAAAGACACTTCAGAACAAACTTCCTTTAGATTTTTTGGGGGGACTGTCTGTTCCATCTAGTGAATGTTTTATTAAATGCATCTGTATGGGCTAATATCCAAAAATTATTGTTCATGAAAAACATTTTTTTTATATTTTATTATACTTCAAGGGATCTTAAAATTCCAAATTAAATAGCTACTTGTGCCTTGGTATGACTTTAAAATAATTCCATATAGTTTAGTAGAACCCCCCCCTCCCGGTTTAGACAGGGCTTAGACTCTTATGGCTTATCAGATAATTTCAGAGTTCCAAATGCTGCTCAGCAAAGCACAATCATTCAACCCACTCCCACAGCAAGCTAAGGACCTCATTAAAAAAGTGGAGGCTATAACTGGAGCTGAGAAACCAGTTAGTAAATAATGTACCTGGGTGCTATGTTCAGTGCTGTTTTTTAAATTCAATGTAAATGGCCAAACGCATAATCTGTATATGAATATGTGTATACTAATTGTGCTTCATTCAATATCAACACTGAATAGACTTTGTTTCTCACAAAATCAACAATACTGTGAAATCATTTAGCGATTTTCTGTTGTCTATTTGAAGGTGAGCTGAGAATGATGTCAGTCCTGGCAGCCATTGAGGAGGGCATCAAATTTGACCGAGAGAATGGAGTGAAGTCTGCCTCCATGGTGACTGTTCTAAAGGTGACTGTCCTGAAGTTATTTTTATTTCAAGCTTTATATTTGATGTTTTTATGTTTGATTGGATTTGATTTATTGATCATGGTCTGAATCGCTCGCACTGTTCTGATGTTCATGTACTGTACATTCAACTATACAGTAAGACGTCTGAAAGTAGTCTCCATAGCAGTACCTCAAACTCACGCTTTCCTGAGTTTCTAAGAGGTTAGTCTAAAGGTAATGCATAGTATGTTTTCTTAATTTACGATGGTAAAATGTATATAACTTTTACTGTTCTAATGACTTTATCCACTGTTGCTGTCAAGAATACAGTGTGATCACATACAATTATATTCAGTGTTGTTTTGTTCTTAAGAATATAGTGTAATGTATTATCATTTCATTTAGGGAACAAGAGTAATTTGCCTGCTCTTGAGCTGTCCAATGAGTATGACTGTGCTTTCAACAAGTTTGCAGCCACCCAAGCAAATCAACATGGGCCACTTTCAAGGTATGTAGCCTGCCTCGACATATTACAAAGTTATCAAATCAACAGAAAAGTGTAAATGTAACCATAATATTCAGGAGGTGTTCCTTTTATTTTTAGAATAACTGAAGCCTGTATTCAATCAATTGTGGATGGTGGTGTATGTGAATGTTGTCAGTGTGGATGTGTCTGCTGGATGACCTCTTTGCTGAAAAAGCCAGGTTTTTCCATCAGAGCTGAATGGGTCACTCCATGGGTCTGTCCAACAATTACAGCTACAACTTCAAATCAAATCAAAGTTCATTTGTCACGTGCGCCGAATAAAACAGGTGTAGACCTTACAGTGAAATGCTTACTTACAGGCTCTAACCAATAGTGCAAAAAAGGTATTAGGTGAACAATAGGTAGGTAAAGAAATAAAACAATAGTAAAAAGACAGGCTATAAAAGTAGCGAGGCTACATACAGACACTGGTTAGTCAGGCTGATTGAGGTAGTATGTACATGTAGATATGGTTAAAGTGACTATGCATATATGATGAACAGAGAGTAGCATTAGCGTAAAAGAGGGGTTGGCGGGTGGTGGGTGGGACACAATGCAGATCGCCCTGTTAGCCAATGTGCGGGAGCACTGGTTGGTTGGCCCAATTGAGGTAGTATGTACATTAATGTATAGTTAAAGTGACTATGCATATATGATACACAGAGTGTAGCAGCAGTGTAAAAAGAGGGGTTGGGGGGGCACACAATGCAAATAGTCCAGGTAGCCATTTGATTACCTGTTCAGGAGTCTTATGGCTTAGGGGTAAAAACTGTTGAGAAGCCTTTTTGTCCTAGACTTGGCACTCCGGTACCGCTTGCCATGCGGTAGTAGAGAGAACAGTCAATGACTGGAGTGGCTGGGGTCTTTGACAATTTTTAGGGCCTTCCTCTGACACCGCCTGGTGTAGAGGTCCTGGATGGCAGACAGCTTAGCCCCAGTGATGTACTGGGCCGTACGCACTACCCTCTGTAGTGCCTTGCGGTCAGAGGCCGAGCAATTGCCGTACCAGGCAGTGATGCAACCAGTCAGGATGCTCTCGATGTTGCAGCTGTAGAACCTTTTGAGGATCTCAGGACCCATGCCAAATCTTTTTAGTTTCCTGAGGGGGAATAGGCTTTGTCGTGCCCTCTTCACGACTGTCTTGGTGTGTTTGAACCATTCTGGTTTGTTGTTGATGTGGACACCAAGGAACTTGAAGACTTACTGTTTGTGTTATATTGTGAAAGTACTCTGTATTGAGTGAAATTGCATCCTGTGTTCCTCTGTTCATCCTGTGCAGTGCAGTCAAGATGAGCCATCCAAAATATACACCCTCTGCAAAAGGCACAATCTTTCCATTGTAAGCCCAGCTCACATACATTTGTGCAATCCCACTATTTGCTACTCAATGCTAACCAGTTTTCTCTCAATACTATCTCAAGTTTAGACCATTGCTGCTGTGTCTGAATATCTGGATACTGACTTGTCCCAGTTAACCACTTTTATAAGAGATGTAAAGTCTCGCTATTTCCAGCCTGCAATCATTTGATCCTTGATTTGCTGTTTTCATTTTCACTGTATGTCTTTTGTAATTACTTAGCCAGCATTGTAATATCCCCAAGACAACATTCTGATTAGTATTATGTACATTATAGGCAGTGACAGTGATTTTCCACTTTTGCAGTTACCTTTTGGGTGAACCCTGCCATGACTGGAAATTTGACAAGAAAATTCCAGGGGAAAAAAAACATTTTTCTTTGAGTTCAGGTCTGGTGATACTCTCCACTGGATTACACATGACAAGATGTGATTGCCCCCATTCCCTGCTGACCTTGGTGATCAAGAGAACCTCCTACCTACTTCCCCACCAACCCACTTGGTCACTCAGGTCTTTCACACAGGTCATCCCCAAATTCAACCTCCAGCATTTTGGCAAGAGGGCTTTCTCCAGGGCAGCACCCAGACTATGGAACTCCCTGCCTACATCTGTCTGCGAGTCTTAGTCAATGCTTTTTTATTACTCCAGCCTTTCCATAAAAGCCCCATCTTTTTTGTTGTTTTGCCTACCTCTCTGACTGTTTGTATTGTTATTTGGTGAGCTGTTCTTTGCTTCCCTGTTCAAATTATTTTATAAGAAAAGCACTATATATGTAATGTATTATTATCACCATATACAGTGTTTTCAGAAAGTATTCATTCATATATTCATTGACCTATTCCACATTTTGTTGTGTTACAGCCTGAATTCAAAACACACAATACCCCATAATGACGAAGTGATAAAATGTTTAGAGATTTTTGCTCATTATGTAAATATCTCATTTACATAATGACCCCCGAGTCAATACATGTTAGAATCACCTTTGGCAGCAATTACAGCTGTGAGTCTTTCTGGGTAAGTCTCTAAGAGCTTTGCACACCTAGATTGTACAATATTTGCACATTCTTTCGAAAATTCTTCCAAGCTCTGTCAAGTTGGATGTTGATCATTGCTAGACAGCCCTTTTCAAGTCTTTCCATAGATTTTCAAGCCGATTTAAGTCATAACTGTAATTAGGCCATCCAGGAACATATAGCCAAATGTATATTTGGCTTTGTGTTTTAGGATAATGTCTTGCTGAAAGGGGAATTTGTCTCTCAGTGTCTGTTGGAAAGCAGACTGAACCAAGATTTCCTCTAGGATTTTGCCAGTGCTTATCTCTATTCCGTTTATTTTTATCCCAAAAAACTCCCCAGTCCTTGCCGATGACAAGCATACCCATAACATGATGCATTCACAACCATGCTTGAAAATATGAAGAGTGGTACTCAATGATGTATTGTTTTGGATTTGCCCCAAACATTATGCTTTGTATTCAGGACATGAAGTTAATTTCTTTGCCAAATTCTTCCAGTTTTACTTTAGTGCCTTGTTGCAAACAGGATGCATGTTTTTGAATATTTTTATTCTGTACACATTTTTTCATTCTGTCATTTAGATTAGTATTGTGGATTAATTACAATGTTGTTGATCCATCTTCAGTTTTCTCCTATGACATTGGCCTCATGGTGAAATCCCTGAGTGTTTTCCTTCCTTTCTGGCAACTGAGTTAGGAAGGACTATGTCTATTTGTAGTGACTGAGTGTATTGATACACCATCCAAAGTGTAATTAATTAATGATCCTCAAAGGGATATTTACTGACAGTTTTTATTTTACCCATCTACCAATAGGTGCCCTTCTTTGTGAGGCATTGGAAAATCTCCCTGGTCTTTGTGGTTGAATGTGTGTTTGAAAATCACTGCTTTACTGAGGGACAATACAGATAATTGTATGTGGGGTACAGATATGAGGTAGGCATTAAAAAAAAATCATGTTAACTATGGGATCGGTGTCCCCCCGCGGGATGGTTGCGCTAACGTAGGCTAATGTGATTAGCATGGGGTTGTAAGTAACAAAAACAAATCCCAGGACATAGACATATCTGATATGGGCAGAAAGCTTAAATTATTGTTAATCGAACTGCACTGTCCAATTTACAGTAGCTATTACAGTGAAAGAATATCATGCTATTGTTTGAGGAGAGTGCACAATTCTGAACTTGAAAATATATTAATTAACCAATTAGGCACATTTGGCAGTCTTGATACAACATTCTGAACAGGTATGCAATGGTTCATTGGATCAGTCATCTAGTGGCCAAAATCTAATTTGCACCTGGGCTGGAATAATACATTATGGCCTTTCTCTTGCATTTCAAAAAGCATGTTTTTTTCTTTGTATTATCTTTTACCAGATCTAATGTGTTATATTCTCCTACATTAGTTTCACATTTCCACAAACTTCAAAGTGTTTCCTTTCAAATGGTATCAACAATATGCATATCCTTGCTTCATGTCCTGAGCTACAGGCAGTTAGATTTGGGTATGTCATTTTAGGCAAACATTTAAAAAAAGGGTCCGATCCTGAATGCTATTATGCAACTTATTATGTGACTTGTTAAGCGCATTTTTACTCCTTAACTTATTTAGGCTTGCCATAACAAAGGTGCTGAATACTTATTGACTCAAGACATTTCAGCTTTTCAAACCTATTTTATATTATTTTGTAAACATTTCTAAAAACATAATTCCACTTTGACATTATGGGGTATTGTGTGTAGGCCAGTGACACAAAATCCCAAGTTAATCTATTTTAAATTCAGGCTGTAACACAAGAAAATGTGGAAAATTCAAGAGGTGTAAATACCTTCTGAAGGCACTGTTAGAGTAAACAAACTGCATTGAATGTAGAAAGCTTTTTAATGTTTTATCTGGCAAGTTATTGCTTACATTCCATTGTAATTGACAGAGCTGTGGTGTTTATCTATTTGGGATAGATAAAGGCAGTGTGTTTAAAACCTATGTCTTGTGCTGAATAAACATGGTCATGTGATTTAAAAAGTGTTACAGTGAATAAACATGTTCTTGTGTTTACAATCTAAACACTGATGCGTTTTTATTGAAACTCAAAATGCCTTGACGCGTTTAAAAACTTAATTTGTATCCAGATGACATCCCAATTCCTGCTGTGGTGATCCCTAGGACATCAATATTGATGCCTAATTGTCTCAGCAGCACAGTGAACTGCAAGTCAGCCTCACATGGTTCTGTGGCATAGAGAAAGCAGGGAGAGACGAAACAAAACAGGCTGTGATAGCTGGAAACACAAACCAACATCGATAACTATAGCTGGACAGGACTTGAGACCATCTCATTTGTCAATGCTACCGAGGATGTATTTTTTTCTCTCCCTCCCCTGCCTCTCAAATCCCCTGCTGCCAGTATAATTTAGTTGGTGTAATCGGTGTTACTGAAGGAGTGTGGCCTGCTAGTATCACCAGTATAGGAAGAGGGGACAGACATAGGTAGATGGGAGGAGAGAGAGACAGGGCAAAGGGCAACGGAGAGTAGCGAGGTCAGAGAGAGACGATGACTTAAGATCTTAAGAGAGGAACAACGGACTAAGAAGGGGGAGTTTGGGCATAGAGGAAACAGGAGAATGTGTAAAGAGTAGCGGAAGGAGGAGAGTGTAGGAGGGAATGATGAGGGAAAAGAGGATGAAGTGAGCGACAAACGGCTAAACTAGAAAAGAGGAAGGTCCTCATCTTTGTGAAAAGAGACAGCAGAGAAAACCAAGTCATAAAGTGACTCCATTAGCCAAAGAAAAACTTTCACAGAACCCGCCACAGAACCCAGGATACCATAAAATACCTTTTGTTTCGTCTGATAAAACATTTACATTCTTCTATATCTACAGTATCATTCCAGAATAATTTTCTGCCCACTAGCTTGGCACTGATTGCTTATGAAATGTTGTTTATCGGTTGGTCAACGCCAAGCCCACTGTTTTACGTGGGGGAGAGAGCCTCGCAAAGTCAAAGCTGTTTTGTAAAATTCTACAAATTAGAGGTCAGAGCCTAATCCTCCCAGATAAACCCTTTTGAAGAGCCCATGTGGTATATTCCCTTTTGGAAGCATATAGGGGGTTGTTTGTTTGTTTGATGACAGCAGCAGAGTGAGGAATAACTACTGTACCTGAACTGCCTTATGCAAGATTACCCTTATGGAAAAACCACATGAATTTCACATGAACAAATGTAAATGTGATAACATGTAAAGCAACAAAAACAAGTTTTCACATGTGAAATGATTTGGTTTTTCTGTAAGGCTACCCAGAGTCCACAACATCATTACCTTCTAAAGACACACCCACACATACTTACTGACACTCCAACACACACATACAGTACACGTGCACACATGCATACTGACACGTCCATGTACTCGTTACTGCTATTTGTTATTCACTGTGTATTTTTCCCTCATGTCACTATTTCTATTTTATTGAAAAAAATATCATTATCTTTAATTCTGCATTGTTGGAAAAGGACCCGTAAGTAATCGTTTCACGGTTAGTCTACACCTGTTGTTTACGAAGCATGTGACAAATACAATTAGATTTGATTCATCCTCACACGCGTCACTGGCTCTCAGACCCATCTCCCATTCGATATGTTTCATTTTATGATACAAACTTTTACAGACACACACAAACAATAACTACATCTAATCTTCCCAGACCCACATGCTCACACCCCCATCCCTAGTGCCTGCATTATTGTTTGCCATTCGAGACATTTATATCCTCTTCAACGTAGAATTTGGAGTGAGAATCACTTTGTCACCGGACGAGATATAAAGGTGAGGGAATTATTTTGGGGGGCTGATGCATACGTTGGCACACACTCACTCCATCTCCCTACTTGCCACACATATTAACTTAGGCTGTTCCACCTTTGTTTTCTCTTCTCTTTGTTTTCTCTGCTCACCCCTGCTTTGTTCTCTCTTCTCTGACGCCAGTGCCAGATGTGGCCCGCCGCTCTCTTTCTTTCACAACGCCGCAGGTGTCAAAACACGCACACACACACACCGTCACTGCAAGCCCCTTGTTGAATTAGTCAGAAATGTATCACCAGGACTGCTCCTAAGAATCCAAGATGGTAGTCAATCAGTCTGACCCTTTGTGTGTGTGGTCCTTGAGATCAGAGTTTTATGTTTTAATGACCCTGATCCTGTTTACAGAAGCAAATACTTTTAAGGTGGATGCTGTAATATAACAACTATTATTTTTTTAGATCTCAGGCTCTATTTTACGAAATCTTTCTACACCTTTCTGGAGTTGGGGCTCGCCGAGTCAGGAGGTCTGTCTGCGCGCAAGGCCTGCTACTCCAGCGTAGGTGCGCACTGAAGGCTAGGAGCAGAGAAGCGGTTATCGGATTGGAAGACCTGATGTACCGTGGGAAAAATCTACATTGTTCTACCCAACGTCTACTGGTCGTTGCACACCTGTATTGAAATACCTCTAAAAATGGCATTATGTATCAGTTACTGTGCCTGCTCTTTACTCAATGCCATCCCGGATTAAATAGGGTGAATGATCAATGGGTGAGTGAATTATCTTCGCCTTATGCCCTACAATTTGCAAACACTCCGACGAGACCATCATGCCAATACCACCAGGAACTTGGTCTCTCTCTGCAATTGCATTTGTACCACTCTGGACCTTCACTTGATGGCATACTTCCAAAATCTCAAACTATTGAATTACTTTTTTTCTGTGTCGAAATACTCTGTTTGTTTTATTGACAATGGTGCTGGCTCCACCAAGTCCTCACGCATTGGGCAACTGAGATATATTGTTATGCTTTTATTGTTGATCTCTGGTAATGTGCGACCAAACCCTGGGCCGGTAGATACCATGCAATCTCTACCGACTCCCTATGATTTTAAAAACATGCTTTTTAAAAACAGAGCAGGTTTTGGCCTCTTGCATGTTAATGTCAAGTCTATTTCCAGAAATAGACATGATTAGAATAAGTGCCAAAACGACAAATGCAGACATAATGGTTTTATCAGAAACTTGGCTAAAGAAATCTGTGTAAAATAACTTGATTTCTATAGATGAATAAAATGAGTAAAGGAGGAGGGGTTGCAATTTATGTTAAATATGAATTTAACACCCCTGAAATTCTCTCGATTCCCAAAGCCAAAAATGTTGAATTGCTTGCGGTTAAAGGGAACGTATATAAGGACTCCCACACCACTGTAGTCGGCTGCTACAGACTGCCATCGGCTTCGGGATACTCACTTAACTCTCTTTCTGATGTCCTGCCTGGGACTATTTTTGAATTAAATGTGTGTCCATTTGTGATAAGCATACCCCTGTGAAGAAATGTAGAATCAGTGGAAGGGACAATCCCTGGTTTTCAGATAACTTGGCAGAATTAATTAGAAAAATAAATGTCTCTTGGGCTCAAGCGAGACATACAAATGCTCCAGTTGACTGAGCCTCATTCAGAGCGCTAAGAAACAAATGCACAGGATTGATCAGGAAGTCCAAGTCAGATTACTATTTAAATGCAGTCACAGAGAACCTAAACAACCCTATCAAGTTCTGGAAGCTAATCAAATCAGTGTCAGGTTCTAATGTATCCTCTGGCCTTCCTGACCATTTAATGATGGATTCTAATGAAGTGAAGGATATAGCTGATATTGTAGTTTTTTCTAACAAGCACTTCATATCTGCTAGTTCAGTGTTTGATAATGGTGGCCTCTAATGTAAGCTCTGTTACAGTCAACTATGATATAGGCCCTCATGTGAACCATTTTAACTTTGAGCCTGTTTCTTATACTGAGGTCTATACAGCACCAAAGGCAAAAGACACTAAAAAGTCTGCAGGTCCAGACAACCTGGATCCCTACTTCTTAAAGATAGCAGCTGGTATTATCACTGAACCTGTGGCTCACATTTTCAACTTGAGACTCTTGACCAATTCCATAACCAGCATTTGGAAATCAGCTTATATCCTCCCACTACTAAAGGGTGGAGATCCCTTGGATGCTAATAACTATCGTCCTATCTCCAAACTCCCTATCCTGGCCAAAGTCTATGAATCCCTAGTGAACTCACAGTTAAACTTCTTCATTGAAAATAACGTACTGAGTGGGATTCAGTCTGACTTTAGATCGGGGCACAGCACCACAACTGCAGCTATGGCAGTGGCAAATGACAAAATTAATGCACTTGACAAAAAGCAACCTTGTGCTGCACTGTTTGTGGATTTATCCAAGGCAATTGTTGCTAGCTAGACTCAGAAACATTGGTCTCAGTGAAGGGGCAGTAAATTGGTTTAGGAACTTTCTGACAGAACACAATGTGTATACACTGACAAGCACAAGTCTCGCTTTCTTGAGATTAATAGAGGTGTGCTCCAGGATTCCATTTTAGCTCCTGTGTTGTTCTCAATTTTTATTAATGATTTGGGAAATGGGATGCAACCAGCAAAGTTACATATATATGCAGATGATAGTCATATATTAATGTGCTCCTTCTCTGGTTCAGGCTGTTGAAGAGCTCCAGACTGCTTTTCAGTCACTGCAGGCCTCCCTTTATGGTCTCAAGCTGGTCTTGAATGTACAAAAAAACTAAATTCATGACCTTTACCAGAGCTAGAACTCTGCCAGAGAACATTAGCATTGTCACATCTGGTGGCTTATCCATTGAAAAAGTGTCATCCTACAAATACCTAGGTATATGGTTGGATGACATTGTCCTTTAAAGTTCATGTTGATAATCTTGTGACAGAGCTTACACTGAAATTGGGTTTTTATTTTCGTAATAAGGCTTGCTTCCCGGTTATGGCTAGAAAGAAGCTTGTTCAGGCCACTTTTCTCTCTGTAATTGATTATGGTGACTTGTATATGCATGCAGCCTACTCTGTCTTACAGAGGCTGGACTCTGTTTATCATGCATCCTTGTGCTTTATTACAAATGCCAAGTCACTCACCCACCATTGCACCTTGTACCAAATGGTAGGTTGGACCTCACTTTATATTTGCAAAAAGATACATTTGTATGTGTTCATCTACAAAGCCCTTTTGGGTAAACTCCCTCTTTATCTCTGTAGTCTGGTCTCTTTCACCACCAGCAGTTACCATACCCGGTCTGCTAGGTGGTTGCTACTTAAAGTCCCCAGGATATTCACAGTATTAGGCAAGACTACCTTCTCTTCTTGTGCACCAGACGCATGGAATAGTCTACAATCCATGCTTCATCTAGATATGTTAGTGCCACTGAATTAATTAAAAATATTGATGGGAGACTTATGGAGGAGTGTAAATGCATTTTTTAGGCTGGATCATGTTATTGTATGTTTCAATTCTGTAATCTATTGACTGTTGCTGCCTTCTTGGCCAGGTCTCTCTTGAAAAAGAGACTGTGGGTCTCAATGGACTTTTCCTGGTTAAATAAAGGTTAAATAAATAAAATAAAACTATGGTACCAATCTATTTACTTTTCCCATGATATAAAAAGTTGCTGGTAAGGGGATTATTATATGGAGTACCGTAATTTCCGGACTATTAAGCGCACCTGAATATAAGCCGCACCCACTGAATTAAAAAAAAAAAGTATTATTTTTAACATAAATAAGCCGCACATGTCTCTAAGCCGCAGGTGCCTACTGGTACATTGAAACAAATTAACTTTACACAGGCTTTAACGAAACACGGCTTGTAACAAAAATAAATAGGCTTTAACGAAACACGGCTTGTAACAAAAAATAAAAAATTAGCAGTAAACAGTAGCCTACCAAGAAAGTCATTGGTCACCATCTTCCTTCTCCTGTGCACTGAAACCATCTCCTTTGGTGTCGGACTTGAATAGCCTCAGAATTGCTTCATCCGATATTGGATCGTTTTCAATGTCGCTCTCGTCACTTTCATCCGGAGGCAAATCCCCCGCTGAGAAGAGGGCTTCAACATGCAGCAGTCCAGCCTTTCGAAACCCGTTGATGATAGTGGATTTTTTGACAATGCTCCACGCTGTCAGGACCTACTGGCAGACTTGACCACAAGTTGCTCTTCGCATGCGCCCCGTTTTAGTGAAGGATTTCTCCCCACTTGTCATCCAAGCCTCCCGCTGAACACGGAGCGCCACCTTAAATGCACGATTTACACTGATGTCGAGTCGCTGCAAATACTTTGTTGTACACCCAGGAATCAGGGTGACAAAATGACTCCCGTAATCAGAATGATGGGAAGTTTGAGAGCGCTCGATTTAATCTAAACAGTAAACAAAAAAGATGTTTGACCTTAACCCGTTCGGCAATTTCATTGGTCTAATGAAAGCTTCATGCCGGCAAAAAACTGAGCACGTCACAGAATGTGTTTTTTGGGAGAATTTTTTTTTAAAGCGGCAAAAATCCATATATTAGCCGCGTCATTGTTTAAGCCGCGACGTTCAAAGCGTGGGAAAAAAGTTGCGGCTTATAGTCCGGAAATTACGGTATTTAAATAAATTTGTTTCTTTGGCTGCTATTTACTTAGCCTTAGTGGACAACATAACCCCATAAAAAATGCTTAGAATTAAGAAGGTTAATGGAAAACACTGCCTGAGTGCTTTGACTCATTTCCCCATAGACTTCTGAGTGCACACAGAGACCTGAATTGCGATATGCTGTTCCCTCTGAGAAAGTTTTTGGAGAAAGGAGTATAAATAAAAGCAGAAAAACAGCTAAAATCAAGCAGAATCATTTAGTAAGAGTGACACGGAGTACATCCCCAAGCGAGGCGTATGCATGGCTGGGGTATATGGGACCTGGCAAGATGATTAGGATGGCTCTGGGAGTTGCTTTGTTACTGAAGTGAAAACACCTCAATATGATAGACTTATGGCACTTAAGTGTGTGTGAGCACATGCAACAGTATTGCTTCTGTCCCTCTCCTCGCCCCAACCTGGGCTTGAACCAGGGACCCTCTGAACAGAACAACAACAGTCACCCACAGAGCATAACTTCCTATCTCCCCACAAAAGCTGCGGCCCTTGCGGAGCAAGGGAAACAACTACTTCAAGGTCTCAGAGCGAGTGACGTCACCGATTGAAATGCCACTGGCGTGTACCACTAACTAGCCAGCCATTTCACACCGGTTACAAATGCATGTGTGTGTGCTGTGTGTTAAGACTCTGCTGTCATTCAGAGCAGTATATGATGCAGGGTTTGGGTTGTTCCTATTGGTTGTCAGTCACCTGTGACTCTGCACCACTCCACTATTGACCTTTCCTATCCAGTTCTGCTCAAATGGCAACAGAACCAGCATAAAAATCAATATCTGTAGATTTTTTTAAGTTAAAAATGAATTCCAGAATATTGACTGTTAAAATCAGCACGCCTGCAGCATGTGATAGTAGTCGAGTCAACTCACTATTGAAGATGTTACTGTTTTGAGAGAAAGAAATACTGTTTGACTGTTTGTGTTAAAGTGATTTGCAGTAATACACCATACCAAACAGACTTATATTAAGCATGGTGGAGATACTTGTTGGAAATATTTGTAAGTTTTATTGTTTGTACTGCTTTTCAGTAGAAAAGAGTTCGGAATCTATTTTTACTTTACACAGGTGTCTGGCTCCTTAACAGGTAACATTCACTTTAAAATAACGGTGAAAGTAAAGTACCTTCTGCTGAATCCTGATGATGCATAGAGGAGTAGACAGATGTTCTCTTCAGATGTACTCAGTGGTGTGTACTTCCTAGTGGAGGGTTTGACCAGAGACAGAGAGAAAACATAAGGGGAGTGAGGAAGGGAGAGAGCGTGAAAGAGAGAGAAGAGCTGTGCGTCACATCACTCTCACCTGATTTGTGTTGATCATCATTTAATTAACCTTAAACAGATTGGACGAGGGAGAGAGTGTGAGTGAGTGAGTGAGTGATTGAGTGAGAGAGAGAGAGAGAGAAAACAGAGCAGTGTTTCACCTCACTATCACCCGATTAGTGTTGATCAGCATTTAATGAACCTGAAACAGATTGGACGAGGGAGAGAGAACAGAGCTATGCTTTACCTTACTCTTACCTGATTAGTGTTGATCAGCATTTAATGAACTTGAAACAGATTGGACGAGAGGGGGGAGAGAGTGTGTGAATGAATGGAAACGGAAGAGAAAAGTTATGGTCGCTCATCACACTGTGGGAGGCAGAAGACAGGAACACACTAATTGCTGGGGAAACAAATGTAATTTGTCTTGTCTCATTGTCCTTAATCTGGGCTGATTGTCTCCCACTACAGTCTCTCACGATACAGTTTACTGCATGCCAGTATCCCAGTCACCCAGTCTGTTTCCGTCTGAAATGGCACCCTATCCCATAATACTGCACTACCTTAGGATGTAGGGGTTTAATGTGTATTTGTACCTGCCAAGCTGTCTCACCAAAACATTTACATAAACAAAAACGCACAAACATACTCACACAGGCACATGCCCCCTTTTTCTCAGTACAGAGACAAAGAGAATGGAGAGTGGGAGGAGGAAAGAGAGATTCATTGAAGATTGAAAGACAACAATGCAACACTGGGAGAAGTGATAGAAGAATGGAGGGATGGAGCAAGTCGTTGAGCGATTGCAGGAACGGCATGTCCAGGCAGCAGAATTGTTGTCAATCTCACTGTCAGGGCCACTGATGGAACACACACACACACAGCATACAATCACACAACCACTTGTATGCGTGCTGTGTGTTCTTGTGATGAACACATGCATCACAAAAGCAAGGCGCCACAGATGTGTTTAGACGTAAAGTATCTCTGTCTGTTCAACCTGCCAACATGGCATCTCTCAGTGTGCACCTGTTCACTCACACAGTCTACTAAAATCTGAGAGAAAGGCTTTTACCTATTGAATAGAAGAGCATAACAGCTTCACTTCTGGCACATCCTTTGTTTCTAAAACCTGCCTCTCTCATTCTACCCTCCTGTTTAAGGAGGCTGGCAGTGAATCACTGTGCTACAAGTGCTAGGTGGAAACACTATCAGAAGGATATTTGTGGGAATGGAAACATTGAATTAAGCAAATTATTTTGTGTCTCTTTCAGTCTGACAGTCTCTGGGTGATAAGAGCTGAGCAAAAGGCCTATCTGAATGGTCGATTTCTCAGATAAACTGGCCATTGATTGGATGGGACCTCCGGTAACTAGCTGTTGAATGGCTGGTTGAGTCCTCACTTAAACTCTATGGTGTGATCTGATGAGGGCATGAAGACAGCTTTGATTGCAGTGTAGTGTGTGCAATAGGTCTCTGTCAAAAATCAGTAATCATAGTCTTCCGGCTAGACCATGATTAGTTTATGCAGGTGTGTTGTAAGCACTGGTGTACCACACACCCCCGTAGCCCCCGCAGTTTGGTGAGGCCCATAAGCTCTGGGGGGCCCACAACCCAAAATATATACAAATACATTTGTTTTTGGTTGGGGGCCCTTGGAGGTCAGCGAAACTGCAGTACACCACTGGTTGAAAGAATAACTTGGCTTGATTGATTGTGAAGGAGAGTGGACAAGGGCAGAGGGAAAGTGGGAGAGTACTAAAGGAGTGTGAACAAGGGCGGCCAGTGTGCATGTTATATTTCTCTGCCTCAGTGTGTTTGATGTTTGGGTTTATGGCTCAACATTTCCAGACCGTTAAACCTGACAGCCAGACCTGTGTGTACGATTAACAGCTGGCAGCGCCAGACCACGGCTTCCCCTGCAATGATTTATGTGTTAGGAAGGGGGAGAGGAGTTCCCAGAACACACTGGGTGGAACCACAAACAGGATCACCCCTCATAAACCAGTCAAGAGCAGGGGTGAAAGTAGATTTAATTTCTTCCTGGTACGGGGACCTCTGGGCTTTTTTTATTTTTATGGGCCGAATCATAGATTTACATATAGCATTCCTATTAATTTAATAGTATCTCTATGGGCCTAATAGTAAATATTTGTCATTTTAACTTTTAAAATGTATTGCCTACCTCTAATGTGGCATAAACACAACCAGTCATATTTTCATCTGATTGTCAAGCAATTACTTCAAAAGCCTCATGTCGTCTACGTTACTCTGAGGTTGCAAAAAGACAAGCGGTGCAGGAATAAATCGTTTTAAAAGCCGTATTTGGATACTTTTATGCTTATTGCTGACATGTAGGCTATTTGTTAGTCAACTTGTCTATAATTATATACACGCAGCTTCTCTTCTGTCATTATTTGATGCTAGTCTAGAATACTAAATCGTGACATGGTGAGGTTGGACCCATGTACCGAGAAGAGACCAGACGAGAAATCAGTGGTTAAGGAAAAACATAAATACTTCACTGATAAACATTAGGCGCAGGGGGGGGGGGGGCGACAACCAACAAACAGTCAGTCAGTCAGTCTCGAAAACTCACTCAGGAAACACCCACACATGGCAAACAATTCAAGCTTCTGTAAAGGAAACCTGAAAACACAACTCTTTTAACAGGGAAATCATAATGAGTAATAGGACACACCTGAGTGTCATTAATGTCTCTAGGACGGTCTCTGCCGACCTCTGGTGACAGGTGGAACATTGACATAAATAAAGCCTTGCTCACCAGAATGTTATAAATCGATTAAATGATCAATGCATCATCAACAATCTAGTTGACACTGTTCAAGTTTTTCTTTCATTTCAGCTTCTCTCGCAGAGTGAGGACAATTAGGGACCAGGGAGATTTCCAAATGACATCAGTTTGACCGGTTTTAAGGAAATTAAAGCTATGAAAAAGATTCGACATGTTTCTGATAGTCTTTCAGCTCGTCTTGGATGCATATTTTATGTGGTTGAAAATGAAATACTGTCCGTTTTTATGTGGCTGACAGAAATTGCCCATACAGGCTATACAACAGGTACCTAAGCGCACATTCGTATCTCTCAAGATGCTGAAAGAAATACATCATATTTCTCCACTCCTGTTCCTGAGACAAAATGTACATTTGGTCTATCATTTTACTGAGAGGAACACTTAAATCTGCAGGAGTTAATATTGTAATAGGCCTACATTCAGTGTCCAGATTTCAGATAAGATTCCAACTATAAGGCCACTCCACTCAAGAAATAATTCCGTCAATCATAGTGTCATTTGACAAATGAGAAGAGACATCAATTACAAAACACCAAAAAGTGTTATGAATGACATTCAGTGATAGTCGTCATTTGGCCTACACAAGTCTTGAAACCTGAATAGATTATTCATGCGACACGTGCCGAAATGATAAATAGTGTAATAGCCTTAATTTTTCTTGTAATCTGTTTTAATTATTGTGATAGGCTCATGTTTTACCAGTACTGGCATACCCCGCACTATTTATTTTGCCAGTACTCCTTACCAGACCTTTCCGGCTTACTTTCACCCCTGGTCGAGAGAGAGAGAGAGCGAGAACCCCAGAGATGCAAGAGAAGGACATAAATAAAAAGTGAAAGCAAAGGTGATGATTGAAGGTTGAAATTAAAAGGAAAGTTGTACAACTGAATGCATTCAACAGAAATTTGTCTTCCGCATTTAGCCCAACCCCTTTGAATCAGAGAGGTACGGGGGGCTGCCTTAATCAACATCATCTCTGCCCGGGGAACGGCGGGTTAACTCCCTTGCTCAGAATGTCAGCTTGGGGATTCAATCCAGCAACCTTTCAGTTCCTGGCCCAACGCTCCTACCTGCCAGGCTACCTGTGTGGATGTGATAGGAATAAAATAAAGGGATGTCAAGTGGAAGATGGAGAATGACAGAGGAAGAGAATGAGTGAGAGAATACAAGAAGGTGAGAGAGAAGAGAGGAGAAAGAGGGGGAATAATATGCTGCATAAAAGCCAGGTGCTAAGGAAACACGCACGTACACACACACACAATGTGTGGGCAATCATTGGTTTAACGCCTCCTGCCCTCCGATAACCATTGATGCATTGACAGAGAGTATCAGCGTAAAGTGAAGTGATTATAAATGAAAGCGTGACTTTATTAATGTCGACATCATTTTGACATCGGCATTAGCCCTTTAACTGAAAATCAGAATTGATTGAAAGAGGACATTTGAAAGATGGTGATTACCCACAACCAATGTATTTCCATTCAGAACGGAATTTGATTGACTTGTGCTGGAAATATGTTTCATCCATGGCAAACGGTAATCAGCTTGGTACTTACTCACTTTTCAAAAGATGTCAGTAATTGCTAGTATGGTTATCCAGATGACAACACATCAGTACTATATCATAATTCACTCTTTAAACAGGGCTAAATGTTCAGTGGGATACACACCTGCTCATTTGTATCTTGACTGCATTTGTGATTAGCACCTTGCCTACATTAGTGATTAGCTGATATTAGCACCTACTCTAGCCAATTTACAAGGCATTATCCATGCCTAAGTGAGAGTGTGAAAGAGGGGACCAGTGTATCCATTGTTCTGACAAGCGACTGCATGAATATGTCACAGATATGTAATTGCACCCAGATTTAGGTTATTTAGCATAAAAAAGATTCTTATTTTAATTACTTAGAATCTCTCTAATCAGTGACAGGCGATGGTAGCGATGATAGGGAGTTAAAATGTTAAAGGGGGGGGGGGGGGGGTATAGGTGGGGATGATGGAGGTGGCCAGGGGTCGCTGAACCCAATTTCAGCCAATTAGACCGACTTTGGAGGGTGCCACTGTCCAGTTGCTAGCTGTCAGTTGATAGGACTTACTTGGAGGGTATTTGACACCACAGCAGCCAGCAATATTTAATGGAAACCCAACAGACATTTTTCAGGTCTTACAGTGCATCCGGAAAGTATTCAGACCCCTTGACTTTTTCCACATTTTTGTTACAGCCTTATTCTAAAATATATATATTTTTCTCATCAATCTACACACAATACCCCATAATGACAAAGCAAAAACAGCTTTTTAGAAATGTTTGAAAATGTATTAAATATTTAAACAGAAATATCACATTTACATAAGCATTCAGACCCTTTACTCAGCACTCTGTTCAAGCACCTTTAGCAGCGATTACAGCCTTGAGTCTTCGTGGGAATGACGCTACAAGCTTGGAACACCTGTATTTGGGGAGTTTCTTCCATTCTTCTCTGCAGATCTTCTCAAGCTTTGTCAGGTTAGATGGGGAGTGTCGCTGCACAGCTATTTTCAGGTTTCAGGTTTCCAGCGATGTTCGATCAGTTTCAAGTACGGGCTTTGGCTGGGCCACTCAAGGACATTCATTGGCTGTGTGCTTAGGGTTGTGGTCCTGTTGGAAGGTGAACCTTCACCCCAGTCTGAGGTCCTGAGCGCTCTGGGGCAGGTTTTCATCAAGGATCTCTATGTTCTTTGCTCCGTTCATCTTTCCCTCGATCCTGACTAGTCTCCCAATCCCTGCCGCTGAAAAACATCCCCACTGTAGGATGCTGCCACCACCATGCTTTACCTTAGGGATGGTGCAGATGTGACACTTGGCATTCAGGCCAAAGAGTTCAATCCTGGTTTCATCAGAGCAGATCATCTTGTTTCTCATGGTCTGAGAGTCCTTTAGGTGCCTTTGGCAAACCCCAAGCGGTCTGCCATGTGCCTTTTACTAAGGAGTTGCTTCCGTCTGGCCACTCTGCCATAAAAACCTGATTGGTGGAGTGCTGCAGAGATTGGAAGGTTCTCCCATCTCCACAGAGGAACTCTGGAGCTCAGTCAGAGTGAACATCGGGTTCTTGGTCACCTTCCAAACCAAGGCCCTTCTCCCTTGATATCTCAGTTTGGCTGGGAGACCAGCTCTAGGAATAGTCTTGGTGGTTCCAAACTTCTTCCATTTCAGAATGATAGAGACCACTGTGTTCTTGGGGACCTTCAAATGCTACAGAAATGTTTTGGTACCCTTTTCCAGATCTTTGCCTCTACACCAAGGGTGGGCAACTCCAGTCCTCAAGGGGCCGATTGGTGTCACAGTTTTGCTCCAGCTCCAGCTAACACACCTGACTCCAATAATCCCCTAATCATGATCTTCAGTTTAGAATGCAATTTGATTAATCAGCTGTATTTGCTAGGGATGTAGACACAAATCTCTGACATGCTCTGTTAACTGTGTGTGCCTTTCCAAATCATGTCCAATCAATTGAATTTATCATAGGTGGACTCCAATCAAAGGGTCTGAATGCTTATGTAAATAAGGTATTTCTGTTTTTATTTTTTATAAATTAGCAAAAATGTCTAATGTCTTAGAATAAGGCTGTAATGTAACAATGTGGAAAAAGTCAAGGGGTCTTAATACTTTCAGAATGCACTGTAACCTATAGATAATTAGCAGGCAGCGTGCCTTGGTTTGAGGGCAGCGCGGGTTAACTGTCCTGTCACGTAACAATCACATTTTGGAAAAGTGAGTGCATTCTCATGTCACGCTGGGGAGACTGTTAGAGATATTTGGAACTCACAGATGGAAAGGTTAAGCCCTGGATTTCTAGCTCCTTGATATTATTATTGGATCTGATTTTAATAGCTAACATTTCAATGGCCATAATATATATACATGCTGTATATATATGGACAACCTTGTGAACAACTTTGTTTTACTCCTCTTGACAATTTAATAATACTTTCTGAGAAGTAGCCATTATTTACTATTTTACACCTGGGGTTAATATACATAACTTTTAACCCATTGTATAAGAGATTCTCCAAAATTAAAATAGTCCAGGAATTTAAATAGAAATTCCAGTCATACTTTCTCAAAATCCTTCTCAAAGTCAGCTATGACTACCACGCCTGGTTTCCCAGATTTTTCAGAGTATTCTATTGTTTCCAATACTTATATTATCTCTAATATATCATCCATGAAAAAAAACCTGTTTGATTAGGATGAATAATATCCGACAATAGGTTTTTAATTCTATGCACTATGCATTTAACTACAATTTTGGCATCACACCACTGAAGTTTCAGGGGTCTCCAGGTTTTTAGGTGGACTGGATCTGTATATTTACCACCTCGGCCCTGTTTCAGTAATAGTGAAATCAGACTTTCTTGCTGTGTATATGATAGTCTAACATTTTTATAGGACTGGTTAAAACATGTTCATTACGGACCTCTGCATATGTCAAAAAATATTTGATATACCTGAACTGTATGCCATCCAGCCCTGGTGGCTTAAATTGCATCTAGAAGTTCCTTCTCTGTAAGTAAGCCTTCACACGAGTCTTTCTGTATAGCTGTTAATTTAACACTATTAATAGAAAAAATCCTTACAATTAACTTCAGTTAGTGGAGATGGAAATTAAAACATATGCTTAAAGTACTTTGCTTCCTCTTTCATCATATTGTTTGGTGAGTCATGGATGACTCTGTCATTTATAACAAGTTTCTGTTCATTCTTTTTGGTAGCATTTCTATGTTGAAGATTAAAAAAAAAAAATATTGGTTAAAAACAAGTTGTAATCCAATAGGCTTTGATTACATTTCTGTGATGGCAATGTTCTTGTGTGTATGAACGTATGTTTAGCACAATGCTGCTTTTCTAATAAGCAAATTGGTTTGGTTCATGTGAGTGACTGATTGTACAAAGGAGGAATCCACACTATCACTGTTAAGCAATTTGGCAGAACATTGCTCTGGGAACTATAAGGAGTATCTCAGTTTCAAGGTAAGAAACCTGGTGTGGTATCAGTCAGTCTCATGCAGGAACCAACCATGCTTATATGACTTGTTTTTTTAGCAGTATAAAGGGACTGAAAAGGGAACACCCCTTTTCATAGTTTCATCAGGCTTGTATTGAGTTTACTGATTATTCTGTGCCGCTAGGGTTACAATAATATGCCCCCTCTCAGATTGTCCGAGTGTGACTTCGTCCCAATGGGTTACTGAAGCCAGTGTTTCCAGCAATGATACTACCTGGGTAGGTGTACTGAGATGGAATACCCACCTGCTAGGTACGAGGTCGTCAAAGTTCTCATTAGCAGCTTTGAGAAAATCCTTGTATACCCTGCTCATCTGCCAGACAGGCTCAGACTCTTGCGGTGGCAGTACTTCTTTAGTGGGTTGTATTTGTTTGATATACTTTCTGTTTTCACTTCATAGTCAAAATATTACTAAACTATTCAACATTCAAATTACTTTGGTTGGAGCCAAGGGATTATCTGCATATTTAATTTATTCTAGTTACAGGTGCTTACAGAGTAAAAATAGCCATTCAACCAGTTTTGAAAAGAGAAAATAGAACATTCTGCTAAAACGTGCAAGGGTGCTAAAAAATCTAATGTCCTTCTGGTTTCCTCAAGCGATCAAGTGTAGGGCAAAACGTCAATTCAATCAACAGAGTTTTTTCTCCCATTACTGGATCAGTGTCTGGAAATCAGGACAGTTGCTGTTCAATATGCGATATGACTAGAATGGCGTTGTAAACAAAAGCCAACTTTCCATGACATAGACGTCTTATATGGTCAGAAAGCTTAAACGATTGTTAATCTAACTGAAGGTTCAGTTAGAGTAGCTATTAAAGCGAAAAAAATACCATGCTATTGTTTGAGGATAGTGCACAACAACTTAACACTTTTATCAAGGCAACTGGTTTGATACATTCACCTCTGAGGGTATATAATGTACTTAGATTCAGTAATCTTGCTCTGTTTGTCATCCTGCGGGTCCCAGAGATAAAATGTAGCATAGTTTTGTTTGATGAAATTCATTTTTATATCCTAACAGGATCCATGTTGTATACAGCGTTTCACACGAATTCCGACTCTTTCAACTTGCAACAAAACAATCTATGAAATCTAAACAGCTAAACTTTGTTTCACCTGGTCAAGTTCGGTTTCTGTACAATCCTCAGACACTCTAGAAGGCAACCAAACTTTATTTCATCATTCTACCGTACGTATTGGCCACACAACACGTCTAATGAGACGGCGGTGTTCACTTGAGTGACAGTCTCTTGGTCCAATGACTACCTATCGTTTTGAAACATAAATGGCTAGATAGCAATGAGCTGGGCTTTAAATGAGTATGTGATGGCCCTTTGTAGAAGTAACGGCATTGTCCTATGGCTGCGCACAACGCGATTCATTCTCCATTGAAAATCCACAAGACACGGGAGTTTACGTTACGCAGCGCTGGCTTTCTTCTACAAAGTTTTCTCAAAACTTAAAGTACAACATGGCTACTAAGAGTATAAACGCTAAATCAAACTTCAAGTATACACATTTGGATGAGATTATTGTAAAAATTGTCCGTGAGAGTGACACGAGGAGTCCTACGCGCAAGAAATATTGGAAGAAGATAACGTTACTTTTTTAGATCAGTAAGTAAAATATTTTTGCTTCTTGTGCTAATCCAGTTGTTTAAATGGTTGCATATTCATTTAAGATATTTGTTTTTGATTTCTATATATGTACTGTATATATAATATATAGACCTGAGGCATACAACATGTTAGTATAGTCTATGCGTCTTATTGCCTACTGATCCCATATTTCATTAGAACTAAGAACAGATATAGCCCTTGGTTCACTCCAGACCTGACTGCCCTTGACCAGCACAATTGATTGATTTGTGTCTGAGCGACAGTTGCTATTACATCGGCTGCGTCACCAGTTCTCTATAGTCATTAAGTTGACAAGACATCAGTATTATCTACCTCAATCTGAAATCCATAACAGGACAGCTTCCAAATTCCCAAATAACCATTCAAATAATAAAACAAATGTCTGAAAGCACTTCAAGACATTCATTACACATTTCGCTGCGTCATTACTCTCTATTTCAGAGATGGTAATGAAAGTTGTTGGCCCTCAGAAAGTTTAAATAATGTTTACTTTCTTTGCTCCCTTCAAGGTATGACAGGTCATTTTCAGTTTCGATTATTCATTGCTTCATGAGGTATTCACCTGGAATGCATTTCATTTAACAGGTGTGCCTTGTTAAAAGTTAACTTGTGGAATTTCTTTCCTTCTTAATGCGTTTGAGCCAATCAGTTGTGTTATGACAAGGTAGGGGTGGTATACAGAAGATAGGCCTATTTGGTTAAAAGACCAAGTCCATATTATGGCGAGAACAGCTCAAATAAGCAAAGAGAAACGACAGTCCATCATTACTTTAAGACATGAAGGAAGTGGTGGAAGTGGTGTTGGAGGGCCAGTAGGAGGCACTCTTTCCTATGGTCTAAAAAAAATAGGGACATTGACCTATGTGGGGTGCCGTCTTTCGGATGGGAGGTTAAACGTGTGTCCTGACTCTCTGTGGTCACTAAAGATCCCATGGCACTTATCATAAGAGCAGGGGTATTAACCCCTAATGTCCTGGCTAAATTCCCAATCTGGCCCTCATACCTTCACGGTCACCTAATCATCCCCAGCTTCCAAGTGACTCATTCTTCTCCATTCCTCTACCCTGTAACTACTCCCCAGGTTGTTGCCGTAAATGAGAATATGTTCTCAGTCAACTTACCAGGTAAAATAAGGGCAAAATAAATGAAAGTCAGTTAATCTGGAAAATTTAAACAACTTTGGAAGTTTCTTCAAGTGCAGTCACAAAAACCATCAAGCGCTATGATGAAACTGGCTCTCATGAGGACCGCCATAGGAAAGGAAGACCCAGAGTTACCTCTGTTGCAGAGGATAAGTTCATTAGCATTCCAGCCTCAGATTGCAGCCCAAATAAATGCTTCACAAAGTTCAAATAACAGACACCTCAACATCAACTGTTCAGAGGAGATTGTGTGAATCAGGCCTTCATGGTCGAATTACTGCAAAGAAACCACTACTAAAGGACAACAATAATAACAAAAGACTTGCTTGGGCCAAGAAACACAAGCAATGTACATTAGACTGGTGGAAATCTGTCCTTTGGTCTGATGTGTCCAAATTTGAGATTTTTGGTTCCAACCGCCGTGTGTTTGTGAGACGCAGAATAGGATGATCTCCGCATGTGTGGTTTTCACCGTGAAGCATGCAGGAGAAGGTGTGATGGTGTGGGGGTGCTTTGCTGGTGACACTGTCTGTGATTTATTTAGAATTCAAGGCACACTTAACCAGCATGGCTACCACAGCATTCTGCAGCAACACGCCATCCCATCTGGTTTGCGCTTAGTGGGACTATCATTTGTTTTTAATCCGGACAATGACCCAAAACACACCTCCAGGCTAACTAGCATGCTAGTTAGCTAGTTAGCTAGGGCGTCATAGGACACGGTGCACTAGGTGGATTTTCCCGGAAGAATACTGTACCAAGTTATCTAGCGGAATAAACTAAGTTTGAGCCTATTCCTGGAAACATTGAACCACTGTAGTTTACATCAATTTTAATTTCTAGTGGTAGCTAGAAAAGTTATATTTTAGCATTTTAGTGTTTCAGTGAATTGTTAGTGAGGGATGCCCTGCTCTCTCGCTTCCCCAGTTGTTTAGTTAATTTTTCATGCCAATCTCCTTTGCATTAGCGTAGCCTCTCCTGTAGCCTATCAACTATGTGTCGGTCTATCCCTGTTCTCTCCTCTCTGCACAGGCCATACAAACGCTTCACATCGCTTGGCCGCTGCCACTCTAACCTGGTGGTCCCAGCGCGTACGACCCACGTGGAGTTCCAAGTCTCCGGCAGCCTCTGGAACTGCCGGTCTGCGGCCAACAAGGCAGAGTTCATCTCAGCCTATGCTACCCTCCAGTCCCTCGACTTCTTGGCGCTGACGGAAACATGGATTACCACAGAAAACACTGCTACTCCTACTGCTCTCTCCTCGTCTGACCACGTGTTCTCGCACACCCGAGAGCATCTGGTCAGCGGGGTGGTGGCACTGGAATCCTCATCTCTCCCAAGTGGACATTATCTCTTTCTCCCCTGACCCATCTGTCTATCTCCTCCTTTGAATTCCATGCTGTCACAATCACTAGCCCATTCAAGCATAACATCCTTACCATTTATCGCCCTCCAGGTTCCCTTGGAGAGTTCATCAATGAGCTTGACGCCTTGATAAGTTCCTTTCCTGAGGATGGCTCACCCCTCACAGTTCTGGGTGACTTTAACCTCCCTACGTCTACCTTTGACTCATTTCTCTCTGCCTCCTTCTTTCCACTCCTCTCCTCTTTTGACCTCACCCTCTCACCGTCCCCCCCTACTCACAAGGCAGGCAATACGCTTGACCTCATCTTCACTAGGTGCTGTTCTTCTACTAATCTCACTGCAACTCCCCTCCAAGTCTCTGATCACTACCTTGTATCCTTTTCCCTCTCGCTCTCCTCCAACACTACTCACTCTGCCCCTACTCAGATGGTATTGCGCCGTCGCAACCTTCGCTCTCTCTCTCCTGCTACTCTCTCCCCTCTGCTCAATCCTTCTCCAACCAATCTCCTGATTCTTCCTCCTCAACCCTCCTCTCCTCCCTTTCTGCATCCTTTGACTCTCTATGTCCCCTGTCCTCCCGACCGGCTCGGTCCTCCCCTCCTGCTCCATGGCTTGACGACTCATTGCGAGCTCACAGAACAGGGCTCCGGGCAGCCGAGCGGAAATGGAGGAAACCTAGCCTCCCTGCGGACCTGGCATCTTTTCACTCCCTCCTCTCTACATTTTCCTCCTCTGTTTCTGCTGCTAAAGCCACTTTCTACCACTCTAACTTCCAAGCATCTGCCTCTAACCCTAGGAAGCTCTTTGCCACCTTCTCCTCCCTCCTGAATCCTCCTCCCCCCCTCCTTCGTCAACCATTTTGAAAAGAAGGTTGACGCCATCCGATCCTCGTTTGTTAAGTCAAACGACACCGCTGGTCCTGCTCACATTTCCCTACCCTATGCTTTGACCTCTTTCTCCCCTCTCTCTCCAGATGAAATCTTGCGTCTTGTGATGGCCGGTCGCCCAACAACCTGCCCGCTTGACCCTATCCCCTCCTCTCTTCTCCAGGCCTTACCTCACCTCTTACCTCACCTCGCTCATCAACTCATCCTTGACCGCTGGCTACATCCCTTCCGTCTTCAAGAGAGCGAGAGTTGCACCCCTTCTCAAAAAACCTACACTCGATCCCTCCGATGTCAACAACTACAGACCAGTATCCCTTCTTTCTTTTCTCTCCAAAACTCTTGAACGTGCCGTCCTTGGCCAGCTCTCCTGCTATCTCTCTCAGAATGACCTCCTCAATCCAAATCAGTCAGGTTTCAAGGCTGGTCATTCAACTGAGACTGCTCTTCTCTGTGTCACGGAGGCTCTCCGCACTGCTAAAGCTAACTCTCTCTCCTCTGCCCTCATCCTTCTAGACCTATCTGCTGCCTTTGATACTGTGAACCATCAGATCCTCCTCTCCACCCTCTCCGAGTTGGGTATCTCCGGCGCGGCTCACTCTTGGATTGCGTCCTACCTGACAGGTCGCTCCTACCAGGTGGCGTGGCGAGAATCCATCTCCGCACCACTGGTGTCCCCCAGGGCTCAATTCTAGGCCCTCTCCTATTCTCGCTATACACCAAGTCACTTGGCTCTGTCATATCCTCACATGGTCTCTCCTATCATTGCTACGCAGACGACACACAATTAATCTGCTCCTTTCCCCCTTCTGATAACCAGGTGGCGAATCGCATCTCTGCATGTCTGGCGGACATATTAGTGTGGATGACGGATCACCACCTCAAGCTGAACCTCGGCAAGACGGAGCTGCTCTTCCTCCCGGGGAAGGACTGCCCTTTTCATGATCTCGCCATCACGGTGGACAACTCCATTGTGTCCTCCTCCCAGAGTGCTAAGAGCCTCGGCGTGACCCTGGACAACACCCTGTCGTTCTCCGCTAACATCAAGGCGGTGACCCGATCCTGTAGGTTCATGCTATACAACATTCGCAGAGTACGACCCTGCCTTACACAGGAAGCGGCGCAGGTCCTATTCCAGGCACTTGTCATCTCCCGTCTGGATTACTGCAACTCCCTGTTGGCGGGGCTCCCTGCCTGTGCCATTAAACCCCTACAACTCACCCAGAACGCCGCAGCCCGTCTGGTGTTCAACCTTCCCAAGTTCTCTCACGTCACCCCGCTCCTCCGCACACTCCACTGGCTTCCAGTTGAAGCTCGCATCTGCTACAAGACCATGGTGCTCGCCTACGGAGCTGTGAGGGGAACGGCACCTCCGTACCTTCAGGCTCTGATCAGGCCCTACACCCAAACAAGGGCACTGCGTTCATCCACCTCTGGCCTGCTGGCCCCCCTACCTCTGCGGAAGCACAGTTCCCGCTCAGCCCAGTCAAAACTGGTCGCTGCTCTGGCACCCCAATGGTGGAACAAGCTCCCTGGACAGCGGAGTCAATCACCACCTTCTGTAGACACCTGAAACCCCACCTCTTTAAGGAATACCTGGGATAGGATATAGTAATCCTTCTAACCCCCCCCCCCAAAAAAAGATATATAGATGTACTATTGTAAAGTGGTTGTTCCACTGGATATCTTAAGGTGAATGCACCAATTTGTAAGTCGCTCTGGATAAGAGCGTCTGCTAAATGACGTAAATGTAAATGTAAATGTAAGCACTATTTGACCAAGGACAGTGATGGCGTGCTGCATCAGATAACCTGGCCTCCACAATCACCTGACCTCAACCCAATTGAGATGGTTTGGGATGAGTTGGACTGCAGAGTGAAGGAAAAGCAGCCAACAAGTGCTCAGCATATGTGGGAACTCCTTCAAGACTGTTGGAAAAGCATTCCTCATGAAGCTGGTTGAGAGAATGCCAAGAGTGTGTAAAGCTGTCATCAAGGCAAAGGGTGGCTACTTTGAAGAATCTCAAATATAAAATATATTTTGATTTGTTTAACACTTTTTTGGTTACTACATTATTTCATAGTTTTGATGTCTTCACTATTATTCTACAATGTATAAAATTGTGAAAATAAAGAAAAACCCTTGAATGAGTAGGTGGGTCCAAACTTGACTGGTACTGTAGTTCCAAGTGTTTTGGAAAATATGAAGTGTTGATATCATAAGGTGAATGCACCAATTTGTAAGTCGCTCTGGATAAGAGCGTCTGCTAAATGACGTAAATGTAAAAATGTTGATCTAAAAATGCCTGAGTAGGCTACAGACAAAAAGCAGGATGATAGTAATTCAGATCATTTGGATGGATTGAATCCCGACAGTTTCTAGTCGGAACACGTTTGTGCTTTCCAAATCAGAACTGATTTAAAAGGGTTTTAATGTTGTTGATTAACAGTTGGGATCTTTCCCAACAATTTTGAAGTATTTATTTCCTCACCTCCTTTCTTTCACTACCTCTGATCTTAAGGTCATTGAATAGGTGAAAGCACCCACCATTATTTGCAAATAACTCAAACTTTCGGATAAACAATCCATTGATGTCAGTGATAGATTTGAGTGCCATTTTGAGACACTGAAGCATACTGTATCTCTGGTTAGGATTCGTCTCAATGTCCTTATGGCTCTATGCATCATTTTCTGTTGACAGACTAGATTTTGAACAGTGGTTTCACACTGCTGCCCAATGCCGATCAGATATTATGCTCTCTCAGCCACTCAGCAGAGTAGATGGGAAACACTGCAGAGCGAAACAGGAAAATGATGGAATATTGAGAGTGAATATAATGCTATTTCCGTAACATCACAGTCGATATGGACTCCAGCCAGACCTGAATAAGGGAGCTTGGTTGTTGCGATGTCTTTCTTGAGGGTGTGATGGACTGAGTTCAAACCTGGGTTTTCTCTGTGCTACAAGACTGAGTTAGCTCTGTGAGATAAAGCCTAGGCATCAGCTCGGGGAGCTAACACACATTTTCAAGTCTCAGGCAAGGTTACTCATCACGCTAGCATGGTTCACTAAATTAACCACAGTTCTGGATGATTAATCCAATTTGGAAAGTGAATTAGCAATTTGCTAAATGTAAATGGAAGCGAAAAAGCTGTTTAGTGCAGGCATCAATTATTGCCGTCTGTCACGCCCTGACCATAGAGAGCCCTTGGTTCTCTATGGTGTAGTAGGTCAGGGCGTGACTAGGGGGTGTTCTAGTTTATATTTTCTATGTTGGTGTTTTGTATGGTTCCCAATTAGAGGCAGCTGGAAATCGTTGCCTCTAATTGGGGATCATATTTAGGTAGACGTTTTTCCACCTGTGTTTGTGGGATGTTGTTTTGAGTGAGTACATGTAGCACCACTGTAGCACGGTTCGTTGTTTGTTTGAAAGTTTCACTAAAATAAAGATGTGGAACTTTAATCATGCTGCGCCTTGGTCCGTCTCTCCACACGACCGTGACACCGTCAGAGTAGCTCATAATCAAGGATAATAAACAAGCAATAGTATTTACCACATTTAGTTTAGAAGGAAATGTATTTTATTTATTTCACCTTTATTTAACCAGGTAGGCAAGTTGAGAACAAGTTCTCATTTACAATTGCGACCTGGCCAAGATAAAGCAAAGCAGTTCGACAACATACAACAACACAGAGTAAATACAATAAATAGCAAGTAAAAACACTGGGAAAAAATACAATATAGCAAGTAAAAACACTGGATTGGTAGATTTGTAGTAGAAGAAAGTGCAAAGTAGAAAAATAGTTAATGGGGTGCAAAGGAGCAAAATAAAATAAATAAAATAAATAAATACAGTAGGGGAAGAGGTAGTTGTTTGGGCTAAATTATAGATGGGCTACGTACAGGTGCAGTGAGCTGTGAGCTGATCTGACAGCTGGTGCTTAATTAAAGCTAGTGAGGGAGATAAGTGTTTCCAGTTTCAGAGATTTTTGTAGTTCGTTCCAGTCATTGGCAGCAGAGAACTGGAAGGAGAGACGGCCAAAGGAGGAATTGGCTTTGGGGGTGACCAGAGAGATATACCTGCTGGAGCGCGTGCTACAGGTGGGTGCTGCTATGGTGACCAGTGAGCGAAGATAAGGGGGGACTTTACCTGGCAGGGAGCCAGTGGGTTTGGCGACGATTATGAAGCGTACAGCCAACGAGAGCGTACAGGTCGCAGTGGTGGGTAGTATATGGGGCTTTGGTGACAAAACGGATGGCACTGTGATAGACTGCATCCAGTCTGTTGAGTAGGGTATTGGAGGCTATTTTGTAAATGACATCGCCAAAGTCGAGGATCGGTAGGATGGTCAGTTTAACGAGGGTATGTTTGGCAGCATGAGTGAAGGATGCTTTGTTACGAAATAGGAAGCCAATTCTTGATTTAACTTTGGATTGGAGATGTTTGATGTGAGTCTGGAAGGAGAGTTTACAGTCTAACCAGACACCTAGGTATTTGTAGTTGTCCACATATTCTAAGTCAGAACCGTCCAGAGTAGTGATGCAGGACAGGCGGGCAGGTGCAGGCAGCGATCGGTTGAAGAGCATGCATTTAGTTTTACTTGTATTTAGGAGCAGTTGGAGGCCACGGAAGGAGAGTTGTATGGCATTGAAGCTCGTCTGGAGGGTTGTTAACACAGTGTCCAGAGAAGGGCCAGAAGTATACAGAATGGTGTCGTCTGCGTAGAGGTGGATCAGAGACTCACCAGCAGCAAAAGCGACATCATTGATGTATACAGAGAAAAGAGTTGGCCCAAGAATTGAACCCTGTGGCACCCCCAGAGAGACTGCCAGAGGTCCGGACAACAGGCCCTCTGATTTGACACACTGAACTCTATCAGAGAAGTAGTTGGTGAACCAGGCGATGCAATCATTAGAGAAACCAAGGCTATTGAGTCTGCCGATGAGGATGTGGTGATTGACAGAGTCGAAAGCTTTGGCCAGGTCAATGAAAACGGCAGCACAGTATTGTTTCTTATCAATGGCGGTTACGATATCGTTTAGGACCTTGAGCGTAGCTGAGGTGCACCCATGACCAGCTCTGAAACCAGATTGCATAGCGGAGAAGGTGCGGTGGGATTCGAAATGGTCGGTAATCTGTTTGTTGACTTGGGTTTCGAAGACCTTAGAAAGGCAGGGTAGGATGGATATAGGTCTATAGCAATTTGGGTCAAGAGTGTCCCCTCCTTTGAAGAGGGGGATAACAGCAGCTGCTTTCCAATCTATGGGAATCTCAGACGACACGAAAGAGAGGTTGAACAGGCTAGTAATAGGGGTTGCAATAATTTCGGCAGATAATTTTAGAAATAAAGGGTCCAGATTGTCTAGCCCTGCTTATTTGTAGGGGTCCAGATTTTGCAGCTCTTTCAGAACATCAGCTGAATGGATTTGGGAGAAGGAGAAATGGGGAAGGCTTGGGCGAGTAGCTGTGGGGGGTGCAGTGCTTTTGACTGCAGTAGGGGTAACCAGGTGGAAAGCATGGCCAGCCGTAGAAAAATGCTTATTGAAATTCTCAATTATAGTGGGTTTATCGGTGGTGACAGAGTTTCCTATCCTCAGTGCAGTGGGCAGTTGGGAGGAGGTGTTCTTATTCTCCATGGACTTTACAATATCCCAGAACTTTTTTGAATTTGTGTTGCAGGAAGCAAATTTCTGCTTGAAAAAGCTAGCCTTGGCTTTTCTAACTGCCTATGTATATTGGTTTCTAACTTCCCTGAAAAGTTGCATATCACGGGGGCTGTTTGATGCTAATGCAGAACGCCATAGGATGTTTTTGTGTTGGTTAAGGGCAGTCAGGTCTGGGGAGAACCAAGGGCTATATCTGTTCCTGGTTCTAAATTTCTTGAATGGGGCATGCTTATTTAAGATGGTAAGGAAGGCATTTAAAAAAAATAACCAGGCATCCTCTACTGACGGGATGAGGTCAATATCCTTCCAGGATACCAGAGCCAGGTCGATTAGCAATGCATATTTAGATGCCATTCATTTTAGATGCAGGCCTTTACTTTACTTCTATCTCCTCCCGAGGCTGGTTAGTGTAGATTCATGCCTAGCTTTGCCTTTCTCTCTCTCCCATTGATGAAAATACCACAGCGAGAACATTTCGGCCACTTATCCATGTGATGTATGATTGGCTGCTTTGATGTACAATGGTTTGGACCCAATTTTGCAACACATTACTGTGGCAAACATTCAGCAAACAGTAATTTAAAACCAATTAAAATATCCTTCATCAGTTGCCCCTCAGATGGACACCAACTGAAAAATGCAAGCGGGGCATACCAAAAACAACATGGCTATGGACAGTGGTGCCGGAGCTGGAAGAGATTGGTCTCTCATGGGACAGGGCGCAAGAGCTGTGGCCAAAGACAAACTCATGTGGCCAGACAGAATCGAAATTGTTGCATTCTTATGTCCCATCCAGGACTAAGAGGCCTAGTAAATATGTTAAACTCTGGTTGCTGATTTAAATATACATTAAAGTAGGGAGGTCCGGGGATCGTGGAGAATGAGCAGAACCTTCTCATCAGTGAGCGTCATTGATGGTTATGGGGTAATTTATCCAACATTATTAGTCAAGGGACTATGTTTACAGAAACATAGCCAGAGGGTGTTGTCATGATTTGACTGAATTGACAATTATTTTTAAGTTCTTGTCATCGCTTTTAAGATACACTCAGTCCCCTCCCTGATGTATAGTAGTCTCTCATGTCATGTGACCAGAATTTGTGTGGTGCCTTTTTGACTGACCTGATGAAATAATGATAAAAGTATATATTTTTTTATTCCATCTGATGACAAGGATTTGAAGACATGATGAGGATATTTTCTATTGCATGTATTCAATTTATTCATAATGGTTATTTTTAGGAGCCTATAATCCTATACTAACCCAGAATATCTTAAAATACTGGCATGTAATATTTCAGCTTCTTTACTTATTCAAGGTTTTCTACAAATGTCTTATTACTCATCCTGGGGAGTCTGTCCTCATACCAGATCTTCATTTGCAATACTTTACAATGACGTCAGAGACGTACAAATACTCATTAGGGGTTTATATTACATTCACACTTCATATGTAAAACCTCCATACCAGATCCCCTTTAATGTCTTCCGTGGAGGCTTTTTAACATGGGGGGTCCAATGGTAGTGAAGACAATGACTACGTACCGGGGTCACACACACACCACTGCACTCACAGACAGCCCTTTGTCATTCAATATTCAATTAGCTCCACTTAATTAGAGAAAAGAAATGTCCTGCCGCCCCTACCGTGTGAAATGCCACATGATTGTCATGGCATTCTGACAAACAGCCCCTGATATTGATGTGATTTTGATTAGCACTCACACACTTAAGCATACACACATTCAAGCACGCACAATCATTATGCATGCACACACACACACACACACACACACACACACACACACACACACACACACACACACACACACACACACACACACCTGGACCAATCTTATATTTCCTTCTGGGGATTTGGCATAGATAGACACCACTGTATGCATCTGAATGAGGCAGAAATGGAATCCAGTTCAAATAGACTTTTTCATTATTCTCATTCAAAGAGCCAGGTATTTCTCAGGTTTCATAGCGGATTCTTTCTCTTTTATTATGTGTATTTGTCTTTGAGTTTGTAGGCAGTTCTGTTCATCTGTCCATCCTCTCCGGTTTGTGATCGTTGGAGCGTGAGGATAGACTGTGATCAATGACAGCCAGAAGATTTTGGGACTCTGAAAATATGTACTCACCCCACAACCTTGCACCCCTAGTGACAGCTCCCACTGTCTCTCTGTTGGTCTGTGGCTAAGAACTCAATCTATTGAAAATAAAGAAACCAAAAGAACCAAAAAAATAAGAAAGAAATGCCAACAGTAAAAGGTATATATTTTCCGCTGTCTTTGTTTTTATATAGTGTGTCTACAGCTCCTGGAGTAATAAAACAACACAATACTTCTACAACTCAGCAGTTTTTGGTGTTCCTGAACTGTTGTTGAGTGACATACGCTCAGAGGCCTGTCGCCATACAAGTCCAGACTTCTGCCTCATACAAATTGATTTCTTTAAAGTCCTGTAGTGATTTATTCTGTTTTACTTTTTTTTTGTCTGTGACCCTTCGGCCTGTTCTGTGCATATCTGGGAGGTACAGTACATACCATTTCAGAGGAGGCTGGTGGGAGGACCTATAGGAGGACTGGCTCATTGTAATGGTTGGACTGGAATGAATGGAACGGAGTCAAATATGTGGTTTCCATGTATTTGATGTTTGAAACCATTCCATTAATTCCATTCCAGCCATTACAATGAGTCTGTCCTCCAAATAGCTCCTCCCTCTCTCTAAATCCACACTCTCTCTCAACCTGTCATCTTTCTCTATCTTAACCCACTTTTTCCAACCCTCCATTCCCCTGCCAGACTCTCTCTCTTCTCTGAATCTCTCCCCTCTAAGTACACCGTTGATAGACAGCCACTGCAGATAAAGGGGGAATTAGCAGTAATGAAATCTAAAGAAGTGTTTTCTGGTCGATGAGCAGCCACTCTTATCAGTAACAAACAGGGACACGGTCTGACTAGGTAGTTAGAGCTTTTCCCCTTCTAAGCAGTTAGACTGATAATCTCTGATGTGTCAAAGCTACGATGTCACTTCGTTACTCTAATCTCTAGCATTTGGCAGTATTTACGCAAGACAAAATGTTGACGACTCGTTCCTGGGTCAATGAGAATTGACCCATCAATGATGGTTTGAATGCCAACTGCAATAATGTGATCTAGTTTCGGAATGATTTCAACGTCTCTCAAATAGGACCAGACGAAGTTGGGCTGGATAGTGTTTGTTGATGGCCATCCAACTACACCACGAACATTTGCCACAATAACTCACTTGTGATGCCTTGGTGTTCTACCGTCTCCACTACCTGACAAGCAAAAGTACTTTTGTATTTCTATTTCTTTCCTTCTGTATCTCCCTGTGTAGCTACGGTCTGACCAAAATGTCTTCATTTCTCTCAGAACAACCCAATATGAATTGATACAATATGTATATTGAATCATTCATTTTTTTGAATAATGGAGTTCTGTTTTTAGATTAATATAATTGCCCTGTTACAATTATTTTTGACAGGTTCATTCTTTTGCCGTCCTTTCTCCAACCCTGATGGAATTGGGACTCTTTGATAGATGGGTACCTAGGTGGTTGGACTGGCACATGAGTGTCTCCTACATTGAAACTGTCGACCCACTCTTTATTCTGGACAGAAGCAGAGGGCACAGCGTGATAGGTTATTATTATGGAGGTGTGATTGACAGGTACACTATATTTTGTCTCTCCCACAGGCAAACACATAGTGGTTTGTGGGAACATGAGGTTATTATGGATGGAATTTGTGGAAACATGGAGCTCCTTGTCTGTGCTAATTGACTGGTCACAGGGCACAGGGAGGAGAGGTGACAAAGCAGAAATAGACACAACACCCACACAACAAATGGCCTGAAACATTCTCTTCACCCAGATGATCTCTCTATTTCGCCCCATGTCTGCCTCTTTCTTTCTTTCTCTATCGTGCTTGATCTCTCTCTGTCTGTTTTATTTCTGTCTCTCCCCCACGCTCTCATGTCCATCGAGGACTGTAGGTCAAGGATCATCAACTGTATATTCATCCACGGGTCAATTTTTTTATGACTAAAACATAATCATTTCAAACCTTGCTTAAATTTGTATACGATCACATACTCTCTCTCTCTACTATGCGTGGGAATACTTTGGAACAGATTTTTTTTGTAAATCACTTGGAGCTGATTTGCTGGTGTTTTTACAGTGTTTTATGTCCAAAAATTAAAATAATAATAATAATACTTTTTCTCAGAAAACTTGGGGACAAAATAAAATCACCCGGGGGCCAAACCCTGCTGTAGGTAGACTGAAACATGTAAATTCATTTAAATTAAGTTGACTTCTGAAAAGAATAAGAGGACAGGAATGTTTGGAAAGTATTGCATATCCATCCCCCAACACCCCCCCCCCGATACCATATATTAGATTTATGGGGACCATGGACATACCTTCCTGATGGTGACACATCTCTGAAGTAGTTGTTGACAAACTGCACTATATTTGGTTTAGAGATAATCTTACAACACATGGTCTCAACAGTCTTTTGTTATCGTTTGGATTATGGTGGAATGTAATGTTATGGAAGGAAGGAAGGAAGGCAAAATAGAACATTTGAAGTTCTCAGATGGTTAATACAAAATCTAACTTTTTCATTCTCCAACTGGACAGTGAAAATAGAGATCCTGATGCAGTCTCATTAACATTTGAAATATATTGAGTATTGGAGCAGGATTAGGAGACGGGATGACAAACGGCATGAAGCAGAGAGAAAGAAACCCTATGGAAAATTAACATCTATTTCAGGTGCAATTTTTATTGAATTACTGTCTAGCAATTGCACCTGCGGAGGGACATCTTGGAGAGAGAGAACAGAGAGAGAGAATATCATATTTTAAAAATGATAGAACCTCATCTGGACACATAATCTTCCTGGTTCAGCCACTCTCGATATATTTCCATCCCTTTTAATTTGCTTTCATCACTCAAAAAGCACTTGTTGTGTGAAGATGGAACTTTGGGCTTAATCAAAACTGCGCTGTTGCTGTCTTTTAGGTTAAGTCTTTCATCTGTAAAATTACCCATTTCACACATCCTACATGAATTTTTTTATTTGTATACAGTACTGTTTTTGCAGATTTTACTGTAGTATATTGTAGTATAATGTATTTACAGTTAAATATAGTATATATACTGTAGTAAAATAACTTTAGTATATACTACAGTAATTAATGTAGTGTTTTTGTGGACTGTAGTATACTGTACTATTTACTGTAGTGTTTTTGCAGACATTACTGTACTGTTTTTGTTTTATTATCTTTGACATAAAATTGTAGGACTTCTCCTTGAAAACCCCTACTGGAGAAATACTAAAAGAGCAAACTTTCCATAACCTGTAGGTAGGTAGGACTGAGTTCTGAACAGATTGTTCAGCGCGTCTGCTCTTTTCTATGTATGGAACATGTATGGAACATAATACAATGCATTTGGAAAATATTCCCGACCCCTTGACGTTCTCCACATTTTGTTACGTTACAGCCTTATTCTAAAATTTATTAAATTCATGTTTTTCCTCATTAATCTAAACACAATACCCCATAATGACAAAGCGAAAACAGGTGTTTACATTTTTTTGCACATTTATAAAACAAACAAAAAATAAATATCTTACTTACATAAGTATTCAGACTCTTCGCTATGAGACTCCAAATTAAGCTCAGGTGCATCCTGTTTCCATTGATCATCCTTGAGATGAACCTACAACTTGCTTGGAGTCAACCTGTGGTAAATTCAATTGATTGGACATGGTTTGGAAAGGCACACAGCTGTCTATATAAGGTCCCACAGTTGACAGTGCATGTCAGAGCAAAAACCAAGCCATGAGGTCGAAGGAATTGTCCGTAGCGCTCCGAGACAGGATTGGGTTGAGACAGATCTGGGGAAGGGTGCCAAAAAATGTCTGCAGCATTGAAGGTCCCCAAAAACACAGTGGCCCCTATGGTGAAGCATGGTGGTGGCAACATCATGCTGTGGGGATGTAGGATAAAGGAATTTATATGTTTAAAGTAATGACTAAAGAATTCCACCCTGAAACGTATAATACTATGTGAAATGTATTAGAAGTATAAGACTATGTGAAATGTATTAGAATTATAAGACTATAATCCAATAATGTATGTGTGAGACAAGTTAAGGGTGAGAAATGTATGGTTGAGAAAACAAAGGACAATTGAACTACACATGACCTGGTTGTAACTCTGAAAAACTGACAACAGGAAAGAGGGCCTTTTCAAGGCCCCTCTAATCTATGGAGGCTTAGGCTGGTAGAAAAGTGATTGTGTGTGTGTGTGTGTGTGTGTGTGTGTGTGTGTGTGTGTGTGTGTGTGTGTGTGTGTGTGTGTGTGTGTGTGTGTGTGTGTGTGTGCGTAGGTGGTGGGAGTTATAAAATGACTGTGTATGCATTTTTGACTTCAGAGCTCTCGTGAATAAAGAACAACGAACATTTTGTAGATTCTGAGTCTTTGCCTAATTACTATTCTAGATGCCCTAGAAGGAGAACAAATTGTCAGACAGGGCACTTCCTGTATAGAATCTTCTCAGGTTCTGGCCTGCCATATGAGTTCTGTTATACTCCCCGACACCATTCAAACACTTTTAGAAACTTTAGAGTGTTTTCTATCCACATCTACTAATTATATGCATATTCTAGTTTCTGGTCAGGAGCAGTAACCAGATTAAATCGGGTACGTTTTTTATCCGGCTGTGAAAATACTGCCCCATATCCCAAACAGGTTGCGTCCCACCTACTCAACAGCCAGTTGAATCCCGTGGCTCGTTATTCAAATACCTTAGAAATGCTATTACTTCAATTTCTCAAACATATGACTATTTTACACCATTTTAAAGACAAGACTCTCGTTAATCTAACCACACTGTCCGATTTCAAAAAGGCTTTACAACGAAAGCAAAACATTAGATTATGTCAGCAGAGTACCCAGCCAGAAATAATCAGACACCCATTTTTCAAGCTAGCATATGATGTCACATAAACCCAAACCACAGCTAAATGCAGCACTAACCTTTGATGATCTTCATCAGATGACAATCTTAGGACATTTGTTATTGAAGTAGCAGTCCTGGGAGTGCATTCTGACGAAGAACACCAAAGGTTATCAAACTTTTCTAATAGTAAATCAGAGTTTGGTCAGGGCTAAACTTGCTGGGTGTCAAAATAGCTAGCCGTGATGGCTGGGCTATCTACTCAGAATATTGCAAAATGTGCTTTCACTGAAAAGCTATTTTAAAATCGGACATAGCGAGTGCATAGAGGAGTTCTGTATCTATAATTCTTAAAATAATTGTTATGTTTATTGAACGTTTATCGTGAGTAATTTAGTAAATTCACCGGAAGTGTTCGGTGGGAATGCAAGTTCTGAATGTCACATGCTAATGTAAAAAGCTGGTTTTTTATATAAATATGAACTTGATTGAACAAACATGCATGTATTGTATAACATAATGTCCTAGACGTGTCATCTGATGAAGATCATCAAAGGTTAGTGCTGCATTTAGCTGTGGTTTTGTTTTTTGTGACATTATATGCTAGCTTGAAAAATGGGTGTCTGATTCTTTCTGGCTGGGTACTCTGCTGACATAATCTAATGTTTTGCTTTCGCTGTAAAGCCTTTTTGAAATCGGACAGTGTGGTTAGATAAAGGAGAGTCTTGTCTTTAAAATGCTGTAAAATAGTCATATGTTTGAAAAATTGAAGTTTTTGTATTTTTGAGGAATTTGTAATTCGCGCCACGCCTATCATTGGATATTTGAGCAGGTGTTCCGCTAGCGGAACGTCTAGATGTAAGAGGTTAAATCCATTTTTATGCCATTTTTCTCGTAAAAAAGCGATAATATTCCGAACGGGAAATCGTTTTTTAATACAAAGAGAGTGAAAGTAAAAGCATGCTATCCCCTCATGCACGAGCCTCAGTCTGATGGCCCTCTGATAGAGCACTTGCCAAACGCGCTAATGTGTTTCAGCCTGGGGATGGAATTACATCGTTCAGCTTTTTCCCGCCTTCTGAGAGCCCATGGGAGCCGTAGGAAGTGTCACGTCATGCCAGAGATCCCCTGTTTTTGTTAGAGATGATCAAGGAGGGCAAGAAATGGTCAGACAGGCCACTTCCTGTAAGGAATCTTCTCAGGTTTTTGCCTGCCATATGAGTTCTGTTATACTCACAGACACCATTCAAACAGTTTTAGAAACTTTAGTGTGTTTTCTATCTAAAGCCAATAATTATATGCATATTCCAGTTACTGGGAAGGAGTAGTAACCAGATTAAATCGGGTACGTTTTTTATCCGGCCGTGCAAATACTGCCCCCTATCCCCAACAGGTTAAGAATTATAGATACAGAACTCCTTTATGCAATCGCTATGTCCGATTTTAAAATAGCTTTTCGGTGAAAGCACATTTTGCAATATTCTGAGTAGATAGCCCAGCCATCACGGGCTAGCTATTTAGACACCCACCAAGTTTAGCCCTCACCAAAGTCAGATTTACTATAAGAAAAATTGGATTACCTTTGGTGTTCTTCGTCAGAATGCACTCCCAGGACTTCTACTTCAATAACAAATGTTGGTTTGGTTCAAAATAATCCATAGTTATGTTCAAATATCCTCTGTTTTGTTTGTGCGTTCAAGACACTATCCGAAGGGTGACGAAGGGTGACGTGCCCGACGCGTTTCGTGACAAAACATTTCTAAATATTCCATTACCGTACTTCGAAGCATGTCAACCGCAGTTTAAAATCAATTTTTATGCGATTTTTCTTGTAAAAAAGCGATAATATTCCGACTGGGAAACCCTGTTTACATTCAAAGACAGAGAAAATAAAAACATGGTGTCGCCTCGTGCACGCGCCTCAGTCTCATTGTCCTCTGATCGACCACTATCCAAATGCGCTAATGTTTTTCAGCCAGGGGCTCCAAAGACATCATTCACCAGTTCGCCGCCTTCTGAGAGCCTATGGGAGCCGTAGGAAGTGTCACGTTACAGCAGAGATCCTCAGTTATCAATAAAGAGAGTGGAGAAGCCCAAGAAATGGTCAGAGAGGGCACTTCCTGTTAGGAATCTTCTCAGGTTTTTGCCTGCCATATAAGTTCTGTTATACTCACAGACACCATTCAAACAGTTTTAGAAACTTTGGAGTGTTTTCTATCCAAAGCCAATAATTATATGCATATTCTAGTTTCTGGGCAGTAGTAATAACCAGATTAAATCGGGTACGTTTTTTATCCGGCCGTGCAAATACTGCCCCCTATCCCCAACAGGATAAAATAATGTCCTAGGAGTGTCATCTGATGAAGATCATCAAAGGTTAGTGCTGCATTTAGCTGTGGTTTTGGTTTTTGTGACATATATGCTTGCTTTGAAAATGGCTGTGTGATTATTTTTGGCAGGGTACTCTCCTGACATAATCTAATATTTTGCTTTCGCTGTAAAGCCTTTTTGAAATCGTACAATGTGGTTAGATTAATGAGAGTCTTGTCTTTAAAATGGTGTAAAATAGTCATATGTTTGAGAAATTGAAGTTATAGCATTTAAGGTATTTGTATTTCGCGCCACGCTCTACCATTGGATATTGGTGAGGCGTTCCACTAGCGGAACGTCTGTCCCTAAAAGGTTTAAGAGAGGAAAGGAAAAGAGAAGAAAGAACAGAAAGGAGCAGAGTATCTAATAGTAACTCTCGGGGTAATTGTAGACAAGCATAAAGGAGGATTTAACCTGTTATGGCTAGGGGGCAGTATTTTCACAGCCGGATAAAAAACGTACCCGATTTAATCTGATTATTACTCCTGCCCAGAAACTAGAATATGCATATAATTATTAGCTTTGGATAGAAAACACTCCAAAGTTTCTAAAACTGTTTGAATGGTGTCTGTGAGTATAACAGAACTCATTTGGCAGGCCAAAACCTGAGAAGATTTCATGCAGGAAGTGGCCTGTCTGACAAGGTGTCATTCTTCTTGCCTCTGTTTATTGAAGACTGGGGATCTCTGCTATAACGTGACACTTCCTACGGCTCCCATAGGCTCTCAGAAGGCGGCAAAAAGCTGAATCGTGGCTTTGCAGGCTCTGGTTGAAAAAAAGTAGCGCGTTTCGGCAGTGGCTGGTTACAGTTCTGTGAGACTCAGGCGCGTGCCCGCGTTGACCGAATGCTTTGTTTTCTTTCCTCTGTTTACCTAAACGCAGATTCCCGGTCGGAATATTATCCCTTTTTACGAGAAAAATTGCATAAAAATTGGTTTTAAACAGCGGTTGACATGCTTCGAAGTACGGTAATGGAATATTTAGAAATCTTTTGTCACGAATTGCGCCATGCTCGTGACCCTTATTTACACTTGGGATAGTGTCTTGAACGCACAAACAAAACGCCGCTATTTGGATATAACGATGGATTATTTTGGACCAAACCAACATTTGTTATTGAAGTAGTAGTCCTGGGAGTGCATTCTGATGAAGACAACAAAGGTAATCAAACTTTTGTAATAGTAAATCGGAGTTTGGTCAGGGCTAAACTTGGTCGGTGTCTAAATGGCTAGCCGTGATGGCTGGGCTATCTACTAAGAATATTGCAAAATGTGCTTTCACCGAAAAGCTATTTTAAAATCGGACACCTCGATTGCACAAAGGAGTTCTGTATCTATAATTCTTCAAATAATTGTTATGTTTTTTGTGAACGTTTATCGTGAGTAATTTAGTAAATTGTTAGTAAATTCCCCGGAAGTTTGCGGGGGGTATGCTAGTTCTGAACGTCACATGCTAATGTAAAAAGCTGGTTTTTGATATAAATATGAACTTGATTGAACAAAACATGCATGTATTGTATAACATAATGTCCTAGGTGTGTCATCTGATGAAGATCATCAAAGGTTAGTGCTGCATTTAGCTGTCTTCTGGGTTTTTGTGACATTATATGCTAGCTAGATAAATGGGTGTCCTATTATTTCTGGCTGGGTACTCTGCTGACATAATCTAATGTTTTGCTTTTTGAAAAGCCTTTTTGAAATCGGACAGTGTGGTTAGATTAACGAGAGTCTTGTCTTTAAAATGCTGTAATATAGTCATATGTTTGAAAATTGAAGTTTTCGGATTTTAGAGGAGTTTGTATTTCGCGCCACGCCCATCATTGGATATTGGAGCAGGTGTTCCGCTAGCGTAACGTCTAGATGTAAGAGGTTAAGGGGAAGGGACCTAAGAGAGAAGGGAAGAAATGGACAGGATCAGACAATAGAAAGTGTTTCAATTGCAATAAGACAGGACATTTCGCCCGGGAGTGTAAGGCTCCCGGGCAAAATGTCCTGTGACCGTGTAGGACACAAGTAGGACACAACCACCGAAACTGCAAACATAAGGGGAAGGACAGGCGCGACAATTGGGAGAGAAAGAGAGAGAAAAAGAGAGCTGAGAGTGAGTGAGATTGAGGCCGTGAACTACCAAATTGAAAAGGCCTATAAACGTTTTTGTTTGTTTTTACCTTAGGGTTTGCAAATACCCACACACAACAAATAGTGTATAACTATTTGTTGGTGTTTTTAAAATACTGTGTCTTGATTTGTGTGTTCTATTTCCTTTGGGTTTGGTGAGATTTCCATTTGTCTTAGTGCCAAGGCATCTTAAAGGAGCACGCACACACATGGAATTTTAAGTTTTAATTAAACACGTGAATTCTTTTGATAAAGGATTGTTCTGGGAACCTGGGATACAACATGTAGGAAATGTTTGACGGCTTTTCTTTGATTTGTCTAATATAGTAAGAAACACTTCTTTGAAGGGTTTGTATGACCTATCATGACTTTCCATTGTGGGTTGATCAGCCTCATTGGAAAGCCATTTGGATAATGCATTTAAGGTCATTTGTTATACTGATTTTAAGGTAATTTGTGTAATTGATAATTATGATGGAGTTTAAAACCTGTTAGGGACAGACGTTCCGTGACACTCCTAGGACATTATGTTACACAATACATGCATGTTTTGTTCAATCAAGTTCATATTTATATCAAAAACCAGCTTTTTACATTAGCATGTGATGTTCAGAACTAGCATACCCACTGCAAACTTCCGGTGAATTTACTAAATTACTCACGATAAATGTTGACAAAAAACATAACAATTATTTTAAGAATTATAAATACAGAACTCCTTTATACCATCGCGGTGTCAGATTTTAAAATAGCTTTAGGGTGAAAGCACATTTTGCAATATTCTGAGTACATAGCCCGGCCATCACAGGCTAGCTAATTTGACACCCACCAAGTTTGACCCTCACCAAACTCAGATTTACTATAAGAAAAATTTGATTACCTTTGCTGTTCTTCGTCAGAATGCACTCCCAGGACTTCTACTTCAACAACAAATAATCCATAGTTATATTCAAATAGCTCCGTGTCAATATCCGAAGGGTGACGCGCGGGCGCATTTCGTGACAAAAAAATTCAAAATATTCCATTACCGTACTTCGAAGCATGTCAAACGCTGTTTAAAATACATTTTTATGCTATTTTTCTTGTAAAATAGCGATAATATTCCAACCGGGCGACGTTGTATTCATTCAAACACTGAAAGAAAAACATGGAGTCGTCTCGTGCACGCGCGCTCCAGTGTCATTGTTCTCAGCAGGACCACTCACAAAAACTCCTGCTGTTTTTCACCCAGAGACAGGAGAGCTCTCATTCGATTTTCTGGCGCCTTCTGAGAGCCAATGAAAGCCTTAGAAAATGTCACGTTACAGCAGAGATGCTGTATTTTTGATAGAGATGCCCTAGAAGGAGAACAAATTGTCAGACAGGGCACTTCCTGTATAGAATCTTCTCAGGTTTTGGCCTGCCATATGAGTTCTGTTATACTCACAGACAAATTGAAGTAATAGTATTTCAAAGGTTTTGAAAATCGCGCCACAGGATTCAACTGGCTGTTACGTAGGTGGGACGAATTCGTCCCGCCTAGCCCAGAGAGGTTAACCATACCCGTATGTCCAAGATATTGTGTCCAACAGGTGAATTAAAGAAGAAGGTGATTCACTCAATCCAACTGGGAGACTGGGTGTGGATCCAGTCACTGAGGAGAAAAGACTGGAAGCAGCCCCGTTGGGAAGGCCCATACCAGGTTCTGTTAACCTGTTGAGGACAGACGTTCCACTAGCGGAACCCCTAGCCAACAGCCAATGGCATCGCACGGCGCGAAATACAAAACCAACAAAAATTCCAAAATTCAATTTTCTCAAACAATCAACTATTTTACACAATTTTAAAGATAAGACTCTCGTTAATCTAACCACATTGTCCGATTTCTAAAAGGCTTTACAGTGAAAGCAAAACATTAGATTATGTCAGGAGAGTACCCAGCCAAAAAATAATCACACAGCCATTTTCAAAGCAAGCATATATGTCACAAAAACCCAAACCACAGCTAAATGCAGCACTAACCTTTGATGATCTTCATCAGATGACACTCCTAGGACATTATGTTATACAATACATGCATGATTTGTTCAATCAAGTTCATATTTATATCAAAAACCAGCTTTTTACATTAGCATGTGCCGTTCATAACTAGCATACCCACCGAAAACTTCCGGTGAATTTACTAAATTACTCATGATAAACGTTCACAAAATACATAACAATTATTTTAAGAATTATAGATACAGAACTCCTTTATGCAATCACGGTGTCAGATTTTAAAATAGCTTTTCGGCGAAAGCACATTTTGAATGAGTACATAGCTTGGCCATCACGGCTAGCTATTTTGACACCCACCAAGTTTGGGACAACCTAAACTCAGAATTACTATTCGAAAAATTTGATTACCTTTGCTGTTCTTCGTCAGAATGCACTCCCAGGACTTCTACTTCAACAACAAATAATCCATAGTTATATTCAAATAGCTCCGTTTTGTTCATGTGTTCAGGTCACTATCCGAAGGGTGACGCGCGAGCGCATTTTGTGACAAGAAATTCAAAATATTCCATTACCGTACTTCGAAGCATGTCAAACGCTGTTTAAAATCTATTTTTATGCTATTTGTCTCGTAAAATAGCGATAATATTCCAACCGGGCGACGTTGTATTCATTCAAAGGCTGAAAGAAAAAAATGGAGTAGTCTCGTGACCACGCATCTCCAGTGTCACTGTCCCCAGGCTGACCACTCACAGATTCTGCTGCTGTTCTTCGCCCAGAGACAGCAGACACCACATTCCACTTTCAGGTGGCTTTAGAGAGCCAATGGAAGCCTTAGAAAATGTCACGTTACAGCACAGATGCTGTATTTTTTATAGAGATGCAACAGAAGGACAACAAATTGACAGAGAGGGCACTTCCTGCATGGAATCTTCTCAGGTTTTGGCCTGCCATATGAGTTCTGTTATACTCACAGACACCATTCAAACAGTTTTAGAAACTTTAGAGTGTTTTCTATCCAAATCTACTAATTATATGCATATTCTAGTTTCTGGGCAGGAGTAGTAACCAGATTAAATCAGGCACGTTTTTTATTTGGCCGTGCAAATACTACCCCCTATCCCAAAGAAGTTAACATTTACATTTACATTTACATTTAAGTCATTTAGCAGACGCTCTTATCCAGAGCGACTTACAAAATGGTGCATTCACCTTATGATATCCAGTGGAACAACCACTTTACAATAGTGCATCTAAATATTTTAAGGGGGGGGGGGGGGGGGGGGGTTAGAAGGATTACTTTATCCTATCCTAGGTATTCCTTAAAGAGGTGGGGTTTCAGGTGTCTCCGGAAGGTGGTGATTGACTCCGCTGTCCTGGCGTCGTGAGGGAGCTTGTTCCGCCAGAGCAGCGAACAGTTTTGACTGGGCTGAGCGGGAACTGTGCTTCCTCAGAGGTAGGGGGGCCAGCAGGCCAGTGGTGGATGAACGCAGTGCCCTTGTTTGGGCGTAGGGCCTGATCAGAGCCTGAAGGTATGGAGGTGCCGTTCCCTTCACAGCTCCGTAGGCAATCACCATGGTCTTGTAGCAGATGCGAGCTTCAACTGGAAGCCAGTGGAGAGAGCGGAGGAGCGGGGTGACGTGAGAGAACTTGGGAAGGTTGAACACCAGACGGGCTGCGGCGTTCTGGATGAGTTGTAGGGGTTTAATGGCACAGGCAGGGAGCCCAGCCAACAGCGAGTTGCAGTAATCCAGACGGGAGATGACAAGTGCCTGGATTAGGACCTGCGCCGCTTCCTGTGTGAGGCAGGGTCGTACTCTGCGAATGTTGTAGAGCATGAACCTACAGGATCGGGTCACCGCCTTGATGTTAGTGGAGAACGACAGGGTGTTGTCCAGGATCACGCCAAGGTTCTTAGCACTCTGGGAGGAGGACACAAGGGAGTTGTCAACCGTGATGGCGAGATCATGAAAAGGGCAGTCCTTCCCCGGGAGGAAGAGCAGCTCCGTCTTGCCGAGGTTCAGCTTGAGCTGGTGATCCGTCATCCACACTGATATGTCTGACAGACATGCAGAGATGCGATTCGCCGCCTGGTTATCAGAAGGGGGAAAGGAGAAGATTAATTGTGTGTCGTCTGCATAGCAATGATAGGAGAGACCATGTGAGGATATGACAGAGCCAAGTGACTTGGTGTATAGCGAGAATAGGAGAGGGCCTAGAACAGAGCCCTGGGGGACACCAGTGGTGAGAGCGCATGGTGCGGAGACAGATTCTCGCCACGCCACCTGGTAGGAGCGACCTGTCAGGTAGGACGCAATCCAAGCGTGGGCCGCGCCGGAGATGCCCAACTCGGAGAGGGTGGAGAGGAGGATCTGATGGTTCACAGTATCAAAGGCAGCAGATAGGTCTAGAAGTATGAGAGCAGAGGAGAGAGAGTTAGCTTTAGCAGTGCGGAGAGCCTCCGTGACACAGAGAAGAGCAGTCTCAGTTGAATGCCCAGTCTTGAAACCTGACTGATTAGGATCAAGAAGGTCATTCTGAGAGAGATAGCAGGAGAGCTGGCCAAGGACGGCACGTTCAAGAGTTTTGGAGAGAAAAGAAAGAAGGGATACTGGTCTGTAATTGTTGACATCGGAGGGATCAAGTGTAGGTTTTTTCAGAAGGGGTGCAACTCTCACTCTCTTGAAGACGGAAGGGACGTAGCCAGCGGTCAAGGATGAGTTGATGAGCGAGGTGAGGAAGGGGAGAAGGTCTCCGGAAATGGTCTGGAGAAGAGAGGAGGGAATAGGGTCAAGTGGGCAGGTTGTTGGGCGGCCGGCCGTCACAAGACGCGAGATTTAATCTGGAGAGAGAGGGGAGAAAGAGGTCAAAGCACAGGGTAGGGCAGTGTGAGCAGGACCAGCGGTGTCGTTTGACTTAGCAAACGAGGATCGGATATCGTCAACCTTCTTTTCAAAATGGTTGACGAAGTCATCCGCAGAGAGGGAGGAGGGGGGGGGGAGGGGGAGGAGGATTCAGGAGGGAGGAGAAGGTAGCAAAGAGCTTCCTAGGGTTAGAGGCAGATGCTTGGAATTTAGAGTGGTAGAAAGTGGCTTTAGCAGCAGAGACAGAAGAGGAGAATGTAGAGAGGAGTGAGTGAAAGGATGCCAGGTCCGCAGGGAGGCGAGTTTTCCTCCATTTCCGCTCGGCTGCCCGGAGCCCTGTTCTGTGAGCTCGTAGTGAGTCGTCGAGCCACGGAGCAGGAGGGGAGGACCGAGCCGGCCTGGAGGATAGGGGACAGAGAAAATCAAAGGATGCAGAAAGGGAGGAGAGGAGGGTTGAGGAGGCAGAATCAGGAGATAGGTTGGAGAAGGTTTGAGCAGAGGGAAGAGATGATAGGATGGAAGAGGAGAGAGTAGCGGGAGAGAGAGAGCGAAGGTTGGGACGGCGCAATACCATCCGAGTAGGGGCAGAGTGAGAAGTGTTGGATGAGAGCAAGAGGGAAAAGGATACAAGGTAGTGGTCGGAGATTTGGAGGGGAGTTGCAATGAGATTAGTGGAAGAACAGCATCTAGTAAAGATGAGGTCAAGCGTATTGCCTGCCTTGTGAGTAGGGGGGGGAAGGTGAGAGGGTGAGGTCAAAAGAGGAGAGGAGTGGAAAGAAGGAGGCAGAAAGGAATGAGTCAAAGGTAGACGTGGGGAGGTTAACCTCTATGGGCTAGGTGGGACGCTAGCGTGCCACCCGTGGTGCACTCCATCAACAGCAGGTGCATTTCAAGAGCGGCAAATTTGAATCCAAATAAATGTCAAAATTCAAATTTTTCAAACATACAACTATGTTACACCCTTTGAAAGATAAACATCTCCTTAATCTAACCACGTTTTACGATTTCAAAAAGGTTTTACGGCAAAAGCATAAATTTAGAGTATGTTAGGACAGTACATTTACAAGAGTTGTGTGTAATGTTTTGTCAATTCAAAGACAGGGTCACCAAAACCATAAAACCAGCTAAAATGATGCACTAACCTTTTACAATCTCCATCAGATGACACTCCTAGGACATTATGTTAGACAATGCATGCATTTTTAGTTCTATCAAGTTCATATTTATATCCAAAAACAGCGTTTTACTATGGCATTGATGTTGAGGAAATCGTTTCCCTCCAATAACCGGGAGTCAAGTCAGCGTCACAAATTAAATAATTAAAATTAGAAAACATTGGTAAAATATTATATTGTCATTTAAAGAATTATAGATTTACATCTCTTGAACGCAATCAACTTGCCAGATTTAAAAATAACCTTACTGGGAAATCACACTTTGCAATAATCTGAGCACTGCGCCCAGAAAAATACGCGTTGCGATACAGACTAGACGTCATGTTGGGGAGATCTAAAATCGAAAATACTATGTAAATAATCCATTACCTTTGATTCTCTTCATCAGATGTCACTTCCAGGTATCACAGGTCCATAACGAATGTAGTTTTGTTCAAAAAAGCTCATCATTTATGTCCAAAAATCTCCGTCTTGTTAGCACATGATCTAAGCCAGCCGGACTTCTCGTCATGAACGAGGGGAAAAAATATATTTCCGTTCGTTCAAACATGTCAAACGTTGTATAGCATAATTCATTAGGGCCTTTTTAAACCAGAACATGAATAATATTCAAGGTGGACGAATGCATACTCTTTTATAACGTATTGGAACGAGGGTACCCAACATGAACTCGCGCGCCAGGTGTCTAATGGGACATCATCGTTCCATGGCTCTTGTTCGGTCAGATCTCCCTCCAGAAGACTCAAAACACTTTGTAAAGGCTGGTGACATCTAGTGGAAGCAATAGGAAGTGCCAAAATATTCCTCAGCCCCTGTGTTTTTCAATGGGATAGGTTTAAAGTCAATACAACACATCAGGTATCCACTTCCTGTCAGAAAATGTCTCAGGGTTTTGCCTGCCAAATGAGTTCTGTTATACTCACAGACACCATTCAAACAGTTTTAGAAACTTTAGAGTGTTTTCTATCCATATATAATAAGTATATGCATATTCTAGTTACTGGGTAGGATTAGTAACCAGATTAAATCGGGTACATTTTTTTTATCCAGACGTGCAAATGCTGCCCCCTAGCCCTAACAGGTTAAAATTGCAACTGGCCAAAAACGTAGCATCCTACATAAAACAATAATTTTAAAGAAAAAAAGGAGACATCTGAATGTCTGTGTCAGGAGTCTAGGGATAGCCTGCTCCTGTAAAAATAAAATACTGTCAGCTTGAGACCTAAATAGACCTGGATAAGCACTCACAATACGGTTCGTTTTTACTACAGTAAATATAGTTATATAGGCCACTAAGTTACTAACTCAATGGGAAAAGTTGCATTTCCCTATGACATGATCTTGTGGATGTCAGGTTAGATGGATGTGATTTTAATGCGCAGGCAGTCCTTGATTGACTTATGTGAAATCCGGGTACTGTCGTGGGTCAATCTTGCGTTCATAGAGGAAAAAGAGGACTCACAGGTGAAAGTTGATCCAAACATTGTTAGCACATAAAATGCACATTTTTATTGTTCTGTGTTCCTCTGAGCATGCCTCCCAAAATGCACACAAGGCCTCTGCACTCCTGAGCGCATCCCTGATTTGGCTCGAGGTCTGTAATTCAATCAGCTTAGTTTGAATTGCGGCCTCATCCAGCGAGGGTATAGTTTTCTTAGCAGGGGTGGAGAATTCTCCACCTGGGCGGACTGTGACAGGATCACGTACAAACGCAATGATGTCCTTGGGCATGCTGTAGTCTTCAAATCTGGTGGAGAAGTTGTCCCTTATCTGCTTGATGAAATGTTCCATCACCTCTGTGACAATGCTGCGGCCTGGTCCCTCTGTCTGTCATTTCTTCATTTCATTTCTTAATTTCTGACTAGTCCAAATCGAAAACTCAAGTATCCTAGTAAAGGCCTCAAGTTTTTCCACCATGCACACCACTGATTTTCCTCTTCCTTGTAACTGTAGATTTAATCAGTTTAAGTGACAGAATATGTCAGCCAAATAAGCAGTGTGTGTAGCTTGCAGTTAACGCTTCAATGTTTTCTGCGCCGGGCCTCTGTCTGTGGCGGGAAGGCCACTTTGAAAGTTTAATGCTTAGATTCATAATGAACATTGAATTCTTTCCGAACAGCGTCATTTTCATTGCAAATAAGACACACTGGCTTGACATTGGGAAGTGATGGTAAGATGAAAGCATATCAACTGTCCATTCTTCCTCAAAACTTCGATTTTCATTATCCACCTTTCTTTTGATACTTTTTGAGAGTGACATTTTCTCTTGCTATCAAGCTAATTGTACTGAACGAATGTTGACATTAAAAAAAGTAGTGTAGCTACGTAAACCTGTTTTTCCCCATCAATCAACGCACAGAAATAGACGAAAATAATAATTGAATAGAGACATTGGTGATTTTATGAGTGCTATTGTCACTGAATTATTATGTACTAATCAGATGTGTTAAAAATGTTGTTGAATTTGTAGTGTAGGCCAATTAATTGTGCTAATATTATATGCTAATTTGGTTCTGGCCTGCCGACTATTAGCTCAGAAAAAATGAAGTATTTGGCGAAATCCAAACACTGCATTCCACAGTAAGAACCTCATACCAAAATTCAAGCATGATGGTGGTAGTGTGCTGGTTTCGGGATGCTTTGCTGCCTCAGGACCTGGACGACTTGCCTTAATAGAAGGAACCATGAAAATATGCAAAAATGAAGAAAATCAGAAAGGGTCAAATACTTTTTCACAGCACAGTAAATTACTTTTTTCCTCTTATAGTTTGACTATTTTAAACCTTCTCACCATTAGTTAACTGAGCAACTACAATCTGAGGTGTTCTTCTTTGGGATATTGACGAATACAGTTACATAACTCATAAAGCCATGTGACATGTCATCTCTCCAAGTGGACAATTGCTCTTGTCTCTTTCAGAGAGCCTCATCCTTGTGGATAGAGGAAAATAGACCAACTTGAAAACTTCTACATAAGTCTCATCATGCGCGGCTGTAGGACGATATCTATGGAGCTAATAAAGTTGAAGTGGAGCTCTCTAGACAATACCCACAGTACATTAGAGCTTGCTGCTATATCTCCAGACCCAGACTCACTTCAGACACTGTGAAAATATACTTTCCTTGCTTAGGTAATTCGTTCTCAAGATCCAGGATATTGAATATACTTATTTGTCCAAGTCAATATACTCCAGGTGTTTGATGCACATTGTACACATTTTCAGTTTTCTCCATCTCACTGGATCTTCAAACTACAGTAATTGACCAAAAACAGTAGTCTGGGTCCAATGTAGTGGGAGAGATGATGACCTTCTTGGACTCTGCGTCAGCGAGTGGCTGGCGTGGGAGCACAGCGTTCGGTCAATCACAATTTATGCCATTGTCCACATAGACGGCCATATGTTTGCATTTCAAATAGCATGGCACAACCTGAGCTCGCACCTCCAGCCCTGGGTGGGACGCTCCTGTGAAGCACAGGAGATATAATTTATCTCCTGGCACCTTCAAGGCTGAAAGTGATAAAATTGGACCTGACGTTGTGAATGTAATTGTGTGAACTAAATTGTCATGTTTGGTTTGTTTCAAGAGCTCATAAAGAGCTGAACAGTTTGACATCTGTTGTTGTGCTGTACGTGTTCTGGTTGATATATTTTTACAGCAACTGGGTCTATGTTGTATGAAGGGGTTTCCGCTTATCAGATGGGACAATTCCTGTATCCAGTTGTTACACTGAAATGTAGGAATGTGATAATCAGATTATTATATGGGTGTGATGTGCTGCCTTTTGTCTTCCTCCAGAAAAGTGCAAAGTAATGTTAATTTAGGGTGAGTTTCCATTTTTCCATGGATACAAGGTCTGAGCCTCTTTTGTTCAGTGAGAAATTTGTATCCAAGCCTCCTGTGTGTACCAGACAGACATAGCTTTTTTCTCTTAGAGATTATTCTGAACTAAAGACACTTAACCACGTAAATCTTAGCCTATTGGTGATAGTACCTTTACTGTTTTATTGAATCCTGTATCATTTATTTCATGTACATTGTAATTGTTTTGAGTGTTAATTCATACTTTATTATGCTCAAAGCGGGCAAAGAAGGTGTTTAGCTTGTCCGGGAGCAAGACGTCGGTGCCCACGACATGGCTGATTTTCCCTTTCTAATCCGTGACTGTCTGTAGACCCTGCCACATACGTCTCGTGTCTGAGCCATTGAATTGTGACTCCACTTTGTCTCTGGACTGACATTTTGCCTGTTTGACAGCCTTACTGTCACGTCCTGACCAGTGAAAAGGGTAATTTGCCATAGTAGAATGGTCAGGGCGTGGCAGGGGGGTTGTTTTGTGTGTTTTGGGGTTTTCTGGTTCAAGGGGAATTTGTTCTAGTTTTTATTTTCTATGCTTCGTTTTCCATGTTTGGCCGAGTATGGTTTCCAGTCAGAGGCAGGTGTCTTTCGTTGTCTCTGATTGGAAGCCATACTTAGGCAGCCTGTTTTTCTTTGGGTTTTGTGGGTGGTTATTTTCCGTTTAGTTGTTTTACCTGATGGAACTGTTGGTCGTTGTTATTTTGCTGTTTAAGTGTTCTCTTAACCTCTCTAGGGTATGTGGGACGAAATCGTCCCACCTACTCAACAGCCAGTGGAATCCCGTGGCGCGATATTCAAATACCTTAGAAATGCTATTACTTCAATTTCTCAAACATATGACTATTTTACACCATTTTAACTTCTTTAGGGCCGGCGGGACGAAAACGTCCCACCTACGTAACAGCCAGTGGAATCCTGTGGCGCGTTATTCAAATACCTTAGAAATGCTATTACTTCAATTTCTCAAACATATGACTATTTTACACCATTTTAAAGACAAGACTCTCGTTAATCTAACCACAGTGTCCGATTTCAAAAAGGCTTTACAACGAAAGCAAAACATTAGATTATGTCAGCAGAGTACCCAGCCAGAAATAATCAGACACCCATTTTTCAAGCTAGCATATAATGTCACAAAAACCCAGAAGACAGCTAAATGCAGCACTAACCTTTGATGATCTTCATCAGATGACACACCTAGGACATTATGTTATACAATACATGCATGTTTTGTTCAATCAAGTTCATATTTATATCAAAAACCAGCTTTTTACATTAGCATGTGACGTTCAGAACTAGCATACCCCCCGCAAACTTCCGTGGAATTTACTAAATTACTCACGATAAACGTTCACAAAAAGCATAACAATTATTTTAAGAATTATAGATACAGAACTCCTCTATGCACTCCATATGTCCGATTTTAAAATAGCTTTTCGGTGAAAGCACATTTTGCAATATTCTCAGTAGATAGCCCGGCATCACAGGGCTAGCTATTTAGACACCCAGCAAGTTTAGCACTCACCAAAGTCAGATTTACTATAAGAAAAATGTTATTACCTTTGGTGTTCTTCGTCAGAATGCACTCCCAGGACTTCTACTTCAATAACAAATGTTGGTTTGGTTCAAAATAATCCATAGTTATATCCAAATAGCGGCGTTTTGTTCGTGCGTTCAAGACACTATCCGAAAGGGTAAATAAGGGTTACGAGCATGGCGCATTTCGTGACCAAAAATTTCTAAATATTCCATTACCGTACTTCGAAGCATGTCAACCGCTGTTTAAAATCAATTTTTATGCCATTTTTCTCGTAAAAAAGCGATAATATTCTGACCGGGAATCTGCGTTTAGGTAAACAGACGAAAGAAAATAAAGCATGGGGTCGACTCGGGCACGCGCCTAAGCCCATAGTACTCTGATCGGCCACTTGCCAAAAGCGATAATGTGTTTCAGCCAGAGGCTGCCTCGATATCGTTCAGCTTTTTCCCGGGCTCTGAGAGCCTATGGGAGCCGTAGGAAGTGTCACGTTAGAGCAAAGATCCTCAGTCTTCAATAAAAAGAGCCCAGATGAACAACAACTTGTCAGACAGGCCACTTCCCATATAGAATCCTCTCAGGTTTTTGCCTGCCATATGAGTTCTGTTATACTCACAGACACCATTCAAACAGTTTTAGAAACTTTAGGGTGTTTTCTATCCAAAGCCATTATTAATTATATGCATATTCTAGTTACTGGGCAGGAGTAGTAACCAGATTAAATCGGGTACGTTTTTTATCTGGCCGTGTCAATACTGCCCCCTAGCCCTAACAGGTTAAAGACAAGACTCTCGTTAATGCTAGTTAGTGCTAGATTTACCACTAGAAGGCATCTTTGAGAAGCATTTGACAGTCTTTTTAAAATTGTCTGTACTAGAGATTTGAAAACCTTTTTTGTAAGAACATAGTATATGGGATTAATTTTAAGAAATGTAGCGTAATTAATTTGATTCATATTATGCTGTTCTATTCCAAGAAAAACGAAACCCTCAGGGTTTCCGTTAGGAAAATATGACGCTGTACAACATGACCGGTCGGGAGTAGGCTACAGTACTAAGAGCAAAATAATCCTAACATTTCCACACACTAATTGTAAGTTAACCAATACCCAAATGGAGATTCAGTAAAAATAAAAATCTCATTGATTTATCAAGATGTGTCCCCATGCTTGTCTCAGAGCAGTGTGAAACGGTGCTGAAATAGTTGACCAAACATGGTATAGGCTATTGCCTTTCAACCCTATTGCTTCTATCTTCAATATGTTTTAAATGCCACAATGTCACAAATAATTGAACACACACAATTCTTAAAACTCTAAGAAGGGCAATAGGAGGTGATCTGCATAGGATGTTAAACTGACATTCTTATTACTATATTCCACGTGTTACTGTGTGTGTGTTAGGATTCTCTCTGTCTCTGTCTCTCTAAATGCTCGGCTATGAAAAGCCAACTGGCATTTACTCCTAAGGTGCTGACCGGTTGCACCCTCTATAACCACTGTTTATATTATTTGACCCAGCTGGTCATCTATGAATGTCTGAACAGCTTGAAAAATTATTTAGCCTTTATGGCCATGTTCTCTTATAATCTCCAACCAGTTTGGATTTAACAAACCTCCAAACGAGCTTCAATGCCATACAACACTCCTTCATTGGCGTCCAACTGCTCTTAAACGCTAGTTAAACTAAATGCATGTTTTCAACCGATTGCTGCCCGCAACTGCCCGCCCACTTGGCATCACTACTCTGAACGGTTCTGACTTAGAATATGTGGACAACTACAAATACCTAGGTGTCTGGTTAGACTGTAAACTCTCCTTCCAGACTCACATTAAGCATCTCCAATCAAAAATGTAATCTAGAATCGGCTTCCTATTTCGCAACAAAGCATCCTTCACTCATGCTGCAAAACATACCCTCGTAAAACTGACTATCCTACCGATCCTTGACTTCGGCGATGTCATTTACAAAATAGCCTCCAACACTCTACTCAGCAAATTGGATGTAGTCTATCACAGTGCCATCCATTTTGTCACCAAAGCCCCATATACTACCCATCACTGCGACCTGTAAGCTCTCGTTGGCTGGCCCTCGCTACATATTCGTCACTAAACCCACTGGCTCCAGGTCATCTATAAGTCTTTGCTAGGTAAAGCCCCGCCTTATCTCAGCTCACTGGTCACCATAGCAACACCCACCTGTAGCACGGGCTCCTGCAGGTATATTTCACTGGTCATCCCCAAAGCCACGTTTCCTTCCAGTTCTCTGCTGCCAATGACTGGACCGAATTGCAAAAATCACTGAAGCTGGTTTATTACAATTCCCTCCCTAACTTTAAGCATCAGATGTCAGAGCAGCTTACAGATCATTGTACCTGTACACAGCCCATCTGTAAATAGCCCACCCAACTCCCCATATTGTTATTTTTTGTTTTGCTCTTTTGCACCCCAGTATCTCTACTTGCACGTCACCATCTGCACATCTATCACTCCAGTGTTAATGCTAAATATTAATTATATTTCCGCTATGGCCTATGTATTGCCTTACCTCCCTAATCTTACTAAATTTGCACACACTGTACATTGATTTTTCTATTGTGTTATTGACTGTGTTTGTTTATCCCATGTGTTTCTCTGTGTTGTTGCTATTGTCGCACTGCTTTGCTTTATCTTGGCCAGGTCGCAGTTGTAAATGAGAACTTCTCAACTGGCCTACCTGATTAAATAAAGGTGAAATAATAAAATAAAAAAGGCTAAAACTGGAGAGTGTAGAGAGTATAGAGATATTGTTATCCAAGTCGGCACCAACAATGTTAGGATGAAACAGTCAGAGATCACCAAGCGCAACATAGCTTCAGCGTGTAAATCAGCTAGAAAGATGTGTCGGCATCAAGTAATTGTCATCTGGCCCCCTCCCAGTTAGGGGGAGTGATGAGCTCTACAGCAGAGTCTCACAACTCAATCGCTGGTTGAAAACCATTTTCTGCCCCTCCCAAAAGATAGAATTTGTAGATAATTGGCCCTCTTCCTGGGACTCACCCACAAACAGGATCAAGCCTGGCCTGCTGAGGAGTGACAGACTCCATCCTAGCTGGAGGGGTGCTCTCATCTTATCTATGAACATATACAGGGCTCAAGCTCCACAATGAGATAGGGTGCAGGCCAGGCAGCAGGCTGTTAGTCACCCTGCCAGCTTAGTGGAGTCTGCCACTAGCATAGTCAGTGTAGTCAGCTCAGCTATCCCCATTGAGACCATGTCTGTGCCTCGATCTAGGTTGGGCAAAACTAAACATGGCGGTGTTCGCCTTAGCAATCTCACTGGAATAAAGACCTCCTCCAATCCTGTCATTATTGAAAGAGATTGTGATCTCACATCTCAAAATAGGGCTACTCAATGTTAGATCCCTCACTTCCAAGCCAGTTATAGTCACTGATCATAATCTTGATGTGATTGTCCTGACTGAAACATGGCGTAAGGCTGATGAATTTGTTGTGTTAAATGAGTCTCTCCTCCTGGTTACACTTGTGACTATATCCCCCGCGCATCCCACAAAGGTGGAGGTGTTACTAACGTTTACGATAGCAAAAATGTTTTCATCTTTTGAGCTTCTAGTCATGAAATCTATGCAGCCTACTCAATCACTTTTTATAGATACTGTTTACAGGCGTCCTGGGCTGTATACAGCGTTCCTCACTGAATTCCCTGAATTCCAATCGGACCTTGTGGTCATGGCAGATATAATTTTTTGGGGTGAATTTAATATTCACATGGAAAAGTCCACAGACCCACTCAAAAAGGCTTTCGGAGCAATCTTCGACTCAGTGGGTTTTGTCCAACATGTCTTCGGACCTACTCACTGCCACAGTCATACTCTGGACCAAGCTTTGTCCCGTGGAATAAATATTGTGGATCTTAATCTCCAATCCAAACTTAAATCTAGAATCGGCTTCCTATTTCGCAACAAAGCATCCTTCACTCATGCTGCCAAACATACCCTCGTAAAACTGACTATCCTACCAATCCTTGACTTCGGTGATGTCATTTACAAAATAGCCTCCAACACTCTACTGAGCAAATTGGATGCAGTCTATCACAGTGCCATCCATTTTGTCACCAATGCCCCATATACTACGCATGACTGTGACCTGTATGCTCTCGTTGGCTGGCCCTTGCTTCATATTTGTCGCCAAACCCACTGGCTTCAGGTCATCTATAAGTCTTTGCTAGGTAAAGCCCCACCTTATCTCAGTTCACTGGTCCCCATAGCAGCACCCACCCGTAGCACGTGTTCCAGCAGGTATGTTTCACTGGTCAACCCCAAAGCCAATTCCTCTTTTGGCCGCCTTTCCTTCCAGTTCTAAGTTGTCAGTGACTGGAACAGATTGGAAAAATCACTGAGGCTGGAGACTCATATCTCCCTCACTAACTTTAAGCACCAGCTGTCAGAGCAGCTCACAGATCACTGCACCTGTACATAGCCCATCTGTAAATAGCCCATCCAACTACCTCATCTCCATACTGTTATTTTTTATTTTTTTAATTTTTTGCTCCTTTGCACCCCAGTATCTCTACTTGAACATTCATCTTCTGCACATATATCACTCCAGTGTTTAATTGCTAAATTGTAATTATTTCACCATTACGGCCTATTTATTGCCTTACCTCCCTAATCTTACCTCATTTGCACACACTGTATATAGACTTTTTCAATTGTGTTATTGACTGTATGTTTGTTTATTCCATGTGTAACTCTGTGTTGTTGTTTATGTCGCACTGCTTTGTTTCATCTTGGCCAGGTCGCAGTTCTAAATGAAAACTTGTTCTCAACTAGCCTACCTGGTTAAATAAAGGTGAAATTTAAAAATAAGTATGTTTTACCTCATAATCCTAGACTATCGGACCACCATTTTATTACGTTTGCAATCACAACAAATAGTCTGCTCAGACCACAACCAAGGATCATCAAAAGCCGTGCTATAAATTCTCAGACAAGCCAAAGAATCCTAGATGCCCTTCCAGACTCCCTCCACCTTCCCACGGACGTCAGAGTACAAAAATCGGTTAACCACCTAACTGAGGAACTAAATTTAACCTTAGATGCAGTCGCACCCCTAAAAACAAAAAACATTTGTCATAACAAACTAGCTCCCTGGTATACAGAAATTACCCGAGCCCTGAAGCAAGTTTCCAGAAAATTGGAACGGAAATGGCACTCCACCAAACTGTAAGTCTTCTGACTAGCTTGGAAAGACAGTACTGGGCAGTATCGAAGAGCCCTCACTGCTGCTCGATCATCCTATTTTTCCAACCTATTTGAAGAGAATAAGAACAATCCAAAATGTATTTTTGATACTGTTGCAAAGCTAACTAAATAGCAGCATTCCTCAAGAGAGGATGGCTTTCACTTCAGCAGTGATACATTCGTGAACTAGAAAACAAATTACGGACTCCTCTTTAAATCTGCGTATTTCTCCAAAGCTCTGTTGTCCTGAGTCTGCACAACACTGCCAGGACATACGATCAAGGGAGACACTCAAGTTTTTTAATATTATATCTCTTGACACATTGATGAAAATAGTCTTGGCCTTTAAACCTTCAAACTGCATACTAGACCCTATTCCAACTTACTACTGAAAGAGCTGCTTCCTGTGCTTGGCCCTCCTATGTTGAATATAATAAATGGCTCCCTAACCACCGGATGTACACCAAACTCTCTAAAAGTTGCAGTAATAAAGCCTCTCTTGAAAAATCCAAACCTTCACCCAGAAAATATCAAAAACTATCTGCATATATCGAATCTCCCATTCCTCTCAAAACATTTTGAAAAAGCTGTTGCGCAGCACCTCACTGCCTTCCTGAAGACAAACAATGTATATGAAACGCTTCAGTCTGGTTCTGGCCTTTCTAGTGAGTTTTTCCTATCCACCATGCTTCTACATCTGCATTGCTTGCTGTTTGGGGTTTTAGGCTTGGTTTCTGTACAGCACTTTGTGACATCGGCTGATGTAAAAAGGGCTTTATAAATAAATGTGATTTGATTGATCCAAGCTTGACGATTTTCTCCTTTGTAGACATTTAACAGCCTGAAGAATCTCATCAGTTGTTATGCCTTTTTTTGTGATTTTGTCCCATCATCTAACAATGTAGGTAGCTCAATGTTAGAACCTTTCTTTTTTGATTGGTACAACTTGTAATACAAATCTTTTGATTTCTATGGGGTCTGTAGCAATATTGCAATCCAGATTTAAAATCTTAGGGATAGCTTTATCTTCTTATTTTCATATTTGCCAGGCTAAGGGTGTCCTTGCTGATTCACCTTGGTTCACATACTGATGTCAGTATATCTCTTTCCACTGACTGAGTATTGATCAAGTTGCATTTCAGTTTGTCCAGGTGGTGTAGGATATCTGAACTTCTGTTTGTGCTACTCTTTTTTTCTAGATTTGTTATTTCCAATTCCAGGGAGTCCAGCTCCTTGCTAGCTTCCTTTCTTTTAGCTGTGGAAAATGATATGATATGCTCTCTAAGGAATGCTTTAAATATATCCCAGATAATAAGTGAGCACATATTCTCACCCATGTTAGTCAATATAAAATATCCAGCTGTTGGTTAATAAACTCAGTGAAACTCTTATCTCCCAAAAGTAAGGAGTCAACCCGTCATCTTGTAGGTGGGGAGAGTGGTCTGACATTATTCTTGGGAGGTATTCACATTCTGATATGCAATTGATTGAGTGGGATAAGGAAGAAGTCAAACCTAGAATAGGAATCATGGACCTGGGAGTAATAGGAGTAGTCCCTGACTGTGGGGTGTAGTGTTTTCCACACTTCACAAAGACCCAGATCTATAGCATTGTGGCTCAAGGCCTTGGCCACATTTAGAAGAGAGCCTCCCCTTGTAGATGATTTATCAAGTGTTGTATCAAAAGTACAATTAAAATCACCCCCCCAGATTACTTGGATCTTAAAATCATTTAACTTTAAGCTAATATTGTTTACGAACTTACGATCATCTTGATTAGGGCAGTAGAAATTGAGTAACACAACTTCCTCTTGATTCAAAACACCCTTTATCAATACATGTCGTCCTCTGTATCGAACACTACTTCTTCGGGCTGAAACAATATATTTTTATTTACTAAGATGGCAACCCCCCTTGCATTAGTTGTGTAAGAGGACTAAAAGACATTCCCAACCTAGGCCCTTTTAAGATTCTCGTGGCCAGCGGCAGAGATGTGTGTCTCCTGCAGAAAGGCAATACTGACTTTATGCTTCTTAATATATTGCAAGATACTCACGTTCCATGTCAAAAATGTATAGTGGATTTTATAGTGTATTTATTACATTATTTTACAGAGATGAGATGTACTTTGAAGTGCAAAGTGTAGGAATAGGCCTACAGGTGAAATCAGTAATTGATATAGACATGGTGGCGTAGCAGGAATATTAGAATGCCATGAACCAAGAGTTCAAATGCCAGGGGAGAACATGTTAAATAATAATTACTTTATGAATAAACAAACACAATGTAATCATGTATGCCAAAGTGTGTCAAATATGTTAGTTGAAAATACTGTATGTTAAAAGCACTTGTGTGTGTGGGTGTCCCTAACATTTCCAAAAGATAAAGATCTGTCATTGGATCAGTGGTTTACCAATCAGTGATCAGTCTTGGCAACAGGAACAAGGGGTGATGTGTAATGAAACTGGGGGGGGGGGGGGAATTGGGAATGTTTCTTTGCGACCGGAAACTAGACAGAAACCTCCAGGGGACCATGACAAAACGTCCCAAGGATGTTTAGGTGACCTTCAGGGTACTATGACACAACATCCCAAGATAGACTTAAAAAACGTCCTCTGAATAAAACGGGAACTAGGCAAAACTGACTTTATGCTTCTTAATAAACTCAGCAAAAAAAGAAACGCCCCTTTTTCAGGACCCTGTCTTTCAAAGATATGTAAAAATCCAAATAACTTCACAGATCTTCATTGTAAAGGGTTTAAACACCGTTTCCTGTGCTTGTTCAATGAACCATACATAATTAATGAAAATGCACCTGTGGAATGGTCATTAAGACACTAACAGCTTACAGAGGGTAGGCAACTAAGGTCACAGTTACGAAAACTTAGGACACTAAAGAGGCCTTTCTGCTGACTCTGAAAACACCAAAAGAAAGATGCCCAGGGTCCCTGCTCATCTGCGTGAACGTGCCTTAGGCATGCTGCAAGGAGGCTTGAGGACTGCAGATTTGGCCATTTGCAATATCCGTACTGTGAGACGCCTAAGACAGCGCTACAGGGAGACAGGACGGACAGCTGATTGTCCTCGCAGTGGCAGACCACATGTAACAACACCTGCACAGGATCGCTACATCCGAACATCACACCTGCGGGACAGGTACAGGATGGCAACAACAACTGCCTGAGTTACACCAGGAATGCACAATCCCTCCATCAGTGGTCAGACTGTCCACAATAGGCTGAGAGAGGCTGAACTGAGGGCTTGTAGGCCTGTTTTAAGGCAGGTCCTTACCAGACATCACCGGCAACAACGTTGACTACCGTCACTGGACCAGACAGGACTGGCAAAAAGTGCTCTTCTCTGATGAGTCACGGTTTTGTCTCACCAGGGGTGATGGTCGGATTTGCGGTTATTGTTGAAGGAATGAGCGTTACACTGAGGCCTGCACTCTGGAGCGGGATCGATTTGGAGGTGGAGGGTCCGTCATGGTCTGGGGTGGTGTGTCACAGCATCATCGGACTGCGCTTGTTGTCATTGCAGGCAATCTCAACGCTGTGCATTACAGGGAAGACATCCTCCTCCCTCATGTGGTACCCTTCCTGCAGGCTCATCCTGACATGACCCTCCAGCATGACAATACCACCAGCCATACTGCTCGTTCTGTGCGTGATTTCCTGCAAGACAGGAATGTCAGTGTCCTGCGATGGCCGGCAAAGAGCCCGGATCTCAATCCCATTGAGCATGTCTGGGACCTGTTGGATCGGAGAGTGAGGGCTAGTGTCATTCCTCCCAGGAATGTCCGGGAACTTGCAGGTGCCTTGGTGGATGAGTGGGGTAACATCTCACAGCAAGAACTGGCAAATCTAGTGCAGTCCATGAGGAGGAGATGCACTACAGTACTTAATGCAGCTGGTGGACACACTTGATACTCTTACTTGAGACTGTTACTTTTGATTTTGACTCCCCCTTTGTTCAGGGACACGTTATTCCATTTCTGTTAGTCACATGTCTGTGGAACTTATTCAGTTTATGTCTGGGTTGTTGGATCTTGTTATGTTCATACAAATATTTACACATGTTAAGTTTGCTGAAAATAAATGCAGTTGACAGTGAGAGGATGTTTATTTTTTTGCTGAGTTTATATGACATAATACTCATGTTCCATATCAAAAATGTATAATTTATTTTTATATTATATTTATTGTTTAAAGTTAGTAAGGGGCTTTTTATTTTCTTAGTAGTACAGAATTAGGTAGGAGGGTTAAGATTTTCTAAATGTTTGTTTCTTTATTAATTTAGTCTGTAAGCTGTGATTGACTACACACTCCAGTACAGTTGGTGGTGACATGCAGTGATTTATTTGAACCAGATCCTGCCCAAACGGGATCTGGCACCATTTAGTTTCGAACTGTTTCGTTCCGGAACCTATTTGTCAGGATCCGGTACCTCTCCTGGTATGAAAAATAATTGTAACTGTTTGCAATGTAAACAATCTAATAATAGCAATTCAAGTTGACTCCTCTGTAATGCTCCTGCCCCCTAAAAAATCGTAATGTGAAAACGTGCATGATATTCTTAGGATTCATTCATGCTGGGCCGGCCCGGGTTTATGGTTTCCACAACATTGCAGCATGTATAGACCAACGCATAGCCATTGCCAAGTTATAGAATTACTTCTGTCTGTTCGGAAATAAATAAAATACTTCAGAATACTACACCAGGAATAAGTCTATAAGTTAGCCACAGAGGATCAATAGCTTTTTAAAAATGTTTTAAAGCCTATCTGGGGATTGTGTGTAGCCCAATTACAAGGTATGCCTAGTGTCGGAACGGGGCAAATCTGTCAATGAACAGCATGCAGCCAAAACAGGCCTTTCACAATAGTTAAAATACAATCGCGGGAAAACACAGTTTGGAAAGCAAATGCATCCTGCTGAAAAGAGAAGACTAAGCTGTCTGTAGTATACCAAGTTATCAACTTCCAAATAGGTCTATTGGGCGAACAGCATTGTATTACAAAGTAAAAGAAGAGAGAGAGAAGCTTTTGGCACAAGCGTGAGCTGCGCATCATTGGATGAGTCAGTGAAACTGGAAAGCTTTTTTAGGAATATAATTTCCTCCTGATATTGTACAATATGTATGTCTCCACACACCTAAGCCTAGGCTTTTGATGGATTCAAGACATTGTTGTTTTTATTGATCTCAGATTCTCCATTTGTCAGTGTCAAAGTAAACAGTCATTTCGATCATTTGTGAGGTATTGAAATGCGTTTATACAAGGCCACATTTTTCCCAGACCCTAGGCTACAAAAATGTTTCCCCATGTGTGCAACTTCTGCAAGCACTTCTACTCTACTGCTCTATGCCATTACGCAAAAGTGATGATAATGCATGCAATGCAGATTTTTTTTCATGCACTGCCCAATTTACAAATTAAGCACTGGCGGCATACACTTATAACGTTTGTTTGTGGACCGCCATAATACCATAGAAGAAGAAGAAGACCTAGATTGACACCTGACACAGCAGGAACAAAGAATTTCCCTCTTCAATCAACGATGGTTAAGAGGTACGTTTTTAAGACATTCATGTCGAAATAGCTATGTAATTACCATTACAATGTGCACTTTATAAGGCAACTTACATAAAAGAAAAGATGTGACTGAAAGAGTAAAATAGTGTAGCGACAAACAATGGATTTGCACACTAAAATCTGTTGAATTGCCAGTGACTGACCAATCTCTTAACATACATATTTCTCTCTACAAAGACAACAACGACAGCACTGAAGGACATGATATTATACACATAATATTCAAACAAATGAATGTGCATGAACATAAACCCATATACCGTTTCAATGTCTGGTATTTTATTTAATGTCAGGTAGAATATAAGGCATGGACTGACACCAGCTCCATGACAGGGACCATCACGTGACGTCCTGACGACTGGTAAAACAAATGTCTTGAGAACATTTTACAAATGTCCTAACATGGTCCTTAATGACGTTCTTGGGATGTTGTGTCATGGTCCCATGGAGGTTTTTGTCTAGCTCAAATGTTGTCACGTGTAGTTTCATTGTATCAGGTATCACATGTTGACATTTTGCATCCCCATGTTGTCAAATTTCTTTCACCAGATCGTGTTTTCAAATGTCTGCTCAAATGTTGTTGCCTGATCACATGTGAAATGAATCTCAACATCAACTGTTTGGAGGAGACTGTGTGAATCAGGCCTTCATGGTCGAATTGCTGCAAAGAAACCACTACTAAAGGATACCAATAAGAAGAGACTTGCTTGGGCCAAGAAACACACGCAATGGACATTAGACTGGTGGAAATCTGTCCTTTTTGTCTGATGAGTCCAAATTTGAGATTTTTGCTTCCAACCGCCGTGACTTTGTGAAATGCGGAGTAGGTGAACGGATGATCTCTGGTGGTTCCCACCGTGAAGCATGGAGGAGGGGGTGCTTTGCTGGTGACACATTGTCTGTGATTTATTTAGAATTCAAGGCACACTTAACCAGCATGTCTACCACAGCATTCTGCAGCGATACGCCATTCCATCTGGTTTGCGCTTAGTGGGACTATCATTTGTTATCAAAAGGACAAATGACCCAAAACACACCTCCAGGCTGTGTAAACAAGAAGGAGAGTGATGGAGTGCTGGCCTCCACAATCACCCAATTGAGATGGTTTGGGATGAGTTGGACCGCAGAGGAAGAGCAGCAAACAAGTGCTCAGCATATGTGGGAACTCCGTCAAGATTGTTGGAAAAGCATTCCATGTAAAGCTGGATGAGAGAATACCAAAAGTGTGCAAAGCTGTCATCAAGGTAAAGGGTGGCTACTTTGAAGAATCTCAAATATAAAATATATTTGGATTTGTTTAACCTGTTGGGAATAGGGGGCAGTATTTACACGGCCGGATAAAAAACGTACCCGATTTAATCTGGTTACTACTCCTGCCCAGTAACTAGAATATGCATATAATTATTGGCTTTGGATAGAAAACACCCTAAAGTTTCTAAAACTGTTTGAATGGTGTCTGTGAGTATAACAGAACTCATATGGCAGGCAAAAACCTGAGAAGATTCCATACAGGAAGTGACCTGTCTGACAAGTTCTTGTTCATCTTGGCTCTTTTTATTGAAGACTGAGGATCTTTGCTGTAACGTGACACTTCCTGCGGTTCCCATAGGCTCTCAGAACCCGGGAAAAAGCTGAATGATATCGAGGCAGCCTCTGGCTGAAACACATTATCGCCTTTGGTAAGTGGCCGATCAGAGGACACTTACCAAAGGCGATAAGTCGACCCCATGCTTTATTTTCTTTCGTCTTTTTACCTAAACGCAGATTCCCGGTCGGAATATGGCATAAAAATGGATTTTAAACAGTGGTTGACATGCTTCGACGTACAGTAATGGAATATTTAGAATTTTTTTGTCACGAAATGCGTCGTGCGCGTCACCCTTCTTTACCATTCGGATAGTGTCTTGAACGCACGAACAAAACGCCGCTATTTGGATATAACTATGGATTATTTGGGACCAAACCAACATTTGTTATTGAAGTAGAAGTCCTGGGAGTGCATTCTGACGAAGAACAGCAAAGGTAATAACATTTTTCTTATAGTAAATCTGACTTTGGTGAGTGCTAAACTTGCTGGGTGTCTAAATAGCTAGCCCTGTGATGCCGGGCTATCTACTGAGAATATTGCAAAATGTGCTTTCACCGAAAAGCTATTTTAAAATCTGACATAGCGAGTGCATAGAGGAGTTCTGTATCTATATAATTCTTAAAATAATTGTTATGCTTTTTGTGAACGTTTATCGTGAGTAATTTAGTAAATGTTTAGTAAATTCACCGGAAGTTTGCGGGGGGTATGCTAGTTCTGAACGTCACATGCTAATGTAAAAAGCTGGTTTTTGATATAAATATGAACTTGATTGAACAAAACATGCATGTATTGTATAACATAATGTCCTAGGTGTGTCATCTGATGAAGATCATCAAAGGTTAGTGCTGCATTTAGCTGTGGTTTGGATTTATGTGACATTATATGCTAGCTTGAAAAATGGGTGTCTGATTATTTCTGGCTGGGTCCTCTGCTGACATAATCTAATGTTTTGCTTTCGTTGTAAAGCCTTTTTGAAATCCGACAGTGTGGTTAGATTAACGAGAGTCTTGTCTTTAAAATGGTGTAAAATAGTCATATGTTTGAGAAATTGAAGTAATATCATTTCTAAGGTATTTGAATAATGCGCCACAGGATTCCACTGGCTGTTACGTAGGTGGGACGATTTCGTCCCGCCGACCCTAGAGAGGTTAACACTTTTCTGGTTACTACATGATTCCATATGTGTTATTTCATAGTTTTGATGTTTTCACTATTATTGTACAATGTAGAAAATAGTCAAATAAATAAAAACCCTTGAATGAGTAGGTGTGTCACAACTTTTGACTGGTTCTGTATCTGGTCCGCTTTCTGTGTATCCCAGCAGTTATTGTTATTTAAAGGTGATGGAAACTTTTACAATATGAATACAATGCAGGTATTTATTGACTTTAGTTTGGAGGACAGTGCATCAATTATCCCCTTGTAAAAGATAGATCACAGAACTGTGAAGGACATATCAGACAGCTGTGAAACGATATAAAGCACAGACAGTACCTCTGTAATTGTCATGGAATTTCTCGTCTGAGCTTCCAAAAAAGTGTTGGTTTGGAGGTGATTAGATGCGTCTCAAATGATACCCTATTTACAAGGCTTTGGCCGGAAGTAGAATACTATCTGGGGAAAAGGGTGTCATCAGAGTTTTTCATGGTGGTCACATTGATGGAAATCTGAACCAGACTGGGCTGGAATAACGTTATAATCGATTATCAGGAGCACTGATTTTGAAAACTGTGACTTGTTATAACACAGATGCTCTTGGAGAGCTGCTGTGTGTGCAGGCATTTTAACAGTAACACATCTGATTCTAATATTCAGCTGATCATGGTCTTAAAGTTAGATCACAATTATTGGAAACAGGTGTGTTAGTGTTGGGCTCTCAAAGTTGGCTGTCCAGAGTTGGCCACCCCAGTTGGCCTACGATAGATCAGTCACCACAGCTTGTCACACAGGCTGTCACCTCAGGAGACATTGGGTACGTCCGGTCTGTCTGGGTTAGGACCGGTTATATTAAAACCATAATTTAGAAGAAGTTTGCAGGCAAAACCATTTTTCTCCTCTATCTCAGAGTGAAACTTTAGTAACAATCAGAGAGAAAGTCAATTAGCGTTAAAGATGTTTTCTGATTTAATAAATAACACCTGGAAACCTCCTTATGATATCATAGATACCAGAATCCTGGGGACTATATACTCTGAGATGAGAGGGGTGCACCAGCAACCTTGGCATGGCAGTGTAGTGTGTGTGTGTGCATATGTGTGTGTGACTTCACAGGCACAGCGAGTAGCAGAGTAATGAGTCAAAACTAAGAAAACATCTGCTGTGACACAGACGTGCAACCTCTCTGCAATAGATCTGTGAAGAGAGAGGGGAGAGGGAACGAGGAGAGGGGACTAGGAGTGGGCTTGAGAGGTTAAAAAGGGAGTTCAAAAGAGGGTGAGAGAAAGAGAGGGCCAACAGGGAAGAGAGAGAGAGAAGAAACCCTTAGCCACACTCGCCTCAGGAAACCAGCTACATTCACTCATTTACAGTGCCTTGCAAAAGTATTCATCCCCCTTGGTGTTTTTCCTATTTTGTATCATTACAACCTGTAATTTAAATAGATTTTTATTTGGATTTCATGTAATGGACATACACAAAATAGTCCAAATTGGTGAAGTGAAATTTAAAAAATGACTTGCTTCAGAAGTCACATAATTAGTTAGATTGCACACAGGTGGACTTTGTTTAGGTGTCACATGATCTCAGTATATATACACATGTTCTGAAAGGCCCCAGAGTCAACACCACTAAGGAAGGGGCACCACCAAGCAAGCGGCACCATGAAGACCAAGGAGCTCGCCAAACAGGTCAGGGACAAAGTTGTGGAGAAGTACAGATCAGGGTTGGATTATAAAAAAAAATCTGAAACTTTGAACATCCCATTGGAGCACCATTAAATCCATTATTAAAATAAGGAAAGAATATGGCACCACAACAAACCTGCCAAGAGAGGGCCGCTCAACAAAACTGGCATATCTCCTGTCTTATCCGATGTCCTGTGTGAATTTAAGTATGCTGTCTCTAATTCTCTCTTTCTCTCTCTCAGAGGACCTGAGCCCTAGGACCACGCCTCAGGACTACCTGGCATGATGACTCCTTGTTGTCCCCAGTCCACCTGGCCGTGCTGCTGCTCCAGTTTCAACTGTTCTGCCTGCGGCTATGGAACCCTGACCTGTTCACTGTGATTACTATTATTTGACCATGCTGGTCATTTATGAACATTTGAACATCTTGGCCATGTTCTGTTATAATCTCCACACGGCACAGCTAAAAGAGGACTGGCCACCCCTCATAGCCTGGTTCCTCTCTAGGTTTCTTCCTAGGTTTTGGCCTTTCTAGGGAGTTCTTCCTAGCCACCGTGCTTCTACACCTGCATTGCTTGCTGTTTGGGGTTTTAGGCTGGGTTTCTGTACAGCACTTTGATATATTAGCTGATGTAAGAAGGGCTATATAAAATATTTGATTTGATTTGAAGAAGGTACTCTGGTCAGATGGGACTAAAATTGAGCATTTTGGCCATCAAGGAAAACGCTATGTCTGGCGCGAACACAACACCTCTCATCACCCAGAGAACACCATCCCCACAGTGAAGCAGGGTGGTGGCAGCAGCAGCATCATGCTGTGAGGATGTGTTCATCGGCAGGGACTGGGAAACTGGTCAGAATTGAAGGAATGATGGATGGAAATTCTTGAGGGAAACCTGATTCAGTCTTCCAGAGATTTGAGACTGGGACGGAAGTTCACCTTCCAGCAGGACAATGACCCTAAGCATACTGCTAAAGCAACACTCGATTGGTTAAAGGGGAAACATTTAAATGTCTTGGAAATGGCTTAGTCAAAGCCCAGACCTCAATCCAATTGAGAATCTGTGGTATGACTTAAAGATTGCTGTACACCAGCGGAACCCATCCAACATGAAGAAGTAGGAGCAGTTTTGCCTTGAAGAATGGGCAAAAATCCCAGTGGCTAGACGTACCAATCTTATAGAGACATACCACAAGAGACTTGCAGCTGTAATTTCTGCAAAAGGTGGCTCTACAAAGTATTGACTTTGGGGAGGTGAATAGTTACAGTGAGGGAAAAAAGTATTTGATCCCATGCTGATTTTGTACGTTTGCCCACTGACAAAGAAATGATCAGTCTATAAATTTAATGGTAGGTTTATTTGAACAGTGAGAGACAGAATAGCAACAACAAAAATCCAGAAAAACGCATGTCAAGAATGTTATAAATTGATTTGCATTTTAATGAGGGAAATAGGTATTTGAAAGATTTCTGGCTCCCAGGTGTCTTTTATACAGGTAACGAGCTGAGATTAGGAGCACACTCTTAAAGGGAGTGCTCCTAATCTCAGCTAGTTACATGTATAAAAGACACCTGTTCACAGAAGCAATCAATCAATCAGATTCCAAACTCTCCACCATGGCCAAGACCAAAGAGCTCTCCAAGGATGTCAGGGACAAGATTGTAGACCTACACAAGGCTGGAATGGGCTACAAGACCATCACCAAGCAGCTTGGTGAGAAAGTGACAGCAGTTGGTGTGATTATTCGCAAATGGAAGAAACACAAAAGAACTGTCAATCTCCCTCGTCCTGGGGCTCCATGCAAGATCTCACCTCGTGGAGTTGTAGTGATCATGAGAACGGTGAGGAATTAGCCCAGAACTACAAGGGAGGATCTTGTCAATGATCTCAAGGCAGCTGGGACCATAGTCACCAAGAAAACAATTTGTAACACACTACACCGTGAAGGACTGAAATCCTGCAGCGCCCGCAAGGTCCCCCTGCTCAAGAAAGCACATATACATGCCCGTCTGAAGTTTGCCAATGAACATCTGAATGACTCAGAGGACAACTGGGTGAAAGTGTTGTGGTCAGATGAGACCAAAAGTGAGCTCTTTGGCATCAACTCAACTCGCCGTGTTTGGAGGAGGAGGAATGCTGCCTATTACCCCAAGAACACCATCCCCGCCGTCAAACATGGAGGTGGAAACATTATGCTTTGGGGGTGTTTTTCTGCTAATGGGACAGGACAACTTCACCGCATCAAAGGGACGATGGACGGGGCCATGTACCGTCAAATCTTGGGTGAGAACCTCCTTCCTTCAGCCAGGGCATTGAAAATGGGTCGTGGATGGGTATTCCAGCATGACAATGACCCAAAACACACGGCCAAGGCAACAAAGGAGTGGCTCAAGAAGAAGCACATTAAGGTCCTGGAGTTGCCTAGCCATTCTCCAGACCTTAATCCCATAGAAAATCTGTGGAGGGAGCTGAAGGTTTGAGTTGCCAAACGTCAGCCTCGAAACCTTAATGACTTGAAGAAGATCTGCAAAGAGGAGTGGGACAAAATCCCTCCTGAGATGTGTGCAAACCTGGTGGCCAACTACAAGAAACGTCTGACCTCTGTGATCGCCAACAAAGTACTAAGTCATGTTTTGCAGAGGGGTCAAATACTTATTTCCCTCATTAAAATGCAAATCAATTTATAACATTTTTGACATGCAGTTTTTTTCTGGATTTTTTTGTTCAAATAAACCTACCATTAAAATTATAGACTGATCATTTCTTTGTCAGTGGGCAAACGTACAAAATCAGCAGGGGATCAAATACTTTTTTCCCTCACTGTATGCACGCTCAAGTTTTCTGTTTCTTTGTATTATTTCTTGTTTGTTTCACAAGAAAAAATATTTTGCATCTTCAAAGGTGGTAGGCATGTTGTGTAAATCATATTATACAAACCCCCCAAAAATCTATTGTAATTCCAGGATGTAAGGGAACAAAATAGGAAAAATGCCAAGGGGGGTGAATACTTTCGCAAGCCACTGTATAAGTATGTTCACGAGGGTTATCAAGAGTAGCGCTGTTTATTCCCATTGACATTCATGAAAGACAAGTACTCCCTTAGGAGGCTGCAGACGTGTCAGGGGAGGCAGTCATTAGTCCTTTACTGGAAAAGTCTTTGTTGAAACAACAGTAAAAACGTAGATATTGATACTTGTTAGAGAGATAAACAGGCCTTCGTATTTTTGTATTTTATTTAACCTTTTCAATCTGTGGATCAGAGAATTGGCATTCACTAATCCCTGAGGGATGGAAATTAAGAATGGGCTCCACAGAGGGACAGAGACTGTGTTATTAGAGAATCTAGTCTGATGTGGTCTTTCTTTCTCTTTTTACCCTACAAAAGTAATTATGGCATTCCTTCCGAAAGATTGGTAGTTAGCCACTGGCTCACCAAGCACTGTACGTTCCCAATAAATGGCAGACTCATTTGGGTGTATGCATGTGCAGACCGACTGTGTGTTTGCTCTAGATGCTGTCTTTCTGCACTGGAAGCCACTGGCAACCTTGCTTCATTCACTCCACCAGTTGAGCTGGTGTGTGTGTGTGTGTGTGTGTGTGTGGAGGAAACACTGGCAGACTAGCCCCTATGCCTGATTAGCGAAGGCCTGCCTGTCGGGCTTGGAGGCTTGGCGTTTGTCCACCCTCTCCGTGGCCAGGTGGATGGATAGCTAAAACAACACTGGTCAAACCCAAACCTTTATTCATCCCTGCCTGCATCCTAACTAATGCCTAACACAGTCTTACTTTGTCATAACTCTACTGCAACGGTTTCCATTACTGTTTAACGTGGTCTAACATTTATTTCACAGACCCTAATACATAAGATTGTTTGATGACTTTCTAAATACCTTTCTGATAAATTTTAATCACTCTAAAAATACTTCCTTCAGACTGAAATTTGACATTACCTGATTTGACATATCTTGTGCTAAAACGTTTATTGAGATAATGGCAATAGGGTCAGATTCTAAAGATTCGTCAAATTATTTTACACATTTCTTTCTGATACCCTCAAGTTTACTAAAATAGAGAAACAGATAATCAAAACGTTTGATGGTCCATGTTAATAGTAACATGTATAAATCCATGTAATATCTTGTATAAATAGTGCAGGGACGATACCAGTATCGCAATACTCGGTAATATGGTGGCAAGGAACCAAAACACAAAGCAAATTTAACTTCTTTAGGAAAACAGCCCTAATAATGGAAACAAACATCATGATGTTGTCATGCAGAGTCACATTTGTTTATTTTCCAAGCTATAGCACACAATATTTTACATACAGCAGGTTTTTAACGGACCAACAAGTTTAGTATGCTTCGTGTTTGTTATATTTGCCATGGAAATAAAATGACGAGCCATCACGTAACTTCACCATTATAATAAAGGCTTTACAGAACGTAATCCACTGGAGCCTGGCCTGCACAATTCCCATCCTGGTTACTGATTTTCTGATTTAAAATACTTCTTGGAGATAAATAAAGTTAGTGTCATTGAAAATTCACAACAGTCGAGGCATAATTCGATCCAGGCCTCTGGGTTATCTAAGGTCTCAGGAAGCCCAGCAGTAGTCATCTCATTTTAAACGGGCCATCTTTGATTGATTTGCCCTACGTCTTGGAGGGGAATACGCAGGTTGATTCATCGAGACTATAAGTCAAACTGATCATGCAGGGCTTAAAGGGGCAATCTGCAGTTGCTACATCAATTTTGGGACAAACAAATGAATGTTATATACCCACTGATGCTTGAAGAATATATCTTATAAATGACTTATGAGGTTAGTTCAACTGTCGTACCCCATCAGAACACAAACTATAAGCTTGTTTTACTCCAATGTTTGTCAATAAAGTAAATATAAACAAACACTTTGTAGCCTCAAAAAATTGTTAAAACTATACATTTGATATCATGAATGGTCACTCCTTCCATCCATAGCTCTGTCTATGAATTTGAGAGTGCTTACATATCTCCAGCCTCTTCCCTCAGCTTTTTCTGAAGCAGTGGCAGGGACAGTACTTTATTATTATTTAAACTCCTGGTAGACGCTTTTAGTTTCAACACTCCTCTCCTGTGAAAGCCAGTTCTCGCTCTCCTATATCTCCTCCTTTCCTCCTCCCATCTCCCCCTCTTCAGTTTTGAATCTCCTCCTGCTCCTACTCCTCAGCTTGAGCCTCTCCTCTCCCCTCCATCCCTCCCGCTCTCCCTGTCCTCTCCTCTCTCGCTCGCTCCTCTGATTGAAAGCAGATAGTTTAGTCATCAATAAGGCTGAACAGAGCTGGCCAGCTAACTTCATTAACACTCTCCAGATGAAGCCGTCTCTATATAGCTGTCAGAGTCACACACACTTACACACGCATGCATTCAGGCTGGCACGCGGGCACAAATGCATACATGCACACACAGAATGTTCCTCCATGAAGCTTCCCTCCTTGACTACAATAAATCATATCCTTTGATTTTATTGCTTTTATGTTCATAAGTTAGAACGGAAACAAACCTGTATTTATTTTGTTTATTTATTTAGTTCGATTCCTCAGGCAGGCTGAAAGCACCGTAGGCCTATTTCTTCTTTGTCACATTGTCAGGTCCAGCTTCCAGGTCTTTGTTAATGGCCTTTGTCAGAGTGGAATGTAATACACCATGATCAAGTGACTCATTTCAATACGCATAAACATGCTGGAATATTTTCACTCACCATACTTAACATTGACTATGGCAAAGGGACCCTTAGATTTTTTTTTTTTACAGATGATAACAGTTATGTAGTTTAGAAGAGAGGTCTGTTGCCCTCCACAATACAGTGTGCGATGGTAGAATCTCACACATTTACTGTCAAACAATGGATATTAAACTGTATGTTCTCCCTTGTAGACTAGCCCTGCCTCTTTCTATCATCAGCCTTCTCAGAACTTTAGAGGGTTTTTTGGCAGCATCCCACAGGTTTCTCTGTAAAGATCCTAGCCGGCCCTGCCAAGCCTGTCTCTCTGTCTCTCTGCCGCTGTGACGGATTGAGGAATTTTGTTGGACATGAGAGTTCCAGAAAGTCTCTCTCTTAGTTCCATAGAGGCTCTGTGTGTTGCTGCTCCATTTCCTCCTGTCAGATATTGTATGTGTAAGTGTGTGTGGTGTGGTAAGAGTGTGTGAACAGTATGTATGTTTGTGCCTGCGTGTGTGCGCAATAAGATGTCACTGTCACACTGAGAGTGAACCCACGATCCTCTGCGCCGAAGAGTGCGTACCTACTAGTATTGAAGGCATCTCCCGACGCTTTGGGACCTGGACAAACGTTGAATACTGAAGGCTGTCTGGTGTGATCTCGCTAGTGTGCATGTGCGTGCGCGTGCGTGTGTATGTGTGAAGATAAAGATAACTTTCCCCGGTCAGTTAAACTCTATAGTGAAGCCTATCACTCACTGTCTCACTTTTTCATAGTAGTAGCTATTGTTTGCTCAAGCCCTCTTGCCCTCCATCTCCAGTCTAGCCATCACTTGATCTCTCTTGTTTTTGAAGGATTCAGTTGCTCCTTTACATTCCATTCAGCTCCAGTGTAATAACACCTGACTACTGCTTACAAAGCCTGGGACACGGGAGAAGCTATTCAAACTCTTCCATGTTTTCCAAGACTTCCAAGAAATTCCTCTGTCTACCCCAGTCTCTTGCACCCATACATTACCAGTCATCCATAAGCTGTTTTTATTACTTCAGATCTCACGCACCTCTGGTATAAAGCTTGATGTTTCAAAAGAGACGGTGAAGAAGTAATGTTACAATTTGTAGCTTTAAAGTAATGTTTAAGTGATGTCAAAGCTCTGATATCTTTATTTCCCCCCCATGCGTACATTAATTAGTGACTATGCCTTCACCATAAGGTCAAAGACTCCAACAATGTTTTCCAGAGGGTTGTTGTGAGCAGGTATGGTGGGAAGCTGACTGGATGGAGAAAACCCACTAAGATGAGTGTGGGAACGGATACAATAGTAGGCCCTATTTGATACTCTCGTACGACCATTGATTGAATAATGGCAGTGCTACACAAATGCTGGTGCGGTGGGCATGCAGGATGGAAAGAAAAAAGAGTGGGGCGATGGGTGGATAGAGAGAAAATGGAGGGTGGATGGAGGGATAGAGAAAAAGGGATGACATGAGTCATTGAATAGCAGTTAGATGAGTTGAGCAAAATTGTGAGATGTTTAGAATATGGCTGATATGAACTTCAATATGACTTTCAAATCAATATTACTTGAGTTTGTTGAGTCCATATTGCAGTTATAGAAAACGTAGGGAGCCAACAGTGAATCAGTGTTCAGTTCATGATGGACCCTTAGGGGGCAGTCTTTCACATAAAGAGATCAGGATATGTTGGTTGAAAATGAAATGTTTGTAATATAGCCACTAACTAATCTAAAACTAACTAAACAAAATTAATATTTTGATATGGGGTCATTGCATGTCACAAACAGTTTTATTTGTTAGACACATCCATGGAGTCACCCATGAGGCAATACAGAATTATTCAGGGTCAGATTTGGAACCATGATGGAATGGGATAGAACTAAGCCATAGAACTGGGAAGAATGGTCATAGAACTGGAATCAATTCATATGGTAATGACTAGAATGACATGAAGGCATACAGTGACGTTATAACCATCACGTTTCTCTAGGATGTATCTGTTAAGTAGAACCCACAGTGAATAAAGCTGAATGAAACAATACCAAATGATCACCCGCCAATCTCTCTCACTACAGATTGTATCAATTTATGAACCCATTTCTCTGAACAACAACACTGTGGTTATTAAAACAATAGCCATTGTACATAAAAATGATGTTTTTCCTTTCTGTGTTGTTGTCTTAGATCTGTCTTTATGATGTGTTGGGTTGTCTCTCTTGTCGTGATGTGTGTATTGCATTTTTTTTTAATCCCAGCACCCGTCCGCGCAGGAGGCATTTTGCCTTTTGGTAGGCTGTCATTGTAAATAATAATTTGTTCTTAACTGACTTGCCTAGTTAAATAAAGGTTCAATTTAAAATTCAACAAATAATGGGTGTTATTTGATAAGGAAGGCTTTTTCCTTTGTGCTTACTGTGATAAGAATATGGAAAGAAAAAGAGGGAGAGAGAGAATGAGAGGGGAGATAGAGAGAATACATTTCCATACAGTAAGTACAGTTCCATTATTGCACTATATAGGAAGCAGACATTTTAATATTTCATTACAGAATAATATTACATTGAATTTATATTGAAATAAAAAAGAGAATAGCTGATATAAGACGAGGTACAAGGTATACATTTGGCATTTAGCTGATGATTCATTATCTCTGAACTGGGGTGCAGCAGTATATGAATGGGATTATGTCCAGTGCTCTGTGACATTCTCTCACTACCTCGCTAACTCACACCTGTAGTTTATCATGCACGCATGCACGCACACATACAGACACACACCTGCAGCCCCAGGTTGCTGGCAGGGTCTGTGGAAGAACATGGACATAATCACAGATAGATGAAAAAGGAGATTCAAAAAGTGAGTTTAGTCTGGAAAAAAAAACATTCCTCGTAAAAAAATGTAAAATGCGAAACTTAAGGGGTTTGGCTCCTGGTTACGGACCTGCAAGGTATTACCGTACAATTTCCCAGAATGTTCTCAATTGGAGAGAAACGGTGAAAGGAAAAGCAGAGAACATATTTGGAAGGAAAGAGGGAAGAGAGGTTGAAAGAAAATATATAGATAGGAAAGCAATTTCCTTTCTAGGTCAAAACTGTTTTGGAAAATGATCTGAAAGTTATTTTATTAAAAAAATATATATTAATGGCATGTATTTTCTGATTACACCTATTACTGTAATAATGTGCTACCCTTACGGAAAAATCACATGAATTATACATGTGAACATGTGAAATGTTCCAAAAACAAGTGTTCATGTGATCTTATGTGAGGTTAATGTGATAACGTGACAACAAAAACATGTGATGACCTGTGAAGTGTTCCAAAAACACATTTTCATACGATTTAATGTGAAATTTCATGTGTTTTTTCTGTAAGGGTACTAAAATGGCATTCTGGCTGTGGAACCAAGTCAGAGGGGTTCTCCAGTAAACGCAGCAGGGGTGGCCATTAACTGTCACGGGGCGGCAGGTAGCCTAGCGGTTAAGATCGGGCCCGTAACCAAAAGGTTGCTGTTTCGAATCCCAGATCTGGTAAGGTGGAAAAATCTGCCGTTCTGCCCTTGAGCAAGGCAAACAACTGCTCCCTGGGCGCCGATGACGAGGATGTCGCACCTCTCTGATTCAGAGGGGTTGGGTGAAATGTGGAAGACACATTTCGGTTTAGTTAATTCAATTGTGCAACTGACTAGGTATCCCCTTTCCCCAACAACCCTTACGGACACACGACACATCCACAACACATTGCGGACCACCGCAAGGCCTCGTGTTCAAGGCACACACGTGTCAGACTTGACAGAGTATATGAACTATGTGACTGAGCTAATATTTGAATGCTGATCTAGTGCTTAGCAAGATCCCAGCACCCAGCTGATTTTACAACTGGGTTACAGACCCTGGGTTACAGGCCAACCCAGCGCCATGTCTGATTGACTGAAATCTGATGTCTGACCACCCCCTGACTTTACTGCATTGGTATCAGAAGTATGCAATTATGAAGCTATTAGAAGCTTGAATGTGCTAAAGGGATAGTTTAGCAGTGATGCTGAGGCTAATCTAGCACCTTAGAATAATACTTAGAGGGCCTCATGTTTACAGAGAACCAAGAGAGGATGTGAATAAAAGTGACAGAGGGTATGTTTTTCTTCCACTGCCCTGATTACCCCTATTTTATCTACACTCAACAAAGAAAAAGGTTATTGAGGGGTACTTTGTCAGAGATAAAACTCTGCTACCTGTCCCCGATGGACACCGACATTACACATTGGGTTAAGGTCGGGTAGGGTCTGTTTTTTCATCTATAACTAAGGTACTGGCAGGGTTCGGGTATCACTAAATTGATCACTAACATTTTGAAGCTGAGCCAATTGCTTGTGCTCTGCTGCACAGTACAGTCATATCTGACTAAGATCATGAAGGTGTCATAAGTGCTTCAACCTATACAAATAAAAGAAAGGAGAGATTATGTCACAGAAAATAATAATGTTCCTTAGAGTTTTGTCGAGTTTAGAGTGACGAAGAGAAGCTAACTGCTCTCTCGTGTCTCTTCATTGAGCAGAGCAGCCGAAGCGGAGCCATTGCTATGGATACTCACAGACTCAGAGCCGCCATGAGCGGAGCGAATGCAGAGTGAGCTGAGCGCAGGGAGCGGGAGAGAGGAGCAGCTAATGGATTTACTAAAGGAAGAAATCATTTCTAGTTTTGTGTTTTGGGGCAGAAGAAATCAGGGTAAGGCCGAAACATAGTGGCATGGGTAGGGCTTAAAATTCAGGCCCGTGCAGGCCTCTAGTCGGGTGACAGTGATGTGAAACCATTTTCACCAAATGGTTCTTGGCATATCAGGTAGGATTAATTACTTCTGTGATGGTTGTGAAGAACCACCCTGTCCTTTACCTCTCCACCATGTTTTCTTTTATGCCATGAAATGTAACACTGTTAAAAAGTTACTGTATTTTTACAGTACTTCAGGCTACTGGTTGCAGTGAAAGTATGGTAAACAACAGCAAGTTACTGAGTTACAGTGGGGAGAACAAGTATTTGATACACTGCCGATTTTGCAGGTTTTCCTACTTACAAAGCATGTAGAGGTCTGTAATTTTTATCATAGAATTGTAGACCTGCACAAGGCTGGGATGGGCTACAGGACAATAGGCAAGCAGCTTGGTGAGAAGGCAACAACTGTTGGCGCAATTATTAGAAAATGGAAGAAGTTCAAGATGACGGTCAATCACCCTCGGTCTGGGGCTCCATGCAAGATCTCACCTCGTGGGGCATCAATGATCATGAGGAAGGTGCGGGATCAGCCCAGAACTACACGGCAGGACCTGGTCAATGACCTGAAGAAAGCTGGGACCACAGTCGCAAAGAAAACCATTAGTAACACAATACGCCATCATGGATTAAAATCCTGCAGCGCACGCAAGGTCCCCCTGCTCAAGCCAGCGCATGTCCAGGCCTGTCTGAAGTTTGCCAATGACCATCTGGATGATCCAGAGGAGGAATGGGAGAAGGTCATGTGGTCTGATGAGACAAAAATAGAGCTTTTTGGTCTAAACTCCACTCGCTGTGTTTGGAGGAAGAAGAAGGATGAGTGCAACCCCAAGAACACCATCCCAACCGTGAAGCATGGAGGTGGAAACATCATTCTTTGGGGATGCTTTTCTGCAAAGGGGACAGGACGACTGCATCGTATTGAGGAGGGGAGGATGGATGGGGCCATGTATCGCGAGATCTTGGCCAACAACCTCCTTCCCTCAGTAAGAGCATTGAAGATGGGTCGTGGCTGGGTCTTCCAGCATGACAATGACCCGAAACACACAGCCAGGGCATCTAAGGAGTGGCTCCGTAAGAAGCATCTCAAGGTCCTGGAGTGGCCTAGCCAGTCTCCAGACCTGAACCCAATAGAAAATCTTTGGAGGGAGATGAAAGTCCGTATTGCCCAGCGTCAGCCCCGAAACCTGATGGATCTGGAGAAGGTCTGTATGGAGGAGTGGGCCAAAATCCCTGCTGCAGTGTGTGCAAACCTGGTCAAGAACTACAGGAAACGTATGATCTCTGTAATTGCAAACAAAGGTTTCTGTACCAAATATTAAGTTCTGCTTTTCTGATGTATCAAATAGTTATGTCATGCAATAAAATGCTAATTAATTACTTAATCATACAATGTGATTTTCTGGATTTTTGTTTAGATTCCATCTCTCACAGTTGAAGTGTACCTATGATAAAAATGACAGACCTCTACATGCTTTGTAAGTAGGAAAACCTGCAAAATCGGCAGTGTATCAAATACTTGTTCTCCCCACTGTATGTGGAATTGTGCCAACCATCAGTGGAAGTGTTGTACCAGTTTAACCTCCTAGAATTGATATTGTTGAAACTGTATTAGCATAATAAACAAATCCCCATAAAAATCTGTCAGTTTAACTAGAGATGTGTTTTTTGCATTGAATGTATCTCAATCCACCGCATCCGCTGATGTCGTGTGACTGGTGACAGAGTCAGAGCTGTGTTTGTCAGATCATGGCGTATTATGACACCTATATGTAAAGATGAGACTCTCACGAAATGTAGTTTATTTAGTAAATATTTTCTTAACTTTTATTTTCTTAAAACCAAATTGTTGGTTAAGGGCTTGCAAGTAAGCATTTCACAGTAAGGTCTACACCTGTTGTATTTGGCTCATGTGACATCAAATTTGATTTGAACACAGTGGTTTTGATCTTCGACCCACTCAAGCATCTTGGGACTCGTCTGAATTCGGTAGAGCCAATCTGCCAACTATTGTCTGTAGTGTCCAAACACTTTGGGCTACACAGTAATATGACCCATCTGTGTAAAGGTGAGACTCTCACGAACATATACAAGTCGGTTGTTTTGAGCCTCACAAGACTCATCTGAAGGTCCCCAGTACCAGTTGAATATATACAGTGCATTCAGAAAGTATTCAGACCCCTTGACTTTTGTTACATTACAGCCTTATTGTAAAATGTATTAAATACATTTTTTCCTCATCAATCTAAACACAATACCCCATAATGACAAAGCAAAAAACACGTTTTTGGGAGATTTTTGCAAATGTATTACAAATATAAAACTGAAATACCTTATTTACATAAGTATTCAGACCCTTTGCTATGAGACTCGAAATCGAGCTCAGGTGCATCCTGTTTCCATGGATCATCCTTGAGATGTTTCCACAACTTAATTGGAGTCCACCTGTGGCATATTCAATTGGTTGGACAAGATTTGGACAGCCACACACCTGTCTGTCTAACGTCCCACAGTTGACTCTGCATGTCAGAGCAAAAACCAAGCCATCAGGTTGAAGGAATTGTCCGCAGAATTCCGAGACAGGAAAGTGTTGAGACACAGATACTCAAATATGTCCGCAGCACTGAAGGTCCCCAAGAACAAAGTGGCCCCATCATTTTAAAATAGAAGAAGTTTTGAATCACCAAGATTATTCCAAGAGCTGGCCGTCGGCCAAACTGTGAAATCGGGGGAGAAGGGCCTTGGTCAGGGAGGTGACCAAGAACCCGATGGTCACTCTGACAGAGCTCCAGAGTTCCAATGTGGAGATGGAATAACTTTCCAGAAGGACAACCATCTCTGCAGCACTCCACCAATCAGGCCTTTATGGTAGAGTGGCCAGACTGAAGCCACTCCTAAGTAAAAGGCACATGACAGCCCTCTTGGAGTTTGCCAAAAGGCACCTAAAGGACGCTCAGACCATGAGAAACAAGGTTCTCTGGTCTGATGAAACCAAGATTGAAGTCTTTTGGCCTGCATACCAAGCGTCACGTCTGGAGGAAACCTGGCACCATCCCTACGGTGAAGCATGGTGGTGGCAGCATCATGCTGTGGGGATGTTTTTCAGCTGCAGGGACTTGGAGACTAGTCAGGATCGAGGGAAAGATGAACGGAGCAAACTACAGAGAGATCCTTGATGAAAACCTGCTCCAGAGCATATCATATTCATAAAATAATTTTTTTGATACTTAAAGGGGTCTTAAAATTAACATTTTCATTAGTCTATATTACTGTAGGCTATATGTAAAAATGAAAAACCACTAAAACACAGAAGTTCAAGTGTAAAATATATTTTATTCGTACAGTGCCTTTGTTACAACTATTAAACAAAAATGTTTGATGAAACACAGTAAAAGCTTACTTGTATAATGACAAAACAAATAAAAACTTCCAAACTGCAAGACATGCAGGCGGTCAATTAAGAAAATAACAGTAGTCTAAACATCAGTATAGGCGCCAAGCTTGTGAATAGTGAAAATCAGCACAAAAGCAATAATAGCATTTTATTGAACGTAAGTGTCAATATGACAGTGGTAAAAAATGGCCTACTATTGTCAGTTATTGGACAATTTTTTTGCAGTGGTGTGTATTCATGGATGCCAAGGGAAGCCAGGCTTCCTCAAAAAAATGACAAAGAAAAAAAAAAATCCAATAATTGATATTTTGTCTCTGTGTTTCAGGAGGCTGGGGATGTATCTCACTGGAGAAAGCATCCAAGCGAACAAAACAGCTGGTACCTTCCCAACAGCTGCTAAAAATATTATTCCACTTCACATCAGCTTCAAGAAGATATTTACTAAAATAGTCTGAGTTAAAAAATACAGTTACTTTTTGTATATTTACCATATTTTCACTGCAATCAGTAGCCGGGAAATGTTTAACAGTGTAGTGAATAACCCTCAGTGTAATGAAGAACCCTCCGCAGATGGTTATTCAAAGAACCAATATAAAAAGCCCAAAAAAGGTTCCCCTACAGGGACAAAATTTAGAACAAAAAAGGGTTTGCTTACAGGGACAAAATTAAGAACACTTTTTTGGTACAAACTAGCACTTTTTTGGAGAGTGTTGAAGGCGGCGATGTAGGGATTCAACGTCTCTTTTTGACTTTCTCTCCGTCATGGTTTATGTCCTCACTCACTGTCACTGTTTTCCCCTCTCCCCCTCTTTCTCTTTCTGTCATTTTCAAATTGTATTTATTTCATATTTGCTTTTGTTCCAACTGTCTCTTCTTTGTCCCTACTCCTCTGTCCCTCTCATACCTCACCTCCTCCTCTCCCCTAACTCTCTCCATCCTCACGCATCTCTCATCTCCTCTCCCCTTCTTCCTTCTCACTTGAAGGATTTATCCAGCAATCCAGGAAATATTTCCTGGATTGCACCCCACTTTGATTACTTTATTTTTCATTCTGTAAAAATGTTACATTAATTTCCAGTCTCTCCTTTCTGACCCTTAACCCTGATTTATAGAAAGACAATCATTTAGTTGCGCTTTGCATTTGGTTGCGCTGCTGAGACAACATTAGGATAACGACTTAATTGCTCCGACCCCTGTCAGTCTGTATTTAACTCTCTGCATTCACCTTTCAATACTGCTTTAATTCCTTAGATGAGTATTGGAACTATTTTGCTGTCAATGGTCGGTTAGTGCGACAGCCAGCGTGAGTGAATAGTATGACAACACAACCTTTCCTCTCACCCACTGTGGTCCTGTGTGGCTCAGTTGGTAAACGCATGCTGTTAGCAATGCTCGGATACTGGTTTTGGTCCCCGCTGGGTCCACCCATTTGAATGTATTACAGATGTAGGCGTTTCATCACTCTTTTGTTGCTGAAAATGTCCTGCACAGCAAAAAATGCTATCTAGTAGTGTATTTGAGTTTTAAAAAGGCTTCAAAAGTTTGTAATTTCCACTTTGAAATGTCAGATTTGATTTCGCTTAACAAAAAATTAATCAACCCCTACAAAAATGTCCATTAACTATAATCAATATAATATAATCCTGTTGCTGCAGGATTACATTCCTGCTGTAGAAAACTGGCTCAAATTAAGGTCTTATGTGCACTCACTGATGTAAGTTAGGATAACAACGTATGCTAATTGGCATGCATTATTATTATTATTATTATATTACCCTCTCTTTCCTTGCTTTAGCCCAGCTGGCTTGGGTTTCGAGCACTTATAATCAAAAAAATTATACATTTATCTGGATGGCTGTTGCCTTTCTCCATGTACTACGAGCTGTTCACACGACCACTCCATGTATTAAGAAAAAAAATATTATTAAACCAGACTTGCTACGTTGTCAAAGATAATAAAAGTCCTTCAGTAAAATAATGGCTTATTCTTTCCAAAATAATTGCTACATTTCAATGCTGTCTACATTAAATAAATATAATAGAGATCATGAAGGATTTTGGCTTTTACTAAGCTACTTAAGGCCCGGGGCTATGACAATTAATCAATAAAACAAGTCAATCCATGCTTATGTACCCAACACATTACTTGGAGAAAAAAGGAATATGTCTAAAAGACAACATTTGGGAATAAATTATGGAGCCAACAACATCAACTATGTCAAAAGGAAATCCTTTAGAAGCACAGTATGTTAATTCATCAACTCATAAAATAACAAAATTGTTCTCTTTCTGCAGCTTGTCAGTTCAATTTGAGTTCCTCCCAACAGGACTTTAAAGGACATCTAAAACCTGTGAATAATACAATAATTACAATAATTAAGGGTACAGAGAAAGGTGCAAAATGGAACTGTTATTTCTGTGACTCTCTTGTCATTATAATTCCCCTGGATGGAGTCTGTTTGTTTGTGTTGGAAATACATTGCATTCGAAAAGTATTCAGACCCTTTGACTTTTTCCACATTTTGCTACGTTACAACCTTTATTGTAAAATTGTTTTTTTTTTTTAAACCTCCCCATCAATCTACACACAATACCACATAATGACAAAGCAAAAACAGGTTTAGACATTTTTGCAAATGTATGAAAAAAAAACATCACATTTACATAAGTATTCAGACCCTTTACTTAGTACTTTGTTGAAGCACCTTTGGCAGCGATTACAGCCTTGAGTCGTCTTGGGTATGACGCTACCAGCTTGGCATACCTGTATTTGGGGAGTTTCTCCGATTCTTCTCTGCAGATCCTCTCAAGCTCTGTCAGGTTGGATGGGGAGTTTTGCTGCACAGCTATATTCAGGTCTCTCCAGAGATGTTAGGTTCAAGTCCAGGCTCTGGCTGGGCCACTCAAGGACATTGAGACTTGTCCTGAAGCCACTCCTGCATTGTCTTGGCAGTGTGCTGAAGGTCATTGTCCTGTTGGAAGGTAAACCTTCACCCCAGCCTGAGGTCCTGAGTGCTCTGGAGCAGTTTTTCATCAAGGATCTCTATGTACTTTGCTCCATTCATCTTTCCCTCGATCCTGACTTGTCTCCCAGTCCCTGCTGCTGAAAAATGTTCCCACAGCAGGAAGTTGCCACCACCAAGCTTCACCATAGGGATGGTGCCAGGTTACCTCAAGATGTGAATCTTGGCATTCAGGCCAAAGAGTTCAATCTTGGTCACCTCCCCGACCAAGGCTATTCTCCACCAATTGCTCAGTTATATACTTGTAAATAAGGTATTTCTGTTTATATTTTTAATAAACTGTTTTCACTTTCTCATGATGGGGTACTGTATGTAGATTCATGAGGGGACATTTTTACTTAATCCATTTTAGAATAAAGCTGTAACATAGCCAAATGTGGAAAAAGGGTCTTAAAGGGTCAATGGTCTTAATACTTTCCAAATGCACTGCATACACTGTCGCTCTGTCCTAGCAGCACTGCTTATCTGGGAAAAGGTCTACATTAAGCAGAAAGGGTTATGATCTAGTGTCCATGTGTCTATGTCCAGCTGTGAAAGTCACCAGGAGGTCATTGAAAGGTCAACCAATGTCTTTTTGCACCTCCTGGAGCTTCCTAGATTCCAGAGTCCGGGATAAAAAGAAATTGGGATAGAAAGAGCGAGAGAGACTACTTAAAGGCAGAATCAGTATTATGGGATGGCAGGTAGCCTAGGGGTTAGAGTGTTGGGAAAATAACCAAAAGGTTTCTGGGTCGAATCCCCGAGTTGACAAGATAAACATCTGTTGCGCCTAGTCGGCTCGGGGATTCGAGCCAGCAACTTTTCAGTTGCTGGCCCAAAACTCTTAACCGCTAGTCTACCGGACAAATATTAAATATGATATGTTACGTTTTGTATGGTATGTATTAATTTGTGGATGTCCATCTTCCATTTTGTATGATATGTTACAACTTCCAATTTGTTGTGGCTAACGTAAGCTAGGTAGCTAGGTGACTAACGCTAACAATAGCTAGGAGGCTAACGTTAGTTAGGTTAAGGTTAAAGGACTAAGGTTAGAGTTAACTAACATGATAAGTAGTTGAAAAGTAGCTTAATTGTATTAAGTTGTTGCAAAGTAGCTAATTAGCCAAAATGCTAAAGTTGTCCATTATGAGATTCGAGATACTTTAACTACAGTATGTTTCCTCTAGTCTATGGCTGTCTTATCAGGCTGTTTGGTCAGGGACAATCCACTGAGACCACCAACAGACTGGGAACCAGGGGGTGGACACACAGGCAGCTTTCAGCAGGCAAACTTGAGGAGGAAGTGAGCTTTTAAAGTCATTCCCTGTGGTTGAATGTTGGCTATTGTAGCTTAATATTGGTTATTGTAGCTTAATATGGGTTATTTAACTGGTCTACATCGACTGTGAGTACACAGATGATAGGGTGCACAGATAAAAGAGTACCAAGTAGGCTACTTTATGATTGCACTGCAACTTTATAGTGTTCAGTCTGCAGAAGAAGGAAAATAGCTGGTCTGTGACTCATTCTTAGGTACTAGACTGGACTCCGGCTCTATGTCTCCCTGTTCTCTGGTATTCTATAGCAGGGGTTGTGAAGTGCGCTACTTTTCTTTGTATGGTAATTAATTGCCGTTAATTTTCCCTACTTTTCTCTCAGAACATATCACACACCTTTATGTTCTGTCATTACTGTATTATTTCAATCCTTTCCATTGATGTATGGGATTAGAGAAACCTTTTTTTCAACGGAGACCAGAGCAAACATAAATATTTTCATGGTCCGGGGTGAGGTGAGTTGGAGGGGGTGCTGTTTGAATTCGGAACAGCACGCGGCATGGCGCACACGACCCAAACAAGCGATCATATATTGCACAGCGCTACATACACTGTCACTTCTTTTCATCTAGCAAGAAAACTTCACTCTGAAGAATACTGAAACCATTACAACTCACCATTCTTGAATTGCTGGGATGTGTCCCTGATGCTAGCTGGCTAAAAAACAAGGGCTTTTGTTATTACATCCACAATACATGCTGATTGGATGGACTGGACCCGCATCCAGTCTCTGACAGTAGCCACCTAAACTTTTAAATATCAGTGCAAGAGTGCCATTGTAGTTACAGTAACAAGCTTACATGGACATGATCTGCAACAATAATAGTAATTCTAGCACATTGACTAATCACTATTTACATGAGAAGTTTGAACAAAAGTGAAGTGAGTAAATAACCTATGATCAAATAAGTAGGCTAAGTGAACAACAACAGTGCCCCCCTCCTGCTGTCTGAGAATCCCCTCCCCCCAAGAGCACTTGGAGAAATGAAAAGATTATCTTTATATGTGTTTCATTTCTGGTTTAGAGAGCCAATAGCCTCAAACCCCTGCAACCAAACACTGTCTGCTACAATGAAGATGGTAAAGGATCCTAAATGCTACCACTCCAAAATATATCTTTGGGATTGGTGTCCTATTCATGATTCTTTATCTGTGTGGACCAGCACCTGTATGGACCAGTTATAATTGATTTCTTATGCAGTGAGTATAGACTTCCTATCTACACATCCATAGTGGATGTTTCAAATGTGGCAGTATCAGATAAACTCATTAAAAGTTTTATGAGGTGTTTTGTGCAAACGTGAGATCTTCTAAACATACTTATTTTTGCTCCTTTTTGTGAAACTGTGATAATAAGGGAACACGGCGAGACCCAAATGCAGACACAGGAGGCAGATGTTAGAGCTCTGATATTTATTATAACAAAGGGAGTAGGCAAAGGCAGGTCGGGGACAGGCGAGAGTTCATAAACCAGGTCAGAGTCCAAACAGTACCAGACGATAGGCTGTCTTGAGGTCAGGCCAGGCAGGGGTCAGAAACCAGATCTGAGCCCAAAAACAGTACAAGGGGATAGGCAGGCTGGTAGTCAGAACAGGCAGAGTGGTCAGGCAGGTGGGTTCGGAGTCAGGACAGGCAAGGGTCAAAACCAGGAGGACTAGAAACAAACAGAGACTTGGAAAAATAGGAGCAAGGAAAACCGCTGGTTGACTTGACAAACAAGATAAACTGGCACAGAGAGACAGGAAACACAGGGATATATACACCGGGGATAATAAGCGACACCTGGAGGGGGTGGAGACAATCACAAGGACAGGTGAATCAGATCAGGGTGTGACAGTGACTCGGTGAAAAATACAATTAAAAAGTATCTGTATTTGATCAACAACATAATTTGCATGACATTTTCTAGAATTGGCAGGCAGAAACATACCTGACCTTTTACACAATCGCAGCTTCCTTTCCATTAATTATTCAGTTATAGTACCTGATGACCACATACGTTATTCAGGCCTAATCAATGGTAGATGTTAAAACAATGTATCCGTGAAGTGAGTGTATTTGGGTCTCATTGAGTAAGACGTGTTCTGCCCTGGCATGTGCTTGAGCAGAAAGATTGTTCCTCGCTCTATAAAACTCCCAACCTGTTGACATTTAAGAAAGACCAAAGACTTCTCGGGAGAAACGTACAGCTTATCTTTTAAAGAAATCTGCTACAAGGTGTAAGGCACCAAGAGTCAGTTGGGGAAAGAATAATGCCCATTGCTCAAAGTAATAGACCAGGATCCTAATGTTGGTGGTCATTAAGTACACTGTCAGTAACACTTTGCCAGTAAACTACATATGAAACAAAGTTCACCAATCTAGCTTGTGATGTTGTTGGTCTATGTTTCCATCCAAAACCATTTGTTGGGATGATGACATAAGTGTAATGGTATTCAGCACATGACCCGGACCTCTAAGCATTTGATTAGCAGGTTAGAATCAAAAGTCAAGATAGTGTGTGTCTGTTATCCAGATAACATTGTGATAATAGATTCAACATTTAGAGTGTGCTCATGGATAACGCAAAGCTTTAATTGGTGCTTAGACCCGACCTGCTTTTCCTCACAAGCACCTAATCACTCACAGGGCGGTATACCTCCTGCCCCATGTCACCTTCAATAGGAATCTAACACAGATGAGAGTTTAAGCAAATTAATGTAGCTGAGCCAATTGCCTTTTACCATTGCTGCTCTCTGTCGGATGGCTACTAACATGCTGCAGTTTGGACGTTTCAGATTATAAAACAAGAGGATAGAGTTGGTTCAGGGTTTGAGCTAGCCCATTAGAGTAAGCAATTCAGCAAAAGCAATTCAGAGTGTACCGGTTGCTAAGCTTTGTAAAACAAGGGAATTAAGCAAAGAAATCAACCATAACTTTTCAAACACACCTGCTACGTAGCTTGTGTTCTAACACAGAATAAGAATGTGAAACATTGGTTTTCAAATGATGTTGTAAAGAGTTTGGATAGAAGGAAGCACTGTCCGCCCTCTTTACTGACCTATCAAATACTTTTGTCACTGTTGACCACTCGTTACTAAGTTTGTCAAAAATAGGCATGGGTCAGGCATCATGTGAATCTTTTAAAGATGACCTGACAGACAGGACACAGTGTGTATTTTCTGATGGTGTTAAGTCTGGTTTCCAAAGATATTACGAAGGGTGTCCCGCAAGGGTTGATTTGTGACGCAAGGGTCGATGTCGCGCGTCACTACTTCACAGATGAAGCTTTTGAATGTAAAAAGAAATGCCAATCAAAATGTGTTTTGGGGCAGAAATGCCTTCTGAAATGTGAAATTTCATGTGCCTTAATAAAAAGCATGTATGCCATCTGTAAATACAAATAAAATTGTTAAATTACGAGCCTAGTTGGTTTAGCCATGGAAAAAGACAGGAATCTTCCCGCTAGCCATGATTGGCTGAGATAATGGATGGGCTGGATATGCCGAGAGATGAGTTTGGAATCGTCTGCCACGTAGCATGCTTCTGTCTATAACATGAGCTGCTCAGTATGTGTAGGTAATCCTTTCTAATACAGCTTTAAAAAAATATATCACAAAGAACTGCAAAAGTGTTGCTAATGCTCTCCACTTTCTGGACAGCTGAGTTTTGAAATCAGTGGAATGTCCAGTGGAAGTAGGGTATGATAGCTAAGGAGATTCTGGCGTTTGATTGCAAATATGCTGAGGTAATCAAAAAGAGAACACAAAGAAGGCTGTTGTATAAAACACCTATCTCTGGATTACATCTTCAAACTAAGGACAACCATGTCATCCATGACAGACAGGGAGAAGTGTTCATCCATGTGTACTGGTAATAGAGTCTAGCTAGCAACATTGTCAAATATTTTGTCAGAAAGTTGTTTTCATTGCAAGTTAATGCGTACTGTTAGCTAGCTAGATAACATTACATGTATCATCTGTGTAGTAATATTATTCATATCTCATTGCAAGTTATAGCCTCATGTTAGCTAGCTAGCTAACAATGAACCTAGTTGGTTAGCTTTAACTACCCGTAGATTCATGCAGGGAAGTAACGTTATGAGTTGGGATTGTGGTTCATTGTTAAGCTAGCTAGCTAGCTACATGTCTAAACAAAAGTCTCCACTATGCAAGTAACCATTGTCATGACGTTGGCCTCTTTTGGTACAGGGAGGACAGTTGACCCCTCCCTTTTGCACACAATCCACCCTGTGTGTAAAGGGTCGTAAAAACTCTAAAATTCCAGGAGAGTCTCTGGCCACATGGCCCATAGAGAGACACAGGAAACTCTTCCAACTCATAGAATTGGAGAGCCAAGCGACATTTTGTGTTCTGGAGAAGGTATGGAAGATTGGTGAAGAATCCAGCTACGAACTGATCCGCTTGGTACCATTTTGTGATACTCAGAAGAGACAATATAGCCATATTACCATAAAACTGTTTATATAATAGACTCAGTTTAAGACTTGCATCATATGGGTGTATGGAATGTATTAATAAGGATAAAGCTTTTGTAAGACATTGAGATGCTATGTACTGATGTAATGTGATAGAATTGTATTTCTGTAACCAAATCTAACTCAGTCATAGGCACGCCCCCAGGGACCCATACAGGACCAGGCGTCATTTGACAAGCTGTTCTATGGGCACTATAAAACACCCCCGGATTTACATTTCCTCAGACCAGGCCTACACTCCGTTGGCTAATAGGTTTTACCTTCCAATTCCTCTACTGAAAGTGAACCATACCACGTGGTTAACTTTTAGACTATCGATACTGACAGAATAAGAACAAGTCTTTGATATTAATTATTAGTCTGCAGCTAAGTAAATTATATCATTGGACGCGAAGACCAACGAAACAACCATTCGATGACGACATTAATGAATGTCGCTCTGAAAGATCCATTCTAACCGAGAGAGAGAGAGAGAACGCGGACAAAACTTCCCAACAGAACCGAACTCTCCAACAAGAATCAGAACGACACACTGAGCGTAAATATATATTGATTGCAATTGTTCCCGAATGAGTGAGCCTTCAATTGTCAATTGTTAATATTAATGAACCCTGTGTAACTTCTCAGCCGACCTTTTATGATCCATTGTTCAACAGGCCGACCTGCCTGTTTAGCCAGTAGGGCACATTCCGATACCAATCCTTTGTGACGATAATTACTGTTTGTATGTTTTTCTGTTAATTACTTAGTGTAGTAAATAAATGATTTTAAGACAATTGATGTATGGATGATTTTAGTAAAGACTGGGTTCGTGCAGATACAACAATTTACGACGTTTTGGAATGAGACTGGACTAGAGGTAAATACACCATTTAAACTAGAAGATAATCGACCTATACTATAATAGAATATAATATTATAGTACAGGAAAGTTATATTAGGAAAATTATAGCTTTGTAATCTGAATATTCTCCTTGGTGCCCCGATCTCCTAGTTAATTACAATTAAACGATTAATCAGTTTAATCGCGTGATAATAATTACAGGGAGCTAATTGATAAACATATCTTCCGTTTAATGGTAACCCAAAGACACGACACCATTTCACTGTAACGTTCACACCGTCTGTAGCTTGTGCATGCGACAAATACACTTTGATTTTATTTGATATACTGTGTGTTTACTAGAGACGGTAATGTGAAGAACAACATGACCTGCACCAGAGTCAAAATTAGGATATAATGTTAGGCCAATGAGACAGTGTCCAAGAAAAATAATTATCTGGTAGAATGCCCTGCTTTTATTTTGTCACACTCACAACCATGAGCTATTTTCTGTAATTGAATAGTTTTTCCTCCTGATCAATCTACACAAAATACACCATAATGACGAAGCAAAAACTGCACAGCTATTTTCAGGTCTCTCCAGAGATGTTCGATGAGGTTCAAAACTGGACTCTGGTTGGGCCACTCAAGGACATTCAGAGACTTGTCTCGGCTGTGTGCTTACGGTCATTGTCCTGTTGGAAGGTGAGCCATCGTCCCAGTCTAAGGTCCTGAGCACTCTGGAGCAAGTTTTTATTAAGTATCTCTCTGTACTTTGCTACGTTTAGCTTTCCCTCAATCCTGACAAGTCTCCCAGTCCCTGCAGCTGATAAATACTCCCACAGCATGATGCTGCCACCACAATGCTTCACTGTAGGGATGTTGGCAGGTTTCCTCCAGACGTGACGCTTGGGACTCAGGCCAACGAGTTCAATCTTGGTTTCATCAGACCATAGCAATCCTATTTCTCATGGTATGAGTCCTTTAGGTGCCTTTTGGCAAACTCCGAGCGAGCTTTTATGTGCCTTTTACTGAGAAGTGGCTTCCATCTGGCCACTCTACCATGAATGCCTGATTGGTGGTGCTGCAGAGATGGTTACTTTGGGCACGTCAAGTCATCCGAAATTCCGGACAAAAACCAGTATGCTAATGAAGTTAACTTGTTTTTCAACCACTCCACAAATTTATTGTTTACAAACATCTACTTTGTGCATGACACAAGTCATTTTTACAACAAATGTTTACAGACAGATTATTTCACTTATAATTCACTGTATCACAACTCCAGTGGGTCAGAAGTTACATACACTAAGTTGACTGTGCCTTTAAACAGCTTGGAGATTCCCAGAAAATGATGTCATGGCGTTAGAAGCTTCTGATTGGCTACATGACATCATTTGAGTCGTTTGGAGGTGTACCTGTGGATGTATTTCAAGGCCTACCTTCAAACTCAGTGCCTCTTTGCTTGACATCAAATAAATCAGCCATGATCTCAGAAAAAAAATTGTAGACCTCCACAAGTCTGGTTCATCCTTGGGAGTAATTTCCAAACGCCTGAAGGTACCACATTCATCTGTACAAACAATAGTACGCAAGTATAAACACCATGGGACCACGCAGCCGTCATACCGCTCAGGAAGGAGACGCATTCTGTCTCCTAGAGATGAACGTACTTTGGTGCGAAAAGTGCAAATCAATCCCAGAACAACAGCAAAAGACCTTGTGTAGATGCTGGAGGAAACAGGTACAAAAGTATTTATATCCACAGTAAAACAAGTCCTATTTCGACATAACCTGAAAGGCCGCTCAGCAAGGAAGAAGCCACTGCTCCAATCCGCCATAAAAAAGCCAGACTACGGTTAGCAACTGCACATGGGGACAAAGATCGTACTTTTTGGAGAAATGTCCTCTGGTCTGATTAAACAAAAATAGAATTGTTTGGCCATAATGACCATCGTTATGTTTGGAGGAAAAAGGGGGACGCTTGCAAGCCGAAGAACACCATCCCAACTGTGAAGCACAGAGGTGGCAGCATCATTTTGTGGGGGTGCTTTGCTGCAGGGGGGACTGGTGCACTTCAAAAAATAGATGGCATCATAAGGCAGGAAAATTATGTGGATATATTGAAGCAACATCTCAAGACATCAGTCAGGAAGTTAAAGCTTGGTCGCAAATGGGTCTTCCAAATGGACAATGACCCCAAGCATACTTCCAAAGTTGTGGCAAAATGGCTTAAGGACAACAAAGTCAAGGTATTGGAGTGGCCATCACAAAGCCCTGACCTCAATCCCATAGAAAATGTGTGGGCAGAACTGAAAAAGCATGTGCGAGCAAGGAGGCCTACAAACCTGACTCAGTTACATCAGCTCTGTCAGGAGGAATGGGCCAGAAATCACTCAACTTATTGTGGGAAGCTTTTGCCCAAGTTAAACAATTTAACGGCAATGCTACCAAATACTAATTGAGTGTATGTAAACTTCTGACCCACTGGGAATGTGATGAAAGAAATAAAAGCTTAAATAAATCATTCTCACTACTATTATTCTGAGATTTCACATTCTTAAAATAAATTGGTGATCCTAACTGACCTAAGACAGGGAATTTGTACGAGTATTAAACGTCAGGAATTGTGAAAAACTGAGTTTAAATGTATTTGGCTAAGGTGTATGTAAACTTCTGACTTCAACTGTACATAAGTGGACATTATAAAGGGCCATATGTTTTCTAATAAAAGATTGACCAGTTTGGGTCGCAGATGCAAGTTTTTTGGTAAAAACAAATAGACTATGTCTCGGCCGTGAATTTGTTGTGTTTTATCAATATGCCCCATGCACTGATTAAGTTTGACACATCTGGGCTAGCGTATCTATTTATGTAGCTATCTTAAAACGCAGAACTTAATATTAGCTGCTGGGATGATGTCATGTAATTGGAGGAGTGGGTGAATGACCAACTTTTTCCCGTCATATTGTTTTTGCAGTGGCTACAGCTTGAGATGCAGGTGTCATTTGGTTAGCTAGCAAGAAATGTGAATCACTTTGCTAGCTATGCTGATCTTGAATGACTGTTATCCACAGTTAACATATCGATTTGTCAATAAAATGTATTTGGCATCAATCAAAGGGGCTGGCAGGCCGGCTAGTTCCCATTCAGTTTTCAAAACGTGGGATGGGACAAGCATGCATTGGCAGGCAAGCTGCAGAAGGTCGAGCAGGCTACTATTCCCCATCGCTTCAATGCAATTTTGACGGTCAATTGTGACTCACCACCTGGATTTGGTCTTATGAAGCAAAATTTGAATTTTGCTTCATAAAAGTAGAGACTCAGAGCTACAAAATGGTATATCAAACACAGCATTTTTGAGGAACAATGGGAAAGTAATTCTACTTTGAAAGTTGATACACTGGTAAACTCACTTTTGAGAAAAGGGCCTTTGAATGTTTTGGTACCTACTAGAGAGCTCTCCTTTGTCTACACCCATTCAGCATTGTTCACACCCTCTTAAGCCAGCCCCACCCATCTCTTTAAGGATTCACATGTCATGTGCTAAAGATTAAAAGTGGTAGTAGCCTACAACAAGGAAAAATTCCAGATAAACAGAAAGTGTCAAGATAAACATATTTTTGAAATAGATGACGCTTACCCAGACACACTTGTCTAAATTGATGGGTCCTGTGAAATCAATGCTATAACCCTCAGCCACATCCAGTGGTGGAAAATGTACTAAATTGTCATACTTGAGTCAAAGTTTAATTTATTTCAAATTCCCTATTAAACCAGACGGCACAATTGTTTAAAAAATTAAAAATAACCAGGGGTACAACGTAACAAATGTAAAAGTAAAAATATAAACCGTTTCAACTTCCTTATATTAAGCAGACCAGACGGCACAATTGTATTATGTTTAATTGATGGAGAGCCAGGGGCACACTTCAACACTCCGACATCATTTACAAACGAAGCATTTGTGTTTAGTGTGTCTGCCAGATCAGAGGCAGTATGGATGACCCGGGATGTTCTCTTGATAAGTGTTTGAATTGGACAATTTTCCTGTCAAAATGTAAGAAGTACTTTACATCACTGCTCAAATGCATTCACACCAGTACAATAGTATACTTTATATACTGTTACACATGCGCTTATCACCTAGTATTCCATACATAAGTTAAGGCCATGCAACCTGAGTTGAAACCTGAGTGAGGTGCACATGTACAGTACATAAACAGATGTACGCTCCATATATTTAAGTGGTGGACACTTGATACGGTCACATGATATTGTTGTGGTATGTCACAAAATCATGTTACGACCGCACATATCAATATTTTGCTAAGTCTTGCTAAGTGGATGTGTCACGACTGCCGCCGAAGTTGGTGCCTCTCCTTGTTCGGGTGGCGTTCGGCGGTCGTCGTCGTCGCCGGCTTTCTAGCTGCCACCGATCCACGTTTCTTTTTCCATTTGTTATGTCTTGGTTGTTCACACCTGGTTCCCGTTACGTTATTATTATTTCCCTATTTAACTCTCTGGTTCTCATTATGTTTTGTGTGTGATTGTTTCTTGGTTTTGTGTTAGTCTTTTGTGTTAGGGTTTGTTATCCCTGCGTGGATTTATTGGCTGATTCTTTTTCTGAGTAAAGTACGTTATTTTACTCAGTTCTGTGTCCTGCGCTTGACTCTGTTCTCACCTCTGCACAACTGACACTTGACAGGATGGTCTCAACGGAAGGTGTAAACGGTACAGCCAAATGGTTACTTGCATAGTAGCAATATCAGAAATAGATAGTGTCAATATAAATAAAATATACAGTATGTACAAGAACACTAACGATGTCAGTGATAGACAAGGTAGTTATATACATACAATCAGAGGTAAAGTGGCTGAGCAGCAGGATAAAAAAAAATAGCAGCAACTTATGGCGTGTGTGTCAGGAGAGAGTTATGTGAATAGAGGCACCGCAGATAGTGCTGATGACTGGTCTGTCCAAACCACGCATGAACAAGGGAATCTATATTCGGAGAGCCTGTTTCCGTCTTGCCGTTGACTTTGGTGCAGGGCATGTGGTGTCCATAGCCTCTTTGTCGCAAAACTCCCTGATCTTGTCAAAAAGATAGTTTGTCTAGCTGTGTCCAGTCCAGGTTGTGCTTTTACAGGCAGACCATCTATGGGAGGAAGGATGTCAGCAAATGCGCAGCAGCTGAAACCTGGTCCCGACAGTCCGAACGCTCCTTGGCGAGAACACCAGGCTTCAGAGCATCGAAGCTGTAAAACAGGGAATAACAAAAAATCTGAAGACATTACAACCCTGCACAACATCAATTCACCTCCCAAGTTTAGATAAGAATAACCTCATACAAAGAAAATGATGTTTTACCTGAAGTGCTGGTACTGCTTGATCTGTGGGAGTGGCCTGAATTACGGAGTCAGGTGTTGTTGCCAGCCATAGCTTTCCACCAGCACCGTACCATCCTCCAGTCCAACCAGCTGTGGGATGTTGACCCCTGTCACAGTGCTGTTCTTCACAATACCAGCAATCTCAGACAAAGTGTTCACTCGGAAGCACTGCTTGATGAGGCCAAAGCACAAGTCAGGGGCAAACTTGGTGTGGCCTGTGATCAGGAAGTGAAGGGCCAGATTGTGGTGGAGCTTGTGCATGGTCCACCAGGCACAATACCAGAGCACAAACTTGTCCTTTTTTGGCCACTGCAGTTATCACAATTCAGGTCCACACGTGTTTTCCCAACTCTATAGTTGAAGAAATGGTGCATGTAGTTGATGACTGTGTTGCTGCCTTTGCTTGCTTTGGCCAGCTCTCTTTTTGATGACTGTATGGCTGGTGGATTAGAGTCAGGCTAGTTCTACTAATTGATGCTGAAAGACAAATCCAGATATTTTAGCATTATTATACAATCGATGCGAAATGGCATTCTGAGATAACATCACTACACACAGTTCATATAGGTAATGTTAGCTACTGTATCTAGCCAGCCTTCTAACGTCAGCTGGCTAGCTAACAGCAAGCTTTAACTAGCAATACAAACCGATTGTCACAGCTAGCTAAAGTTAACCAATAAGTTCCATGTTAGCTAGCTAACTTTAGGCTATAACTAGCAATGCGAAAGGGCATTCTGAGAAAACATCACTAACGTTACACACACTTCATACACAAGTTAATGTTAGCTAGCAAGACAGCCACCTAACCTCAGCTAATGTTAGCTAGCTAGCAGACAGCTTTAACTTGGGATCTTTTGTTTAGACATGTCACGATAACATAAGCAAGATAGCTAAATTAACTATGATCCCAATCCATAGAGTAACGTTACTAGCAATACAAACCGATTGTCATTGTTAGTTAGCGAGCCAGCCATCGAACTCCAGCTGGCTAGCTAACAGCAAGCTTTAGCTTGCAATGAAAACAACTTTCTGACAAAATTAGAAATGTATAATATCTGAATCTAGATTCTTACCTGTATACATGGATGAAAGCTTCACGTTAGGTTCATTGTTAGTTTGCAAGCCAGCCATCATACTCCAGCTGGCTAGCTAACAGCAAGCTTTCGCTTGCAATGAAAACAACTTTCTGACAAAATTAGAAACGGATAATATCTGAATTTGTAGCTAGATTCTTACCTGTATACATGGATGAAAGCTTCACGACAGACTGCAAGCCATTTTTTGTAGACCTCCTGTGTTGTTTCTGTTTAGTTTGCACAGCTTGTTTGGCCCGTTGTGTTCCACTGATTTCAAAACATGTTATGAAATGAGAGAGTCAGCATTGAATGGCATGATCATCGTCCAGAAAGTAGTCCATCACAACTTTATCCCACTGACCTTTGTCGATAGCGCCTGATAATTCAGGGCAGCAATGTTATTGAGAGCATTAGCAAAATATTTTCTGTTCTCCATGGCTAACACCCATGGCTAATATCTTTCAAAAAACACTGCAGTACGAGCAGCTCATTTTATAGATACAAGATGCAACACTGACCAATCCATTCTCTCGGCATGTCCAGCCCTCTCAGCCAATCATGGCTAGTGGGAAGGTTACCATCTTTTTCTATGGCTAAACCAACTAGGCTCATTATTTAACAATTGTATTCATATTTACAGATGGCATACACGTTTGATATTAAGGCACATGAAAGTTCACATGTTCGAGAAGGCATTTCTGCCAAAAACTCATGTTGATGAAAAATATTTTTTTTACATTCAAAAGGCTCTCCTGTGAAATCGTGACTTGTGACATACACCTAGATTCCTGAATCGGGACACAATTAGCTTAACAAGTTAAGAAGGTTTGTCTTATATTCCCTCGTTAGATTTTAGCTTATCTCGCTCTGGCTAGCATTAGTTGTTGGTCTTGTTGTAATTGATTTGCATAGGCAACTGAGAGATAGACAGAGAGAGAGACTACCTTTTCATGGTTGTTTGATCAATAGGACTGTGAAGTTCCCAAATGTAAGAAGACTTCCGTGGTATTTACAGTTTAAGTCGGAAGTTTACATACACCTTAGCCAAATACATTTAAACTCAGTTTTTCACAATTCCTGACATTTAATACTAGTAAAAATTCCCTGTCTTAGGTCAGTTAGGATCACCACTTTATTTTAAGAATGTGAAACGTCAGAATAATAGTGGAGAGAATTATTTATTTCAGCTTTAATTTCTTTAAATAAAGAAATTAAAGTTTAAATACACTCAATTAGTATTTGGTAGCATTGCCTTTAAATTGTTTAACTTTGGTCAAATATTTCAGTTGCCTTCCACAAGCTTCTCACAATAAGTTGGGTGTATTTTGGCCCATTCCTCCTGACAGAGCTGATGTAACTGAGTCAGGTTCGTAGGCCTCCTTGCTCGCACATGCTTTTTCAGTTCTGCCAACAAATTTTCTATAGGATTGAGGTAAGGGCTTTGTGATGGCCACTCCAATACCTTGACTTTGTTGTCCTTAAGCCATTTTGCCACAACTTTGGAAGCATGCTTGGGGTAATTGTCCATTTTGGAAGACCCATTTGCGACCAAGCTTTAACTTCCAGACTGAGGTCTTGAGATGTTGCTTCAATATATCCACATAATTTTCCTGCCTCATGATGTCATCTATTTTGTAAAGTGCACCAGTCCCTCCTGCAGCAAAGCACCCCCACAACATGATGCTGCCACCCCCGTGCTTCACAGTTGGGATGGTGTACTTCGGCTTGCAAGCCTCCCCCTTTTTCCTCCAAACATAATGATGGTCATTATGGCCAAACAGTTCTATTTTTGTTTCATCAGACCAGAGGACATTTCTCCAAAAAGTATGATCTTTGTCCCCATGTGCAGTTGCTAACCGTAGTCTGGCTTTTTTAATGGCGGTTTTGGAGCAGTGGCTTCTTCCTTGCTATAGGACTCGTTTTACTGTGGATATAGATACTTTTGTACCTGATTCCTCCAGCATCTTCACAAGGTCCTTTGCTGTTGTTCTGGGATTGATTTGCACTTTTCGCACCAAAGTACGTTTATCTCTAGGAGAAAGAATGCGTCTCCTTCCCGAGCGGTATGACGGCTGCGTGGTTCCATGGTGTTTATACTTGCGTACTATTGTTTGTACAGATGAATGTGGTACCTTCAGGCATTTGGAAATTGCTCCCAGGGATGAACCAGACTTGTGGAGGTCTACAATGTTTTTTCTGACGTCTTGGCTGATTTCTTTAGATTTTCCCATGATGTCAAGCAAAGAGGCACTGAGTTTGAAGGTAGGCCTTGAAATACATCCACAGGTACACCTCCAATTAACTCAAATGATGTCAATTAGCCTATCAGCAGCTTCTAAAGCCATGACATTTTCTGGAATTCTCCAAGCTGTTTAAAGGCACAGTCAACTTAGTGTATGCAAACTTCTGACCCATTGGAATTGTGATACAGTGAAATTATAAGTGAAATAATCTGTCTGTAAACAATTGTTAGAAATATGACTTGTGTCATGTACAAAGTAGATGTCCTAATCGACTTGCCAAAACTATAGTTTGTTAACAAGAAATTTGTGGAGTGGTTGAAAAATGAGTTTTAATGACTCCAACCTAAGTGTATGTAAACTTCCAACTTCAACTCTACATATTAAGCAGAAATCCATTCAGATGTATTTTGTGGCTTTTGGCGAATGTGTTCAAATGATCAAAGGTCGTGCTACTGCAAGCCTGTGTGAAAATAAAAGTCTGCAAAAGGTCTGTGCAGACTTCGGTCCTGGACAAGACAGATATTTTTATTAGGTTTTATTTACTGCTGTGCCTATTAATTGTCAAAACGCCATTTTCCAACTATATATTTCTATAGAATTTTCACAAATGCCTCATTCCCAAACATTCTATGAATTTATGAAAACGTGAAAATGACCACATCTAAGTACTCGCGTGTCAAAAATAAAGTTGTCATATTTTTCCTGGGGGTGTATATGAACAGGTTTTCATGTTGCTAAAACGCTGCCAGTTACAGTTTAAATTAAAAACATGAAACATTAAAAGAGAGAGCGAGTGAGAGAACGTGATAGAAAGTGAGAGAGAGAGAGAGGAAAATGGAGGTGAAGAAAGTTAGAAAGGGTAGAGTAATTGTGCCTTACCTTGAAATCCTATTACAGTTAAGAGCTGCTACTTCTCCACATTCTATATTCCACATTCTTTATTTCACAGTGTGTTTTCTGTCTATGAAAAGGACACAAATTGCTCCAGCAGGAGTTATCTAACGCCTCTATAATTTATTCAGGTACAGTTTGAAAGGCGATAACATTATCAGCTAATTGAACAATACGGCCACCATCAGTTTCTTAGAACTTTGGCCAATAAATCTCCCTCGACGCTGTATGATAACGAGGTAAATATAGCAAGAAACCAGTAAGCTACAAACAATGACCTTGACTGTTTTTCCTCCTATAAATTCTCTCGATTTCTGCTATATTTTTTAAAACCCCAACGCTGCGCGCTGACAGCTTTGTAGAGTGGCAGGGGAATTGGCACTCTTCTGCCGCAGCAAATTACCTCTGATGGCTGCTCTGCCGCGACCGGCGGGATTGAAAAACCAGGACCTTTTTTAATTTAACGCTGGCATTGGGTATGGAAAGGTAAATAGAGAAGGAAGAGTCAGAAAGTACAGTTCAGTAAAGTAGCAAAACCTCAAGCCCTCCCTCACACCCATCCTGAATCCCAACAGAACCGACCAGGCAGGAGATGGTGAGTTCATAATTGGGGGACACATTCAGCAGACGTCCCTGACACATTAGGATAGAGGAATAGTTGTTTAGGAATGGTCGGTCTGGCCTTTTTGGAACGGGGCTGTGTGAGTGTGTGTGTGTGGCGTGCGTGCGTGTGGACTGGCTGTGAGTCGACACAGACCTGGAGAATCACTCAGCGTCCGTCAGTGTCTCTGACCCAGAGCCAGGAAGCAGCGCAGGACATACCTACACTTGAGCCTGTGTGTGTGTGTGTGTGCACGTGCGTGTGCAGACCTACAGGACTGGAGCACAGCGCAGGAATAAAGATACACTGTCTGCTGGTCTTTTATGACTTTATTACGGCAAGATGATGTCCAGTTTATGAACTCCAATCATATTAAAGAGCTTAGTCAGGATGGAGGGGAGTTTAGAGGGTCTGTGCTCTGTGCTCTTGGGAATACACAGTGGCAGTTGTTAAGTGTATGCCAGGGTGGTCATATGTCTCTCGAAAGGTTTTGACAAAAAAAGGAAACTTTAAACTTTAATTTCATTTAATGATTATAAGGGCTATTAGCATTGGACTCCTCTTCTTACTACATTGGACCTGCGAGTCACTCGACAGTCACAGATAGCACCATACCAGCTCTTCTAAATGCCACAGTAAGTACTTTAGAACGAGGCCACTGCCAAGAGGCCCTACTTATGGTGTTAAATGTCCCTAAACCTCTGCCAAAAGAGAAGAACAATTTCTTCTGCTTTTTTCCTGACCAATTTAAGACTGTTGGAGCATGAGTCTGCTGATTTAAAGCCGACAGACAAACATTCACTGTTTGTCTTTGTACCTCGCTGCAAATTTATTCTGATACGCCTCTCATCCATCTTGTGAGTCTGTGCGACGTTGTTTTATTTGTTGTCGTTGGACTACTTGTGTTAAAAAGGCCATGAAGAGGGGAACTACGATTCCCTCTGTTTTCGTTGTTGCACACATCCGTAGCCAAGGTAACAGAATACCCCTCGGAACCCCTGGAATGAGAATTAGAGGGTTCATTCATAGAACCTTCTAGAATGACTGAACGGTCTACGCTCAGTGCCCGGAGAAGTACAGACATTATGAATAAGGACAGTTATCCAGACTATATTATGTTTGGGCAGTCTTTCGTGTGAGTTTGTGTGCATCTGTCTATCTTCTCTTCTGGTTAAGTCATCTCTGTCCCGGCTCTAGGCCAAGTGATCAGGCTGTGTGAGCTGCATGTTGTTTTGTGTATTCAGACTACTATTCAGCCAAATGGACACATATCCTCTCCAACAGACAAAACAATAATAATTTAGGGGCTGATTCAAACTTAGGACATTTACACCTTTTCCGACGCACTTCTCAGTATTTGGTATTCAGACTTACCTTATTCAGTTGCGTAACACACTCTGCAGGAGTGGCTACCTTGCGCGCTCTGAATAAAATGTCATTCAACCACTGAAAACCGTGGATTTTTCATTCAATAGGGTTTTCAGTACATTTATCTTAAGCCATCCCTTTAAATAGGGTGTACCTTTTAGTTAGAATTTTGTCGACACTCAGTAGAATATCTCGACAGAACAGGTTCAGAATATTAGGGATCAATGAAAGAAAGCGATCTAAATATATGCATATTCGTCTACGTTTCAGCATCAATTGGTAGATTTTAAAATACTCAGATCGTATAGATTATTTAGGTTTAGGAAAGTATTTCTGAATCACAAAATGCAGGTTTGGAGAGCCTTTACGTACAAAAGGAAGAAAACTGCGATTTGATTAATTCTGAACATTGCCACATTCAGTTCTTCGACAAATGGTAATGTTGCAAGATGGTGTACATAGAATTATAATATGGAGAATAGTGTACAATAGTAGGCCGTACTCTCATCTTTTGCCTGCAATAACAATGGAACTGTAAAATGACAAGGCCAGGTATTGCACCATGCATTCAAACTGTTGAGGCTTGGTCTGCGCTCTGCTCCATAATGTTTTAATTAGCTTACATGTCTTATTTTTTTATATTATCAACAGTTACTAATGATCCTCAGTAACAACCACACGGCTGTGACAGGATTTACAGAGGAAGCAAACTAAACAATGTAATTAAATGTAATGATAATGTAGGCTATACCAACTGAAGGGAACTAACAGTAAATTGGTAGTTGAATATGTATGTTTTTTAGACCTACTGTTGGTCGATACTGATAGTTGCTAATATTTAACATGTTAGAAATATGAAACAGAGATTTGTGGTAGCCTGTAATTAAGACATATGAGAGTGCCAATCCCTGCAAGTTAAAATGCCATATAATTTAAATGCTGCAAATTTGCACAGCATTTCATAAAATTTACTGTGGGAAAGTTGAGATGTTCATATGCTTCCGTTTATTGCCATATGACATATGTGCTCATGATTTACTTGGCAGTTAGTCTGTTTTGTCTGTCAGCGAGATAAATAAACAAATAAATAATTAACCTGTTTGGGATAGGGGGCAGTATTTTCACGGCCGGATAAAATACGTAGCCGATTTAATCTGGTTACTACTCCTGCCCAGAAACTAGAATATGCATATAAGTCAGTGGATTTGGATAGAAAACACTCTAAAGTTTCTAAAACTGTTTGAATGGTGTCTGTGAGTGTAACAGAACTCATATGGCAGGCCAAAACCTGAGAAGATTCCATACAGGAAGTGCCCTGTCTGACAATTTGTTCTCCTTCTATCTCTATCAAAAATACAGCATCTCTGCTGTAACGTGACATTTTCTAAGGCTTCCATTGGCTCTCAGAAGGCGCCAGAAAGCGGAATGACGTCTCTGCAGTCTCTGGGCGAAAAAAAGCAGGAGTTTTTGTGAGTGGTCAGGCAGGGAACAATGACAATGGAGTGTGCGTGCAAGAGACGACTCCATGTTTTTCTTTCAGTCTATGAATGAATATAACGTCGCCCGGTTGGAATATTATCGCTATTTTACGAGAAAAACAGCATTTGACATGCTTCGAAGTACAGTAATGGAATATTTTGACATTTTTTGTCACGAAATGCGCCCGCGGGTCACCCTTCGGATACTGACATGAACGCACGAACAAAACGGAGCTATTTGGATATAACTATGGATTATTTCGAACAAAACAACATTTGTTGTTGAAGTAGAAGTCCTGGGAGTGCATTCTGACGAAGAACAGGAAAGGTAATCCAATTTTTCTTATAGTAAATCGGAGTTTGGTGAGCACCAAACTTGGTCGGTGTCAAATTAGCTAGCCTGTGATGGCCGAGCTATCTACTCAGAATATTGCAAAATGTGCTTTCCCCGAAAAGCTATTTTAAAATCTGACACCGTGATTGCACAAAGGAGTCCTGTATCTATAATTCTTCAAATAATTATGTTTTTTATCGTGAGTAATTTAGTAAATTCACCGGAAGTTTGCGGTGGGTATGCTAGTTCTGAACATCACATGCTAATGTAAAAAGCTGGTTTTTGATATAAATATGAACTTGATTGAACAAAACATGCATGTATTGTATATCATAATGTCCTAGGAGTGTCATCTGATGGAGATTATCAAAGGTTAGTGCTGCATTTAGCTGTGGTTTTGGTTTTTGTGACATATATGCTTGCTTTGAAAATGGCTGTGTGATTTATTTTTGGCAGGGTACTCTCCTGACATAATCTAATGTTTTGCTTTCGCTGTAAAGCCTTTTTGAAATCGGACAATGTGGTTAGATTAACGAGAGTCTTGTCTTTAAAATGGTGCAAAATAGTCATATGTTTGAGAAATTGAAGTTATAGCATTTTTAAGGTATTTGTATTTTGCGCCACGCTCTACCATTGGATATTGGTGAGGCATTCCGCTAGCGGAACGTCTATCCCACAATCATCAGCCTCTAAAGAATAATTCTGGAAAACAAAGTTATCCTCTGTCAAGTTAAATATTGGAGCAAGGATCTAATGTCACGATGCACTAGAAGTGAAGGAGGGGTGAAGTCAGGCGCAGGAGACCAAAGGTACGTAGTAGAACGTTTATTTGTTACCGAGTCCAAAAATGCCAAATACTAGGCAGGGAACAAGGAAACCCAATTGGGAAAAATCCACCAGTACAGAGTCGGGACACAGCCCAGGATAAACGTCCTTTCAACAAAATACACGAGAGTAAAAACAATCCCCGAAACCCAACAACAGGAAACACTTAACAATCCCGCACAAACCTAAACCTAGAAAGCCAGCCTAAATACCCCACTAATGAACTCAACTCAAAACAGGTGATAACACAAGACATACAACACCAAACGAAAATGAAAAGGGGATCGGTGGCAGCTAGTAGGCCGGTGACGCCGAGCGCCGCCTGAACAGGGAGAGGAGCCACCTTCAGTAGACGTTGTGACATCTAAGATAAAACATAACACAGTAAAATTCAATTTGGCCGCTGTGTGGATGTTGCTCTTCAGTCCCCAACCTGTTGAGGATGCCTAGCCAATATCCAATGGAACAGCGTGGCGCAAAAATCCAATAATTTCAATTTCTCAAACATACGACTATTTTACACCATTTTAAAAATACACTTCTCCTTGATGTAACCACATTGTCTGATTTCAAAATAGCTTTACGGCGAAAGCAAAACATTAGATTATGTACATAGACCAAAATAACCACACAGCCATTTTCCAAGCAAGCATATATGTCACAAAAACCCAAAACACAGCTAAATGAAGCACTAACCTTTGATGATCTTCATCAGATGACACTCCTAGGACATTATTTTATACAATACATGCATGTTTTGTTCAATCAAGTTCATATTTATATCCAAAAACAGCATTTTACATTGACGCGTGATGTTCAGAAAATGTATTTCCACCAAAAACATCCCGTGAATTTACAAAAATACTCATCATAAACGTTGACAAAATATTTAACAATTATTTTAAGAATTATAGATACAGAACTCCTTTATGCAACCGCTGTGTCAGATTTTAAAATAGCTTTACGGAGAAAGCACATTTTTCAATATTCTGAGTACATAACTCGCCATCACCCGCCAAGTTCGGGGCAACCTAAACTCAGAATTAGTATTAGAAATATGCTCTTACCTTTGCTGATCTTCGGCAGAATGCACTCCCAGGACTGCTACTTCCACAAGAAATGTTGTTTTTGTTCGAAATAATCCATAGTTATGTCCAAATACCTCCGTTTTGTTTGTGCTTTCAGGTCACTATCCAAAGGGTAACGCGCGAGCGCAATTCGAGACGCAAAAAGTCAAAATGTTCCATTACCGTACTTAGAAGCATGTCAAACGCTGTTTAAAATCAATTTTAATGTTTTTTTTTACGTAAAATTGCGATAATATTCCAGCAGGACAATAGCGTATTCATTCAAGGAGAAAAAGAAAAAACAGCGTGCTCGCAGGACCGCGCATTTCCAATCCCTTTGTTGCCAGGCAGACCACTCAGTAACTGAGCTCCTATACTCTGCCCAGTGACAGGAGAAGGCTCAAACCACTTTCTGAAAGCTTTAGACAGCCAATGGAAGCCTTAGAAAGTGCAACGTAACACCACAGATACTGTAGTTTTGAAAGGGACTAGAAAGAATAACTACAATTATCAGATCCTCCACTTCCTGGTTGACTTTTTCTCAGGTTTTTGCCTGCCATAAGTTTGAGAAACTTCAGAGTGTTTTCTATCAAAATCTAGTAATAATATGCATATTCTCGTTTCTGGGCAAGAGTAGTAACCAGTTTAAATCGGGTACGTTTTTTCATCTGGCCGTGAAAATACTGCCCCCTATCCATATTTAATAAGAGTCAGTCCCCTTGATTCCTCCTGGCTACCCCAACCCCGGCCAACAGCTCCGCACACCCCGCAGCTACTTGCCAAAGCCTCCCCAGCTTCTCCTTCACCCAAATCCAGAAAGCAGATGTTCTGAAAGAGCTGCAAAACCTGGACTTGTACAAATCAGCTGGGCTCGACCCTCTCTTTCTAAAATTATCTGCCTCCATTGTTGCAACCCCTATTACCAGTCTGTTCAACCTCTCTTTTGTATCGTCCGAGATCCCTAAAGATTGGAAAGCTGCCGCGGTCATCCCCCTCTTCAAAGGGGGTGACTCTCTAGACCCAAACTGTTACAGAGCTATATCCATCCTGCCCTGCCTTTCTAAAGTCATCGAAAGCCAAGTTAATAAACAGATCACTGACCATTTCGAATCCCACCGTACCTTCTCCGCTGTGCAATCCGGTTTCCGAGCTGGTCATGGATGCACCTCAGCCACGCTCAAGGTACTAAACGATATCATAACCGCCATCGATAAAAGACAGTACTGTGCAGCCGTCTTCATCGACCTGGCCAAGGCTTTCGACCGTGTCAATCACCGTATTCTTATCGGCAGACTCAACAGCCTTGGTTTCTCAAATGACTGCGTAGCCTGGTTCACCAACTACTTCTCAGATCGAGTTCAGTATGTCAAATCGGAGGGCCTATTGTCCGGACCTCTGGCAGTTGCTATGGGGGTGCCACAGGGTTCAATTCTTGGGCCGACTCCTTTCTCTGTATATATCAACGATGTCGCTCTTGCTGCGGGTGATTCCCTGATCCACCTCTACACAGACGACACCGTTCTGTATACATCTGGCCGTTCTTTGGACACTGTGTTAACAAACCTCCAAACGAGCTTCAATGCCATACAACACTCCTTCCGTGGCGTCCAAATGCTCTTCAACGCTATTAAAACTAAATGCATGCTCTTCAACCGATCCCTGCCCGCACCCTCCCGCCCGCCTAGCATCTCTACTCTGGATGGTTCTGACTTAGAATATGTGGACAACTACAAATACCTAGGTATTTGGCTAGACTGTAAACTCTCCTTCCAGACTCATATTAAACATGTCCAATCCAAAATTACATCTAGAATCAGCTTCCTATTTCACAACAAAGCATCCTTTACGCACGCCGCCAAACATACCCTAGTAAAACTGACTATCCTGCCAATCCTCGATTTCGGCGATGTCATTTACAAAATAGCCTCCAACACTCTACTCAGCAAATTGTATGCAGTCCATTACAGTGCCATCCGTTTTGTCACCAAAGCCCCATATACCACCCACCACTGTGACCTGTATGCTCTCGTCGGCTGGCCCTTGCTACATATTTGTCGCCAGACCCACTTGCTCCAGGTCATCTATAAGTCTTTGCTATGTAAAGCTCCACCTTCTCAGCTCACTGGTCATTATAACAACACCCACCCGTAGCATGCGCTCCAGCAGGTATATCTCACTGGTCATCCCCAAAGCCAACACCTCCTTTGGCCGCCTTTCCTTCCAGTTCTCTGCTGCCAATGACTGGAACGTTTTGCAAAAAAATCGCTGAAGTTGGAGACTTATATCTCCCTCACTAACTTTAAACATCAGCTATCTGAGCAGCTAACCGATCGATGCAGCTGTACACAGCCCATCTGTAAATAGCCCATCCAATCTACCTACCTTATCCCCATATTGTTTTATTTACTTTTTTGCTCTTTTGCACACCAGTATTTCTACTTGCATATCATCATCTGCACATCTATCACTTGTGTTAATTTGCTAAATTGTCATTTCTTTGTAATTTCTATTTATTGTCTTACCTCCTCACGCCATTTGCTCACACTGTATATATACTTTTTTATTGTGTTATTGACTGTATGTTTGTTTATTCTATGTGTAACTCTTTGTTGTTGTTTGTGTCGCACTGCATTGCTTTATCTTGGCCAGGTCGCAGTTGTAAATGAGAACTTGTTCTCAACTGGCCTACCTGGTTAAATAAAGGTGAAATAAAAAATACAAATAAAATAAAGACTCTGAAATAGTTATTCAGACCCCCAGCAAAGCTCTGGGCTTCTATTGGTCTCTTATCTCTTATCTGGTCTTAAAGTGTTGAAGTTACTAATGTCCTGTGGAGACAGAGATAGACAGCCAGTGAGAGTGTGAGTACTGCTACTGAAGAGGAACCATTAGCTCTGATGGGGAGACTGGCGCTACTGCTTAGGTTTAACTTCTCTAGGGCCAGTGGGACGATTTCGTCCCACCTACGTAACAGCCAGTGAAATCCCGTGTCGCGTTATTCAAATACCTTAGAAATGCTATTACTTCAATTTCTCAAACATATGACTATTTTACACCATTTTAAAGACAAGACTCTCGTTAATCTAACCACACTGTCCGATTTCAAAAAGGCTTTACAACGAAAGCAAAACATTAGATTGTGTCAGCAGAGTACCAAGCCAGAAATAATCAGACACCCATTTTTCAAGCTAGCATATAATGTCACATAAACCCAAACCACAGCTAAATGCAGCACTAACCTTTGATGATCTTCATCAGATGACAACCCTAGGACATTATGTTATACAATACATGCATGTTTTGTTCAATCAAGTTCATATTTATATCAAAAACCAGCTTTTTACATTAGCATGTGACGTTCAGAACTAGCAAACTTCCGGTGAATTTACAAAAAATTTACTAAATTACTCACGATAAACGTTCACAAAAAGCATAACAATTATTTTAAGAATTATAGATACAGAACTCCTCTATGCACTCGATATGTCCGATTTTAAAATAGCTTTTTGGTGAAAGCACATTTTGCAATATTCTAAGTAGATAGCCCGGCATCACAGGGCTAGCTATTTAGACACCCAGCAAGTTTAGCCTTCACCAAACTCCGATTTACTATTAGAAAAGTTTGATTACCTTTGGTGTTCTTCGTCAGAATGCACTCCCAGGACTTCTACTTCAATAACAAATGTTGGTTTGGTCCCAAATAATCCATAGTTATATCCAAACAGCGGCGTTTTGTTCGTGCGTTCAAGACACTATCCGAAAGGGTAAAGAAGGGTGACGAGCACGGCGCATTTCGTGACAAAAAAATTATAAATATTCCATTACCGTACTTCGAACCATGTCAACCGCTGTTTAAAATCAATTTTTATGCCATTTTTCTCGTAAAAAAGCGATAATATTCCGACCGGGAATCTGCGTTTAGGTAAAAAGACGAAAGAAAATAAAGCACGGGGTCGACTCGTGCACGCGCCTAAGCCCATTGTCCTCTGATCGGCCACTTGCCAAAAGCGATAATGTGTTTCAGCCTGGGGCTGCCTCGATATCATTCAGCTTTTTCCCGGGCTCTGAGAGCCTATGGGAGCCGTAGGAAGTGTCACGTTACAGCAAAGATCCTCAGTCTTCAATAAACAGAGACAAGAAGAACAAGATCTTGTCAGAGAGGGCCTTCCTGTAAGGAATCTTTTCAGGTTTTTGCCTGCCATATGAGTTCCGTTATACTCACAGACACCATTCAAACAGTTTTAGAAACTTTAGGGTGTTTTCTATCCAAAGCCAATTATATGCATATTCTAGTTACTGGGCAGGAGTAGTAACCAGATTAAATCGGGTACGTTTTTTATCTGGCCGTGTCAATACTGCCCCCTACCCCCAACAGGTTAAGAGCTGTCACTAGTGCTACTGAAAAAAGCTTGAAACGTACAGCTCTTATCCAGAGCGACTTAAGTAAGTGCATACATTGTGACTCGTTTCAGGAAACTAAGCGTATGCCGTGTGTCACTAATTCACAGGAGCGCCATTTGAACATAAACTTGTTTTTTTAACTAAATGCATTTTTTTGACATAAATGCCTTCTGGAACATATGAACTTTCATGTGCCTTTAATTAATAACAAACTTGTATGCCATCTGTAAATACAAATAAAATTGTTAAATTATGAGCCTAGTTGGTTTAGCCATAGAAAAAGGTAGCAACCTTTCCGCTAGCCATGATTGGCTGAGATAATGAGTGGGCTGGACATGCCGAGAGATGAGTTCAGATTTGTCTGCCATATAGCACGCTTCTGTCTATTTGAGCTGGTCAGTATGTCTAGGTAATCCTGTCTAACGTGGCTTTTTCTGAAATATATTGCGTAGTAGAACTGCATAAGTGTTGTTCTCCACTTTCTGGAGGACCGAGTTTTGAAATCAGTGGAATTAGAGTATGACAGATAAGGACACCTGTCTCCTGATTACATCTTCAAACTAAGGGCAGCCATGGCATCCAACAGGAGACGCATCCATCCATGAATGATTTATATGGGTAAGATAGTCTAGCTAGCTCCATTTTCAGAAATTACACGTTTCTAATTTTGACAAAGTCATTTTCATTTCAAGTTAAAGTGTACTGTTAGCTAGCTAGCATTAGCTGGCTGTCTCGCTAGCTAACATTACATGTATTATCTTATTATTCTTATCTCAGAGCCATTTGCTTTGCTAGTTATAGCCTAACGATAGCTGGCTAACATTGAACCTGGTTGGTTAGCTACCTGCAGATTTGTGCAGGGTAGTAACATCATGAGTTGGGATTATGGTTCATTTTTTACCTAGCTAGCTAGCTACATGTCTTAACAAAATACTCCACCATGCAAGTAACCATTTCAATAGAATTTCACTGCGACAACTGTTGATAGACGTTGCTGGTATATTCGCTCTGGCTATCTACTCCAATTTTAGACCACCCTCGTCTGAGTGTGCAATTTACGAATGCTCAACACCCGTTGAATATGGCCGGTGTCAGTAAACATTGGCAAAAATGTGTAAATTGTTGCCAGCAGCACAGTTGCAGTCACCAATACTTTGGATAACATAAAAACAGCCTAACCAGCTCTGCTAGGGCGAATAAAATGGTCAGTGAGCTGTCCTCTCATTTAACAACTTTTCTGTTTAGTCATCAAAATCTTTCAACTTTGAAAATCTTTCAACTTTACTTTGAAAAAGTATATTAGTTATATAATTATGATTATATAACTCCATGTTAATTACTCCGACTAACGACCCTTTAAATCTCTGCTTGGCCCATTTGAACCCGAAATACAAAAAGCTGGAAACTCGGAGGAGTTAAACAGAGTTCTTTTTAATAAGTGCTCATATTGTAGATGGACACAGCTCAGTGCTGGCGGTTGTCTTAAATAAAGTATGGCAGGAACTGAAGCAACACGTTTACACCAGCAAAGCAAACTGACTAAGCCCAACAATAGGAAAAAGAAAACAATCAGCATTTGATCAGGGTGTGTGTGTGTTTGTGGCCCTGGTCCTGGCCCTGACCCAAAACTAAGCTGTTTACATTTCCACTCTTCCAAATGGGGAGCGACTCAAAAGTGAATATCCCATCTGAGAGTATTTGCCACCACAAAAGAGGTGTGTGTGTACATTTCTCTGTGTGTGTGTGTGTGTGTGTGTGTGTGTGTGTGTGTGTGTGTGTGTGTGTATGGGTGTGATCAAGGGAGCAAATCGGAGCCAAAGAGCGCAATACAGCTATGTTATTTGTGTTAGCCAGAAGGAAATATAGAAAACATCTTGGTTCCCGATATGACAAAAACATGAAATGAAAAGCTCTCTTTTTTACAACCAAATCAACATTTTTGATGTGAATGGCATGTTATAGAAGGGTGCAGTCACCTTTTTTTGTGATTTCACTCGTTTTTTTATCAAATAAAATAAAATAGTACATGGACACACCCGGCTTGCACACCTGCGTACTGGAAATGGCTCGAGTCGCACAAACTATAACTTTTTTGTGATTTCACTTTCAGTTTTTTAGAAACTTACCCCAAACCGTGAATCAAAAAACATTAACAAAGTCAAAAAAAAATGTAAAACATCCTTTTAGAAACAGCAGAACTCTCAGTATAGTGATGCAGGTATTTAAATGTGGTATACATTTTTTTTTACCTTTATTTAACTAGGCAAGTCAGTTAAGAACAAATTCCTATTCTCAATGACGGCCTAGGAACAGTGGGTTAACTGACTTGTTCAGGGTCAGAACGACAGATTTGTACCTTGTGGATTCGAACTTGCAACCTTTCGGTTACTAGTCCAATGCTCTAACCACTAGGCTACGCTGCCGCCCATAAAGGTGTGTCATTCCGAAATGTATGCGCAAAAGTTCAGAATGACACCATTTCATGTGTACAACATTAAAAACAAGTGAAATCATAAAAAAATGTGTCTGGAACATTCTATAACATGCCATTTCCATCAGAAATAGAGATTTGGTTGTAAAAAAAGAAAACTTCTCCTTTAACATGTTAAGCAGTAGACTGGAGCAGGGTCTGCTAGAGTTGTTATCAGTCTCCAGGCACAGATGTCTGCCCTGTGAAAAGCCAAGTGCATCTCCCTGGAGGTGTGTGTTAGAGCTCTGCTACCCGACATGAGCCCGACGGGTCCTGACATTCCACATCATGTTAGGGATGGGTAGGGCCTGTTGTCGCCAATAACTAAGGTACAGGTGGGGCACGGGTATCACTAAATTGATCACCTGCTCTGCTGCGCGGTATGGACATATCTTACTAAGATCATAACATGGTGTCAGAAGTGCTTTCACAGAAAATGTTTATTTGGTTTTGTCGTTGTTTAGATTGACAAAAAGTAGCTAGCTGACAGTTAAGTGCTCTCTAATGTCTGGTAATTGAGCAGAGCAGGCCAAGCAAAAGTTCTCTCTTAGATAATACAGCCAAAAAACAAAAATTGTCTATATCGTAAGAAGTCATGAAAACAAAAATGTGTTTATTGGTCTTAATTTAAGGTTAGGGTTGGGCATAATGTTAGTAGTGTGGTTAACGTTAGAGTTAAGTTTAGGGTTAGGTTTAATATAAGATTTAAAAATAGGCTGGTTTATAACTTTGTGGCTGCGGAGACGTTGCTATGGAAATACACACACGCAGAGCCGACAGAACCAGAATGCATGCAGAGTGAGCTGCGCGCAGGGAGCGGGTGACACATAGAGAGGAGTAGCTAATGGATTTACGTAATAATGAAGTTATTTCTGCCTTACATTTGGCAGAAGCGATTGGGCCTGTGCAGGGCTCTTGTGTGTGTGTGTGTGTGTGTGTGTGTGTGTGCGTGCGCGCATGTGCCATGGGTAAATATGATTTTGTCTGCATATTAGACAGCCTGACATGCAAAGGAATTTGGATAGTTGCGTAAACGATAGCATTTTTGCAAAGACATTACAATTACAACATCAACAACAATCACGACGACTGAAAAATGTACAGCGTCCATATATTTCATTTGCCAACAAATGTATCTTGTTCGGTAAATGTCTTTAAAAACAGAATTCTACCCTTGTCTTGATTTTAAACAAATTAGTTCTGTAACACTTCGCCTGATTGATGTAATCAGATACGATATATTCAGAAAGCATATGTCAAACCTCGATCTGCCACAGTTGAAGCCCTTTCATAGTCCTTTGGCTCGGACGCATCTTGCTGAATTGTTCCTTCACTGACATTATATTACAACTGTCAGTTTCAGTCTTCCTGGTGTGATTGGCGTGGGTCTTTGAAGAAAAGAGTATTGTGTTAACCAAACGGTTGAAGGCTTATAGTAAAGAGTCTCATCTTTGTTTGTTCATTAATAACTTTTTTTCTCCCTCTGTACTTAGTAATTGACAACATTGTTGATTGCTGAAAACCTGCATACATGAGCCCACCCAGAGTCATACACACAAAACTTTTCTGATTGAACAGAACAAAAGCAGAAAATATATATTTCATTGTCTCCCTCAACATGAAACATGTACAACCTGCACAGAAGAAAAACAGAATGTCAATTAAACTGAATCAACTTCGATATAGAACATTGTCCTCGTTTTGTTCTATGAATAACTGAATTTGGAATAAACAAAAATAATGTGAACTCAAAAGAGCAGAAAATCCCGACACTACATAGAGATGGGCTTAAACACTTGTGGCCCAAAGTTTTCAAATTGTGTGACAGATTGAACAGGGTTTCTGATGGAGCGCCGCACGGGATTAATGTAAAGGGAGAATGTCTGACACTCCCCAAAATGTCTGTCTGAAACAGTCATCCACAGGAAGTCTGTGCGTGACACACACAACCTAAACAGGATGCTGAGAACATAGCGTGTGTTTTATAAACAAGCGTAAAGAAACAAGGGACAATATTCAATCAGATCAACAGTAACCCGTGGTGAACAACAAACACATAACGTATCATTGCTTTTGTTTAGGCGGTGTAACTGGTATGGAGCTGTCAAATCCACAAGCGGCTCCCAGCGATATAATTATCACAGGGAGTAGAACTCCTGTACAGCTGTTTTACAAGTTCAAACACTGGAATGTGTGATGCAATCTACACCTTGGTTAGGCCGATATTAATACTTATTATTTTGTTTAATGATTTTCAATTCGTGTCATTATTTCTATATGGCCTACACTTTTTCGTTCTGAATTGAATCTTGGCCAAGAGCTGTCAAGCTCTATGGTTCTTGTTTGTGTTGAAGTCACTGCCGTCGCTCAGTGGAGGCTGGTTTGGAGGGCAAATTAAGATTGTTACGTCTTTACATTAGTCCAAGAAGCATCCAGATTCATCTTGCTTCTTCCTCTAAAGAACGAGTGAGGTCTGCTGAGTGCACTGCACTTTCTTCCCTCCTTATCCCCCTCCTTCACCTCATCGTCTTCCTCTTTCTAGTTCCATGATGACGAGTTTAAGCAGTAGGATCTGCTATGTCCACTCCTTTCTCTTTCTCCTTTTCCTCCTGTCCCCTCTGAACCTTGGAGTGAAACAGAGGAGAAAGGACCATTAATACAGTGGCTGTAAATCTGAGAGGCAAGACAGGTCTCTCCAGAGCTTCTAGAGAAATGCCAAAGCGTAGAGGTGGCACAGCAAACCCCGTTCATCTCCCTGTACACAAACTCAACCCCCATACACACACTCAAGCAAATAGCATCACCTTCCTCTGTATATCAACGCCTCTATCTCTGCTATTGTTTGCACACACACGTCTGCCATATGTATTCTCTAGTTGTCCCTAACAGCTTTGTTAACACACAGAACTGGATAGTGGTTATCTGGCACAGTGCGTGTTTGGAGGTGATGGACACAGCCTATGTGTTGAGGATCAGACCTTCTGTTAGCCTGCCCAGATGGAGGTGCACACACAAACACCCACACACACAGAGGGTTTAATCTCAGTGTAATAATGTTAACATGGGCAGGAGGGCAAAGCTGACACACTATCAATGCCCAGATTACCTAAGGGTAGATGGATGGGGATTGATTATAGTTACTATGCCCTTGCAGAGTTATAGTACCATAGTGCACCTGACTTTTAAATACTTTAAAAGGTTCCCATTACCATGAAGAACTTACAGATTGTTCTTCAAACAGTCACTATTTACAGCGTATTTTTTTACTTCTGAGTTAATGGAATATCATGAGCACTGCTGCATAGAGGAGAATACGAGGTCATTATGGCAAGAGAAATATACACGTTTACAGTGTGTTTGTGTGTGTGTGTGTGTGTGTGTGTGTGTGTGTGTGTGTGTGTGTGTGTGTGTGTGTGTGTGTGTGCTCTGTGCATGTTTGTGTACATGTGCAGTACTCCTGTTTAACAAGTGTCCGGACAAAACTGTTTCCACATGCACATGAGTTTACAGGAGTTCCTAATTGGAACGACTAACACCACCGAGTCCCCTGAATGAGAGACTTTCCCCTATCATTAAAGAAGAAACACACAAACACACAGAGAGAGCGAGCGCTTAGCATGGGTTTTACAGAGGGCCTTGTAAAGAGTCTTATTTTCCACCCGGTTTGTGCCGTCGCTGTTGGCATGGGAAGTGCTGAGAGGAGCTCTCTATAAAATGTATGCTCTCACTGTGGCTGTATCTCACTAATACACATCAGCCCAGCAGGCTGCGTTTACACAGGCATTCCAATTCTGATCCTTTGCCAAGTTATTGGCTGATGGTCAAAAGACAGATTTGTGGGAAATGATCAGAATTAGGCTGCCTGTGTAAACACAGCCTCTGACACACCTTACTTAACTAATCAATGGCTTGATGATCAGTTGATTAGTTGAATCAGGTGTGATTGTGCTGGGATGGAACTCATTCTACACACCCGTGAGACAAAGAGAGGATGTCACTTTTGACTCTTCAGAGAAAGATTGGAAATGGAAGCTAGAATAGATTGAGCTGTCAATTGCTATATAATTGGTGGAGAGTTGCACTTTCTTTTCCCGTCTGTCTCTCTCGCTACCGTGGTATAATCAGAGAGAATGAGGATCAGAGAGGTGGCATTCACACTCCCAACTCCCCCTGCCATACGGTGGCACTACCCATCCCTGCTGCTCACAGATTACCTGCACTGTCGTCATTGTCATTCTAATAATCACTGTCTCTATTCTGCTACAATGTTGTCTCTCTATTCTGTTACAATGCTGTCTCTCTCCTATAACAGCATTCTCTGTTTACTCTAATCCGAGCTACCCATTCCGCTAGAGTCTAGAGCAGTTTTTGTGTTTTGCGATCCACCAAGAGCTTTCAGAGTTCCCCTTTGACCTGAATAAACAGTGTTTGTAGTTATTTCTTTCCATGACCCAGAAATAATCCCACACAACTCACACTGCACGAGGGGGTCCCGATCATCCCACACACAGTAGCTTGATATCAGCTGTAGGAAGGGCTAGTCTTTTACTAGACCTCAGCAGCTGGGCATAAGCGCCAAGGGGTCGCTAAATGTCATTTCTGCAAGCCATGACACCCACCATCTCAGATTGTTCTGAAATCATTTTGGTAGTTAAACATATACGATTAGCACATTATTTTGTTTAAATATAATTTTATCTCTGAGAAATTAAGCTAATTGATTGCACCCAAATTGGCCATTTCAATTTATGGGATTCATATAGTATTCAATAAATATAGTACCTAACATCCGATTTGGACCAAACCTTTTTCTAACAATAAGTAAGACATGAGGAATCCAAAGAAATTGTTAAAAAACACCCACGGACCCCCCACTCCCCACGCCAAACCCAACTCACACTGTACCAGGGAGTCCCAATCCCACACACAGTAGCTTGATATCAGTTGTAAGGGCTAGTCTTTCTCTAGATCGCAACAGCTGGGCATAAGCACCAATAGAAATGAGAAATGCTGTGTCCTATAAGTATATTAATCTGGAACTAAAGGTTATACATCCAGGAAATGTTGGTCTTTGCATTGACGTTATTCATACTCCTGTTATCCTTTAAAGGTTATGGATGTGGTTATAAATGCCAAGCTGTATTAATTTCCTGAGTTGGAGAAAGACCTTTAACCATTAGGCTCATGCACAGAAGTAAACAAATACAAAATCAAGCACACAGAGAGAGAAAGAGAGAGAGACTGATACATTTGTTCCAGCCACCACGCAGAAGCACCCAGCCAGTGTGTCTGATGCTGCTGAGTTAGGAGTTAGCCCTCAGCACTGAGAAGTGCTTGGTCATGCACAGACATTCCGACATTACATAATGGTGGAACACTGACTTGAAATTAGAATGTCTGATGTCTCATTTGTGATTCATTCCAATCTAATTATATGGTTAGACCCAAGGACTGTATGGTTGGAGAAAAATGAGGAAATATAGAGTGTTGAGACATGGTCATCTATGGTGTTCAGTCCCTCTCTCTCAGCAGCTCTGGGGGGGGGTGTGATTTCTGAGTTCTTCTCTGCTTATCCCTGCTTAGGACTAAATACCCTCTCTAGGGGGAAATTCAAAACCCTCTCTAGGGGGAAATTCAAAACCCTCTCTAGGGGGAAATTTAAAAACCCTCTCTAGGGGGAAAATATTTATCCACGCTCTCAGGGTTTCGCAGAGGGATGTGTGTGTGTGCACGCACTGTAAAGGCATTTTTATTCAAATACTAATAGTAAGTTGAACTCTAAGTCAATAAAAAGTCATTATTACTTAAACTGTTTGTGGTACTGACTCCAAACTAAATGAGAAGTCACTCCAACAGTTTTTTAAAGATATGACAACAAACTAAAAAAAATCCCAGCATGCTCTGCTGCAGGTCAAATTTTTATAAATTGTTTTTAATATCTGTTTTTTTGCATGTATAGTACATTGCATGATTAATATTATGCTACACAAAGATAAATAACATACACTTTTCTGAACTAATCCAATCATTTAGTTAGAAAATTTGCACCCATTACTGAAATGCTTATTCCAGTTTAAATGGCTTAGGTAGTCTCCTACAGCTGTTCCTAACCCTGGCAATCATTATAAATGCAGGTTGTGGGTGAATACAAATTTTAACTTTTGGATATCCTAATGACTCACTGCTTCCAGACAATTTCCATCAGGGAGGCTGAGACTATGGATGTACAGTGGGGTCTAAAATTATTGACACCGTTGGTAAAGGTGAGCAAAAAAATACTGAGCTTTTTGTAGGCTCAAAGAACTGGAATATTATTTAATACTTGTATGATTGCTCAGAGAAAGACATTTTGCATAACAAGTAAACATTTGTTTTCAAAAAAACGTAGGGCTAAAATGTTTTGATACCCCTGTTTTCAATACATTTCAATACCTCACCTTGCGAGGATAACTGCACTTTACCTTTTTCTAAAATGGTTTATGAGTTTGAGAACACATTGGGAGGGATCTTAAATCCTTCCTCCATGCAGAATCCTTAAGATCCTTCATCTGCGCTTATGGACAAACCACAGGTTATCAATGGGTTTCAAGTCCAGAGACTGAATGGCCATTGCAAGACGTTGATTTCGTGGCCAAATAACATCTTATTTGTGGATTTTGATGTATGCTTGGGGTTATTGTCTTGCTGGAAGACCCACTTGCGGACAAGTTTCAGCCTTCTGGCAGAGGCAACAAGGTTTTTGGTAAAAATATCCTGGTACTGGGTAATGTTCATGATGCCATTGACCTTAAGGACCCCAGGACCAATGGAAGCAAAATAGCCCCATAACATCAAAGACCCACCACCATATTTTACAGTAGATATGGGTAGTTATTTTCTGCTCATGCATTCTCAATTTGACTCCAAACCCACCACTGGTGTGCATGGCCAAAAGAGGTTTATTTTTCTTGTCATCTGGCCTAAGCACCGGTTCCAATCCAAGTACTAATGCCGTTTAGCAAACTCCAGGCTTTTACATTTCTGGGATGACATAGAAATACAGTTCTTTGGCCACGCACACCAATGGTGGGTTTGGCGTCGAAATGAGAACGCAGAATGCAATGCATTAGTATAAAATAATATAATGTCCCTATTTTTTTAGCATACAATATAGCTTTGTATTTTTATTATTATTATTTATTTATTTATTTATTGATACATTTTTGCTCATCTTCATTAAGGGTGTCAGTAATATCATAACCCACTATATCTCAATAGTCTCACCCACCTAGTAGGTGTCCACCACACTGTAATTTTTCAGATCAGTAAAGACGAGACAAGGGAAGGAATGCACTTTAGACTACTTAGATGCCTCCTTTTAGACATAATTCATCTGGAGTTCTTCCAGTATAAGTAGTCATACACCTGAGTATTAGACAGAGCACATTAGCAGAGCTGTACAAATCAGATGGATTATACTATTGAGGTTTACATTTACTGGAGGAATTACAATGTTTTTTACTCTTCTTATTGTTCTGTATCTCACACAGAAAGACTCACGTCTAAGCGGCCAACTGCCATTCTGCAGTCAGGAATAAAGTGGTGTGCTCGCAGAGAGATCACGTCCTGCCTGGTGTTCCCGAATGTTTGTGTCCGGGTCCACTCCCTGCTGGCTCATACTGTACACATGCTCGCTGAACTTGTTCCAGACTTTTCCCAGGTGCCCCAGTGCAGACAGGGCTAATCCCACTGGGGTGGATTTACTTATCTTCTTCTCTCATCTCTAATCTGCAGCACCCGCCCCTGTCTGTCTGCACCCTCCTGTCCGTCTGTATCATCCATCCGTTTGTCTGTCTGCATAACTGCTCTTCAATGGTTTGTATCACATCCGGCCATGATTGGGAGTCCTATAGGGCGGCGCACAATTGGCCCAGTGTCATCCAGGTTTGGACGGGGTAGGCCGTCATTGTAAATAAGAATTTGTTCTTAACTGACTTTATAAATAAAGGTTAAATAAAAATACAAAATTCAACTAGAGGTGTGCCGAGTAGTCGGACAAAAGGAGTATCATAACAGATATGGGCAATTTTCTGGATACAATTATGATCTGAGTATTTTTTTGTAATTATCCGTGATGTGAAAAATAAACATTTTCAGGTGCCAGCACAAACACATCTTTCTCATGTCAGTCAGTCAAGTAAGGTGCTACATGGTCTAAGTAACTCAACTGGCTAGTTTACTTGTCTGTAAAGAAAAGGGTGGGCTGTACGTTGATCCGGCTGCTCTAATTGGGTAGAGTGAAGCTGTATTTCTCTGTCCACTCACTTCATAAATTCACCTGATCAAAGGATACAAAGTGTTATGTTTGGTGCAAATCCAATGAAACACATAATTAGGTACCACTCTCCATATTTTCAAGCAGAGTCGTGGCTGCATCATGTTATGGGTATGATTGTTAAGGACTGGGGAGTCCTTAACGATTTGCACAGGCAAAATCCTAGAGGAAAACCTGGTTCAGTCTGTTTTCCACCAGACACTGGGAGATTAATTCAGGACAATAAGCTAAAACACAAGGCCCAATCTACATTGGAGTTGTTTACCAAGAAGACAGTGAATGTTCCTGAGTGGCCGAGTTACAGTTTTGACTTACATCTGCTAGAAGAGCTACAGTATGGCAAGACTTAAAAATGGTTCTCTAGCAATGATCAACAACCAATTTGACAGAGCTTGAAGAATTGTGAAAAGAATAATGGACAAATGTTGCACAATCCAGGTGTGGAAAGCTCTTAGAGAGTATGCCCTTTATATATTGTTTTACACACAGTATACCTGTCCTTTGGGAGTGGTGTCATTTCCACCACTGAGGACAAATTCCTCATTAATAACGTTTTTTCAAGAGGATGTTAATTTAGTTACCATGGAAACATATTGTGACACAAGCACATGGCTGCAGTGGACAGTTGTTCCAGATGTGATGTCCAGAATTTGAAGAAAAAACGTGGTAAATATTGCTTGTGTAGAGAATATTTGAATTGTCAGTCATTTCCGTACAGGCTATAATTTCTTTAATTTGTGGTAGAACTTTTGCATTTTTAAAATATTTTATGTGTTTAGTGTAAACGATATGCTAGCTGTAATACTAATCAAAGCATGCTAAGCTGTCTGTCAATTTTCTCCAGAAACTGTAGAAATGTCATTTCCATCACAACCAGAAATACTCACAAATGTAATCGCTGCCAAAGGTGATTCTAACATGTATTGACTCAGGGCGTTGAGTACTTACCTAATCAATATATATTAGTGTTTTATTTGTCATTAAGTGCTCTACAAATGCTATCATTTTTCTTCCTCTTTGACATTACAGAGTATTCTGTGTAGATCGTTTACAAAAACAAGAACATTTAACCAATTTTAATCTCACTTTGTAACACAACAAAATGTGGAAAAAGTCAAGGGATGTGAATACTTTCTGAAGGCACTGTATGTGTTCTCCTAGTAAGAAACTGTCTGGAAAAAGCTGACTTTCATGTTCAATCTTGCATTCTGAATGCCTGTGTTTAAGATCCGAACACTTATTAGCAAATCTAAATGCATAATGTTTAAGTTTTAAACACTGACGTTTAGGTTATAAATGTATCACATGGTTTCATGCTTCATGGTTTTACAGTGTAGCATTTTAGAGACACCCTGTAGCTCAGAACACCGATGGTACGAAGGATTCTCATCCCAGCACAGGCAGATGTGGAGAGACACACACAGACACATAAGAATATAGCACGGACAGCAGTCTATGACCAGCTGAGGCCTGTGCTAACTACCCCAGGATAAATTCACTAGCACCACGTTTCCCTGGTTGGTGCTAAACACATAGCAGCATGACATAGCAATCCATCACAAACTGCTCTGTGTATGTGAGTGTATGTGCATGTCTGAGTTTGTGTGTCTGTTCTAGCAGGTCCAATAGAGTCCATCACATCTATCTGGACTCCAGTCAATGATGAGTGCTAGCCCTATTGTAACAGGTTGTAAAGGGCTCCCCGAGCGCAGGAAATAAGGCCTTACGAATACACACACTCACACATTCTACTGTGCGCACTCACAGAGGAATAGTCTGGAGAGCTCACTGTCTGTCTTAGCTGTGCCCTTATCCTACTACTACAGAGTCACATGTGGTCAGTGGCCTGTAGTATGTGCTGGCATGAGATTCACTGAAGCTGTTTTCACTCCGATCGTCTTTTTAACAGCCATTCTCCCTCCTCTTCTTTACTTCAGTTTAATGGTTTTTCTCTCTCCTCTCTTCTCTACATCCATTTAACAGCCTCTCTCTCTCTCTCTGATTCCTGTCTGGTTAGGTCAGATTATCTGTTCTCATTTTGTAAACCTGCTCTCCATTATCCTGCTGAGCCTGTAAGTATGCATGTATACATGTGTGTGTCTGTGCGTGTATGTGCATACTCATACTCACACACCACACACCTGCAGACCGCAGATGTATCACTCTTCTCTCCCTGTGGCCTCCTTTCTCTAAGGTGGAAACATTTTTCAGTTCAGTTCATTACAAGGACTAAACCCCTGAAGAGTGTGATTTTATGACCCTGATTAATCACACCCAGACAACAACAGTCTACATTGCAACACGCTTTGGATTCCTAACTAAGACATCAGCAGACTATATAATGAGTGGACTCCAGTCAATGATGAGTGCTAGCCCTGTTGTAGCTCTGCTGACATGTAGAAGAGATTTTCATCCCAAGAAGATGATGTCGACCAGGATTTGTCCTCAGACTATGTGTATTTTAATGATCCCGCTTGCCTTTACCCCTAATATTATTCCTTTCTCGCCCAGCACACGCGAGCTGTGGAAGTCGCTCTGGATAAGAGCATCTGCTAAATGACTTAAATGTAAATGGTTTTAGCGTAGTCTCTAACTCTCCATAGTGTGCAAGTCACAACAGAATCGCACCATGCAACGTGACAACTGGCAATGGGAAATGGAAATATGGCTCTGGGTTTGTGCGATAAACATGAAGCAACATGCAGGCAACAGTTACCAAGAGCTATTGGATCTATTGGTTTGCGTTACCTCTCTCGGCTGTCTAATACAATTACTGCTAAGTTGTTTATTCAATTTACTACAACCTCCATCAATAACAACTTACAGGCTGTTAGCTCTGGCTTTTGTGAGTGCCATCCATACAACATAAATTCCTCTGAGCAGCAGTCCATGCTTCCACACAGAGATCTGTCAAACACTTCCTTCCCCATTCATTAAATTCTAAATCAATTTGACTTAACACATTTCTGCTTGACTGAATGAAAGTCTATTTGACTCAATTCATTTCAGCAGGGCTTCAATCTGGTTTCAGAGCTGGTCATGGGTGCACCTCAGCCACGCTCAAGGTCCTAAACGATATCATGACTGCCATCAATAAGAGACAATACTGTGCAGCCGTATTCATCGACCTGGCCAAGGCTTTCGACTCTGTCAATCCCCACATTCTTATTGGCAGACTCAACAGCCTTGGTTTCTCAAATGACTTCCTCGCCTGGTTCACCAACAACTTCTCTGATAGAGTTCAGTGTGTCAAATCGGAGGGCCTATTGTCTGGACCTCTGGCAGTCTCTATAGGGGTGCCACAGGGTTCAATTCTTGGGCCGACTCTCTTCTCTGTATACATCAATGATGTCACTCTTGCTGCTGGTGATTCTCTGACCACCTCTACGCAGATGACACCATTGTGTATACTTCTGGTCCTTCTTTGGACACTGTGTTAACTAACCTCCAGACGAGCTTCAATGCCATACAACTCTACTTCTGTGGCCTCCAAATGCTCTTAAATGCAAGTAAAACTAAATGCATGCTCTTCAACCAATCGCTGCCCGCACCTGCCCGCCCGTCCAGCATCACTACTCTGGACGGTTCTGACTTAGAATATGTGGACAACTACAAATACCTAGGTGTCTGGTTAGACTGTAAACTCTCCTTCCAGACTCACATTAAGCATCTCCAATCCAAAATGTAATCTAGAATCGCAACAAAGCATCCTTCACTCATGCTTCCAAACATACCCTCGTAAAACTGACTATCCTACCGATCCTCGATTTCGGCGATGTCATTTACAAAATAGCCTCCAACACTCTACTCAACAAACTGGATGCAGTCTATCACAGTGCCATCTGCTTTGTCACCAAAGCCCCATATACCACTCACCACTGCGACCTGTACACTCTCGTTGGCTGGCACTCACTTCATACTCGTCGCCAAACCCACTGGCTCCAGGTCATCTACAAGTCTTCGCTAGGTAAAGCCCTGCTTTATCTTAGCTCACTGGTCACCATAGCAGCACCCACCCGTAGCACGCGTATATTTCACTGGTCACCCCCAAAGCCAATTCTTCCTTTGGCCGCCTTTCCTTCCAGTTCTCTTCTGCCAATGACTGGAACGAACTGCAAAAATCACTGAAGCTGGAGACTCATATCTCCCTCACTAACTTTAAGCACTAGCTGTCAGAGCAGCTCACAGATCTCTGCATCTGTAAATAGCCCATCCAACTACCTCATCCCCATACTGTATTTATTTATCTTGCTCCTTTGCAGCCCAGTATCTCTACTTGCACATTCATCTTTTGCACATCTATCACTCCAGTGTTTAATTGCAATTGTAATTACTTCGCCACCATGGCCTAATTATTGCCTTACCACCCTTATCTTACCTCATTTGCACATCCCGTATATAGACTTTTGCTACTGTATTATTGACTGTATGTTTTTTTATTCCATGTGTAACTCTGTGTTGTTGTATGTGTCGAACTGCTTTGCTTTATCTTGGCCAGGTCGCAGTTGTAAATGAGAACTTGTTCTCAACTAGCCCACTTGGTTAAATATTTTATTATTATTTATTTTTTAAGGAATCAATGGCTGCATTGTGTACCAGTGGAATTGTGCAGCACAGTGACGTTTAGTCAGGCTAGGCAGTGAATACTCTGTGATATTCTAATAAAAAAATATTATGAAAAGCCAAATAAAAAAATAATTATGTAACACATTTTCATAATTATTTCCCATTATCAGTTTTTTCTGAAAGATTCAGGTGGATTTTATGCTCAAAATCAAACATTTTGCTAAAACTGCACACAAAAAAGGCGCACGAATCCATTAAAATCTTGTGCACAGCCTTTCCTGACTCCAGGCATGGTCAGCATAGCAAAAATACTGTTTTGCCTACAGTAACTTTAAGTAGCTTGAGCCGATTTCATATTTTGCACATGCGTATTGCCTAAACATTTTCTGTGGGTAATTGCCTGGGATAAGCTGTGCACATTTGGGCGTGTAAGCATAATTTGGCACTAGCATCCCTTGAACTAAACAATGCTAGCTTGCTAGCAAAAACAACCTGATAAATGGACACCACTGTACTGCACCTCAAACAATTTTCCAAGTTAGAATAATCATGTAATAAACTGTTTGGGGGATTCGAAGAGGGAAACGTGAACTTTATTAAAAAAAAGATCTTCCCATGTACATCTCTTAACTTTCTCCATCCCACCCTCCCATGTACATACAACTATTCCACCTTTGGAATGTCAACTATAATGACAGTTAAGACCAGACAGAGGCAGGATACAGCATACAAGACGTGATTTTATTCCTGACAGGAAGTCAACCACCATCTCCCTCACTGCTGCTGTCGGGCAGGCGAACAGTGAGTGATGGACTATCCACTTGTCTGAAAAGTCATTACCAATTAATACTTTTTACCCAGACTTTTCACATCTTGTGCATTTCATTTTGCTTTGTGGACGCAGTTGGAATGGGGCTTCTCCCGCCACTCAATGTGGGCCCAAGCCTTATGTTCCATGGTGTTTACATGCACCGCAGATTGGAAGAATTATAAATCCATTGTGAATGGCTATTGTGTTTTCATTATGAATTATTCAGATGAAATGTGTCCATATTTTGGTATTTTAGTGCCACCTTTCAGTTATAACTGTAAATGCAAAATAGGTCTATGGCTGAGCTGAGTTGATCAGTGTGTCAATTTGTAGAATGATTTGAAATATGCCGGCACCCGAGGCTATTGCTTGTCTATCTTGGCTACATTGGTATTTACATTTGGTGAAAATGGTTGGTCAATTTCGGTTTGTAGCCTATGTCACTCTGGTTGTTGGAGCTATCTATTGTATGGTGAACTTGGGCTTCATCAAGGTTTATTTGTGAGTAAATCTGGCTTTGATAATAGCCAGTATTTACCCAGCCACCGACCTCACTGCTGGTGCAGTGTCATCGCTCTCTCTGATCTATTGTGTCACTCTGTCCACACTGTAATGACACTGATTGAGTGAACGGCTTTAACCCTGTGAGATCCCTGGTTGCAAAAATGCAACAGGTCCTAAACTCATGTCCAACACTACATAGTTCATCTCCTTAGATCCAGATGTATTTATTAGTAGCATTTGTTGTGTGTCCAGTCTTCTCTATAATTCAGTGACATGAAGAAAAAAATAATCGAGAAACAAATATTCTGAGCCAGAACTAGAGGTATTTTTGTCAGTGAAGGCAAAAACGCATTTTCAAAAATGCTTGGGTCTCACACTACGGATTGTTGCTTTCAGCTCTATGTCTCTCATCCCTCTGTAAGTACATACGTGTGTGTGTGTGTGTGTGTGTGTGTGTGTGTGTGTGTGTGTGTGTGTGTGTGTGTGTGTGTGTGTGTGTGTGAGAGAGAGAGAGAAAGAGCAGCAAAGTGCTTTCACTAGATACAATACAATCATCAACATCCCCTTCATCTCTGTCTCTCTCTCTCTTTTAGTGGCGTTGGCTGAGAAGTGGCTTTTCCTAATGGGCCAAAGCTGCCAGACAAGCCCTTGAACACACACACACACTCTTCTCTATATCAGATATCGCTCTCACTGGGGTTTCAATGGCTTTACTCTAATCAGTTTTTTGCCCTTTTGGCTGAAAAGAATACAGACTTACTTTTATGACACTGTTATTGTTTTCATTATTTTATTTCATTAATGACCTTCAGGTCAAACGTGTTATTCATTTATTTCTGAAGTTATGGGAAAAACAAGAAAGTGGCTTAGTCTAACTGGCTTAACTACCAAGGTGGGACAGTGAGTCTAACTGGCTTAACTACTGAGGTGGGACTGTGAGTCTGGGCCTGTTTCAGACTGCGAGGTCAGTCTGGGAAAGTCAGTCTGATTCTTGGCTTATTTATTTGTGCCGACGACTAAAGTGATTTTCACAGAAATGGCTTGGCTGTGACTCCTTAGTGTCAAACTTCAGGTAGGACATAAAAGGTTTGGGCCAGACTTTGATAGGAAATGGACGGAGAGGGAGATGGTTTTGGAGTTTAATTATGATATCCAATAATTCCTTTGGGTTTTCATTAATGGTCAAGCCTGAAAAATTGTGCCTCATCAAAAGCACTCGATCAAAATCAACCCCAGCCAGAGAGAGTTGTTATTTATTGAGATTAGTTTATTTATTGAGTCATTTCATTTGTGTATCCCCAGAACTAGCCTTCGCTCCACTCAACTTAAGTTCCCAAATAAACGAATTACCTTGCCTAAAACAACACCAACAGATGGAGGGCAACAGTAAAACTTTAGCGGTGGAAAAGTTTGGGAAACGCTCATAAGATGGGAAGCCAGCAACAGCCAGGTTTGGTTTCCAGACCATCCGAGGCAAATACCAGAGACGGTACGGCAAGCCTTTATTAGGATATGCTGCGACGAGACAGTGTCATGTCATATCATTAAACACTGTTTGACTGTCGTCCAAGGCAAGAGAAGGAAGCAGAACACAATTGGAAGTAGTAAGTTAGGAGGAAGTGCGGCTAGCGGCAACTCAACAGATGTCCATGTAATCGTTTCCAGCTTAAGGCCTAGATTCAATCAGCAGACACCCGCATAGTAGATGTTTTGGGGGCGCCGGGGGTGGAACGGCATTGAAACCATCAAATCGGTGAGCAGCTGCTCTTGTGATCATTGTCACAAAGCCACATCCACCCAACTCCTGTTAGATCAGAACGAGAAATTGTAGGCTATTTAGAAATAATTACTCTCAAATTGAAAAAATCTGTCAACTAAATAATGAGGATTTCTATCATCCTAATGGAGGTGTAGATTACATCTCACGTTCGACTGTTTGAACTTGTAAACAAGGCTGCATTAGTATTTATGCTGAAGTACTTTATGTGTCGGGGGGCTAGGGTCAGTCTGTTATATCTGGAGTATTTCTCCTGTCTTATCTGGTGTCCTGTGTGAATTTAAGTATGCTCTCTCTAATTCTCTCTTTCTCTCTCTCGGAGGACCTGAGCCCTAGGACTATGCCTCAGGACTACCTGGCATGATGACTCCTTGTTGTCCCCAGTCCACCTGGCCGTGCTGCTGCTCCAGTTTCAACTGTTCTGCCTGCGGCTATGGAACCCTGACCTGTTCACTGTGATTACTATTATTTGACCATGCTGGTCATTTATGAACATGAACATCTTGGCCATGTTCTGTTATAATCTCCACCCGGCACAGCTAAAAGAGGACTGGCCACCCCTCATAGCCTGGTTCCTCTCCAGGTTTCTTCCTAGGTTTTGGCCTTTCTAGGGAGTTTTTCCTAGCCACCGTGCTTCTACACCTGCATTGCTTGCTGATTGGGGTTTTAGGCTGGGTTTCTGTACAGCACTTTGATATATCAGCTGATGTAAGAAGGCCTATATAAGTACATTTGATTTGAAATGTCCGCTTTAGGTATAATGCCAGGAAAAACTTGTGGATTTGGCACCTCTAACACAGTTCCACCTCAGACACAGTCAAAACAACTGATATGCAGATGTTGGCTAAGTGGATCGGATTAAATCGAAACTTAAATGTGTTTTGTAGTTGTAGAGAATAGGTCCTCTTATCTGTCCTAATGTGATGATCTAATGACCAGTCACTGGATCACAGAACAGTAATATGACATCACCCGCTGGCAGAGGTTTTAAGTCATTAATTACAATTACTCTCGTTACTGTAATTGAGTAGCTTTTCCAAGTACTTGTACTTTTTTTTGTATTTTTCAAAGTCAGTAATTTTACTTCTACTTGATAAAATGTAATTAATGTAACAGTACTTCTACTTGAGTAGGATATTCCAGTACACTTTCCACCACTGGTGACTGAGTGAAAGGTAGTTTGTGTGAGGGAGGGTGGGAGGGAGGAAGGGAGGGGGGTGGGAGGGAGGGTGTAAGGACTGATGCTGAAGAAGAGAAGCAGGTACAGGGAGTTGACATTTAATTAGGAACGGACATGCAACAGGACAGGAACAGCGTCAGAAATGGTAACACAAAGACAGACGACAATTAATGCTGAAGCGGGGAATGGAGCTGGGGAACAGACAGATATAGGTGATAGAGTCCAGGTGAGTCCAGTGAATCGCTGATGTGCGTGACGAGGGAAGGCAGGTGTGCGTAATGATGGTGGCAGGAGTGCGTAATATACAGGAAACAACCACCCACAAAACACAAGTGAAACAAACCCCAACTAAATATGGCCTCCAATTAGAGGCAACAACAACCAGCTGCCTCTAATTGGAGGTCCTACCAAAACCCCAACATAGAAATAGAAAACTAGATTTAAACATAGAAATAGAAAACATAGAACCTAAACAAAAAACACCGAAACACAGAAAACAAACACCCCCTGCCACGCCCTGACCAAACTACAATGACAAATAACCCCTTTTACTGGTCAGGACGTAAGATGTGCCTTGTTGCAACTCATAAAATAAAGGAACTTAGTTCCTACTGTACATTCATTTTTTTCTCTTCCTTTTTCAATTTACTGCAATTTAATGCAATATTTTAATTTTAAAAGCAACTCAGAGTAAAACGAATTAAGTACTTTTTAAATGAGCTACTTTTACTTGTAGTTTTTTCAGTCCTCTTTCCACCGCTGCCCACTGGGCAAGAGCTTGGTGAGATCATGTTCATAGATACAACACTGCTGAGTGAAGGGGGGTAGGATGAGATTGACCCTATACAGCTCAGGCATTTCCAAACCATGCATCATCTGTTTTCTGAACTTCTGTCCTATTAGCTATTTTCACAAATGTATTGCTTATCTGTCCTCGCAAATGAAAGCTACAAGTAATTGTCTGAAATACCACCACTCTCACATCATGAAGGTTAGGCTTGGCCTTCAAATATGCCTTACTAAGTATTCAGTGTAATTTTTCAATAACTGCGCTGCAATCTGCGGGTGACAACCACGTGTGCATTTGTGTGATGTGTTATTGAGGTGTGTTCCGCCTCATTAATTCACATAGAATTAGCCCATTTCAGCGTTGCGGACAATTTACGTAGGAGGCATTACTGAGCAGGACAAACTTCTCTCTTCAACCAGAGCCCAAGCACAAACTTTTTCCTCCCTGGCACATTTTTCACTTCGCCTTCACTACTAATAACTTTGGACATGTGTGCATTTCTATCAAAGCAAGTGCCTTATCATTATCATTATAGTATCTGTATATTGTGTTGTCTTTTCTACTGTAGCACACCGTATGTATGTATGTATGCATGTATGCATGTACTGTACAGTTGAAGTCAGAAGTTCACATACTCTTAAGTCATTAAAACTCATTTTTCAATGTCTCCACAAATTTTTTGTTAACAAACTATAGTTTTGGCAAGTCGGTTCGGACATCTACTTTATGCATGACACAAGTAATTTTTCAAACAATTGTTTTACAGACAGATTATTTCTCTTAAAATTCACTGTATGACAATTCCAGTGGGTCATAAGTTTACATACACTAAGGCTAACTGACCAGATGGCAAATGTCTTCACAGACATTTTCAATCTCTCCTTGTCAGTTAGAAATCCCAACATGTTTGAAGCTAATCACCATTGTCCCTGTTCCCAAGAAATCCAAGGTAACCTTGCTAAATAACTTCCGCACTGTAGCACTCACATCTATAATTATGAAGTGCTTCGAAAGGCTGGTCATGACACCATCATCCCAGACACCCTGGACTCCAATTCACGTAAACAGATCCACAGATGATTCAATCTCAACTGTACTTCACACTGCCCTCTCCCATCCTGGACAAGAGGGGAAATAACTATGTGTGTCACGATTGTGTGTAGAAACGGACCAAGGCGCAGCGTGAGTATCGTTCCACATCTTTTATTAGAATGTGAAACTTTGCAAGACAAACAATAAACTTTAAACAAAACACAAACCGTGACGACAGCGGTGCAACATGCACGAACTCAAAATAATCTCCCCCAAACACAGGTGGGAAAAACAACTACTTAAATATGATCCCCAATTAGAGACAACGATGACCAGCTGCCTCTAATTGGAATCATACAAAAACCCCAACATAGAAAAAATAAACTAGAGCACAACATATAAAAAATAAACTAGATAAACCCCCCAGTCACGCCCTGACCTACTCTACCATAGAAAATAAGAGCACTCTATGGTCAGGACGTGACAATGTGAGAATGTTATTCATAGACTACAGCTCAGCATTCAATACCATAGACCCCTCCAAGCTCAGGACCCTGGGAATAAGCACTTCCCTCTGCAACTGGATCCTGGACTTCTTGACGGGCTGGCCCCAGGGGTAGGCAATAACACCTCTGCCATGCTGACCCTCAACATGGTGGTGGCAGGTAGCCTAGCGGTTAGAGTGTTGGGCCAGTAGCCAAAAGGTTGCTGGATCGACTCCCCGACCTGAGAAGGTACACATCTGTTGTTCAGCCCCTCGCCAAGGCAGTTAACCCACTATTCCCCGGGCGCCAAAGACGTGGATGTTGATTAAGGCAGCCCCCCACACCTCTCTGATTCAGAGGGGTTGGGTTAAATGCAGAAGACACATTTCAGTTGTACAACTGACTCTCCCCCTTTCCCCTCAGGGGTATGTGCTTAGTCCCCTCCTGTTCACCCATGACTGCGTGGCCACACATGACTCCAACACCAGGCCTGTATGTGATGGCAATACAACAGAACAGATGAACCAGAAAGACATTTACTCTCATGCCAATATTAAGCCACACCTCCAGTCTTCTGATCTGATCCAGCATCAATAACCCAACTGAGTGGCCCAACTGGCTCGGTCAAAATAACCCAACATGTGTTTTGTCCAATGATTACCCAAATTGGGTTGTTTTTATCCCAGCATTTTATAGAGCGTAGAACGAAAATTATCCATCCTTTTCTCGAGTCACTGGACATTTGCCAATCAAATGGAGGGAAGTGCCGGTCCAAAAAAATTTAAAATGTTCTCTACATCTCAGTCTCACCAGGACGCCAGCCTGTCTACACCTGCAGCATTGTGGTAGCCCATGAAACAAAGGAATAGCATCTGGTGTGAAAAAGGGACCAGCTCAGTCGGACTTGAAGTTGGATTTGAAGTCGAAATCGAGGTTAGTAACTGTTGATCTGATGTCCAAAAGTGCTCAGCGGTCATATGGGATAATAGTATGAACTTTCCGTACAAAAAAGATAAACACGAAAAAAGTCACTAAATAGCAAAGTCGGGTTGAAACTCATAAAATGACGGCTTTCTCCATCGGCACCATCTTTCAATGGGACCATAAGTGGCTTTAGTATGTTCATGGCCATCATTGCTGTTCATGGCCATCATTGAGGCATTAGCAATCACAACAGACACAGATTCAAGTTGTTTGAAGTCAAATCCGTCTCACCTCACGGTTCTAAACAAATCAAAGCGCCGACAAGGCCAACTTTTCATATCACTCTGCTCTTCTCTTCTGAAGATCTTTTGATCGACAGAGCGGAAAAAATGTAACTGCCTGCTGCTGACTTGAAAAAAATGTTTAAAAAAATCCAGAGCATGAATGTTTCACCAGTTCTCAGTAGTCGGTTATCGGAGTTTTCAAGGGTATTTGAAGTAGTCTGAGGTAATCAAGGGGACAGCGGGACACCAACAGGTAAGGATGTAATATGATTACAAGTCTGAAGAAAGACATGGCAGATGGGGTGTAATGTTCAGTGCGAAGTTTAAAGAAAATCTGTTTTGCTTACAGTTTCTGAAGGTTTTAGGTGTCCAGAGGTTATAAGCTACTATTAGGTCTCTCTCTCTCTCTCTCTCTCTCTCTCTCTCTCTCTCTCTCTCTCTCTCTCTCTCTCTCTCTCTCTCTCTCTCTCTCTCTCTCTCTCTCTCTCTCTCTCTCTCTCTCTCTCTCTCTCTCTCTCTCTCTCTCTCATAGTAAACATTCTGAATTAACCCAACATTCTAACAGAACTGAAATCTTGTTGACAGTTACTTTAAATTAATAGTGTTTAATTCATTCAAACAGTGAATTTAGGGATTTAACCATGAGGCCAATGGTGACTTAAAAACAGTCACAGAGTTTAATGGCTGTGATAGCAGAACTGAGGATGGATCAACAACATTGTAGTTAATCCAAAATACTAACCTAATTGATGGAGTGAAAAGACGGAAGCTTGTACAGAATAAAAATATTCCAAAACATGCATCCCGTTTGCAACAAAAGTCACTAAAGTAATACTGCAATAAATCCCTTTCTGTCCTGAATACAAATTATTATGTTTGGGAGATGAATTCACCTTTCAGGACCACAACCTACAAGACAAGGCCGAGTTACAGTTTTAACTTAAGTCCACTTGGATATCTATGGCAAGACCTGAAAACAGTTGGCTAGCAATACTTATATAAATAAGACATCAAACTGTGTAATAAGACAAGGGGTATGAATACTTTCTGAAGGCACTGTACAGAGTGAATTGAACTCCTGAATCAACACTAGAAATGTTCTACTGAAAAATGAATACTGGCCAATTTGCTGTGTGATTCTCAGTGATTGTGGAAGACCCAATGGGCTCAACTGCTCTCTGTGGGCTCTCTCTCTCGGACAATTAAAAGTGAACGATCGACAGAGTAGGCTAAGAGGCATATTAACACAATACTTCTTTGCTAAACAATTTTACTCAAATCAAATCTAATTGCATTGGTCACATGCACGTGTTTAGCAGATGTTATTGCGGGTGTAGCGCAAATGCTTGTGTTTCTAGCTCCGACAGTGCAGTAATATCTAACAATTTCACAACATATACCCAATACACACAAATCTAAGTTAAGGAATGTAATTAAGAATATATAAATATACGGACGAGCCATGTCAGAGAGGTATAGACTAAGATACAGTAGACTAGCATAAAATACAGTGTATACATATGAGATGAGTAATGCAAGATACGCAAACATTATTAAAGTGACTAGTGTTCCGTTTATTAAAGTGGCCAGTGATTTCAAGTCTATGTACAGTTGAAGTCGGAAGTTTACATACACATAGGTTGGAGTCATTAAAACTTGTTTTTCAACCACTCCACAAATTTCTTGTTAGCAATCTATAGTTTTGGCAAGTCGGTTAGAACATCTACTTTGTGCATGACACAAGTAATTTTTCCAACAATTGTTTAAAGAAAGATTATTTCACTTATAACTCACTGCATCACAATGCCAGTGGGTCAGAAGTTTACATACACTAAGTTGACTGTGCCTTTAAACAGCTTGGAAAATTCCAGAAAATTATGTCATGGCTTTAGAAACTTCTGATAATTGACATCATTTGAGTCAATTGGAGGTGTACCTGTGGATGTATTTCAAGGCCTACCTTCAAACTCAGGGCCTCTTTGCTTGACATCATGGGACAATCAAAAGAAATCAGCCAAGACCTCAGAAAAAAATGGTGGACCTCCACAAGTCTGGTTCATCCTTGGGAGTAATTTCCAAATGCCTGAAGGTACCACGTTCATCTGTACAAACAATAGTACGCAAGAATAAACACCATGGGACCACACAGCCGTCATACCGCTCAGGAAGGAGACGCGTTCTGTGACACAGCCTGATAGGATGTTCTCAATTGTGCATCTGTAAATATTTGTGAGGGTTTTAGGTGCCAAGGCAAATTTCCTTAGCCTCCTGAGGTTGAAGAGGCACTGTTGCGCCTTCTTCAACACACTGTCTGTGTAGGTGGACCATTTCAGCTTGTCAGTGATGTGTATGCCGAGGAACTTGAGGCTTTCAACCTTCTCCACTGCGGTCCCGTCTATGTGGATAGGGGTGGTGCTCCCTCTGCTGTTTCCTGAAGTCCATGATCATCTCCTTTGTTTTGTTGACATTGAGTGAGAGGTTATTTTCTTGGCACCACACTCCCAGAGGCCTCACCTCCTCCCTGTAGGCTGTGTCATCATTGTTGGTAATCAAGCCTACTACTGTTGTGTCGTCTGCATACTTGATGATTGAGTTGGCCACGCAGTCATGGGTGCACCAGGAGTACAGGAGAGGGCTGAGCACGCACCCTTGTGGGGCCCCAGTGTTGAGGATCAGCGAATTGGAGGCGTTGTTTCCTATCTTCAAAACCTGGGGGCTGCCCGTCAGGAAGTCCAGGACCCAGTTGCACGGGGCGAGGTTCAGACCCAGGGACTCGAGCTTGATGATGAGCTTGGAGGGTACTATGGTGTTGAATGCTGAGCTATAGTCAATGAACAGCATTCTTACATAGGTATTACTCTTATCCAGATGGGATAGGGCAGTGTACAGTGTGATGGCAATTGCATCGTCTGTGGATCTATTGGGGCGGTAAGCAAATTGATATGGGTCTAGGGTGACAGGTAAGGTAGAGGTGATATTATCCTTGACTAGTCTCTCAAAGCTCTTCATGATGACAGAAGTGAGTGCTACAGGGCGATAGTCATTTAGTTCAGTTACCTGTGCTTTCTTGGGTACAGGAACAATGGTGGCCATCTTGAAGCATGTGGGGACAACAGACTAGAATAGGGAGAGATTGAATATGTTTGTAAACACATCAGCCAGCTGGTCTGCGCATGCTCTGAGGACGCGGCTAGTGATAACGTCTGGGCCGGCAGCCTTGCGTGGGTTATCATGCTTAAATGTCTTACTCATGTCGGCCCCGGAGAAGGTGAGCCCATAGTCCATGGTCGCGGGCCACGTCGGTGGCACTGTGTTATCCTCAAAGCTGGCGAAGAAGGTGTTTAGCTTATCCAGAAGCAAGACGTCGGTGTCCACAAAGTGGCTGGTTTTCCCTTTGTAGTCCGTGATTGTCTGTAGACCCTGCCACATATTTCTCGTGTCTGAGCCGTTGAATTTCGACTCCACTTTGTCTCTATACTGACGTTTTGCCTGTTTGATTGCCTTGTAGAGGGAATAACTACACTTTGTATTCTGCCATATTCCCAGTCACCTTGCCATGGTCAAATGTGGTGGTTTGCCCTTTCAGTTTTGGGTGAATGCTGCCATCTATCCACGGTTTCTGGTTAGGGTAGGTTTTAATAGTCACAGTGGGTACAACATCTCCTATACACTTCCTGATGAACTCAGTCACCATGTCAGTATATACATCAATGTTATTCTCTGAAGCTACCCGGAACATATCCCAGTGCGTGTGATCAAAACAATCTTGATGCGTGGATTTGATTGGTCAAACCAGCGTTGGATAGTCCTTAGTTTGAGTTTCTGCCTATAGGAAGAGAGGAGCAAAATGGAGTTGTGGTCAGATTTGCCAAAAGGAGGGCAGGGGAGGGCCTTGTATGCATCTGGGAAGTAACAGTGGTCAAGTGTTTTTGCAGCGCGAGTACTACAGTCGATATGTTGATAGAACTTTGGCAGCCTTTTCCTCCAATTTGCTTTGTTAAAAGCCCCAGCTTCAATAAATGCAGCCTCAGGATATGTGGTTTCCAGTTTGTATAAAGTCCAGTGAAGTTCTTTGAGGGCCGTAGTGGTATCGGCTTGAGGGGGGATATACACGGCCGTGACAATAACCAAAGAAAATTATATTGGGAGATTACACAGTCAGCATTTGATTGTGGGGTATTCTAGGTCGTGTGAACAGAAGGACTTGAGTTTCTGCATGTTATCACAATTACACCATGAGTCATTAATCATGAAACATACACCCCGCCCTTCTTCTTCCCGGAGAGATATTTATTCCTGTCTGCGCGATGAACTGACAACCCAATTGGCTGGACCGACTCAGACAGTATATCTTGAGAGAGACATGTTTCCGTGAAACAGAGTATGTTACAATCCCTGATGTCTCGCTGGAAAGAAGCCTTCGCCCTGATCTCGTCAACTTTATTATCCAGAGACTGAACATTTGCGAGTAATATACTCCGAAGCGGTGGGTGGTGTGAGGGCCTCCTAAGTCAGACTAGAGGACAGCTCCGAGTACCTCTCCTTCGCAGGTGTTGTTTTGGGTTGGCTTCTGGAATCAGTTCAATCACCCTGGGGGGTGCGAACTAAGGATCTGCTTTGGGAAAGTCATATTCCTGGTCGTAATGCTGGTAGTGCTGGTGAGTTATAAATAAACAAAATACTGCAAAGTTTCCTAAGAGCGAGAAATCTCTCTCTGTCGGCTCCATTATCTTCTGTTGGCGCCATTATGATGATGTGAATGGTGTCCCTTACAGGAAAACCACTTTAATTTCACGTGATAACGTGTGAATTGTTCCACAAACACGTTTTCATGTGATTACGTGATCTTATGTGAAGTTATTGTGATAAAATGTTACAATATGTAAAGCAATTTGTGATAACATAAAACTACAGATGTGAAAACGTGATCGCATGTGGTGTTCCATAAACACATTTTCACATGATTTCACATATGAAATTTAATGTGAATTCATATGATTATCCACGTGAAATCATGTGTTTTTTCTGTAAGGGGTGGGCACCATTATCCCCCTGACTCAGTCTCTCACCATATGAATTTCTGGACCATAAAACAGTTTTTTTTTTGTCCATGAGGTGGAGCGTCAAGCAGAAAGGATGTGTGCAGCTTACTGGCATCTTGTGATGAAGCACTAATAGAAAGTTCTGAGAGTCTCTATAAAGGCTGCCAAAGGGACATTTCTCAAGTTGCAGCCGAGACAAGACACAAACAAGCGCGCACACACACACTCAAGCAATGACGAGATATATTTTTTATGTTGAGATACATTTATTTATGTGGACTGGAGGTCGCCGACAAGTGCAACACTATATTCGTATTCCCTCTCTGTGAAACATACATGTCACAATAGTCAGGGTTGAAATAGACACAAGTTTTGTGACACTGTGGGGAAGTAGGATAGATTAGAAAGATGACCATTTTATAACAATGTTGCATATTTCAGCAGAAAGGAATTTAGAATATAAAAGAGGAGATAGGAGGTGAAGAATCTTACAATCAACAGAATGTATTGAACCACCCATTACCATCAGGGTCAACGTCTCTCACCCCTCTTTGCGTCTGAGACCAGTGGTCTTGGGGTGAGTGGATGCATAATTTCATATTCAGACCAAACTTGAAAAAATCCCTGCTGTACTGTGTTTCCTAATTGCTTCATCCAAGTCCTCTTACACAACTATACTGCACAAACAGCAATCTTACCAATACAATTTTGTAAATAAGTAACATTTCACAAGATCTAGCTTTCAGCTTAAATTTCTGTAACATAGCCTACTGGAACAGCTAGGGTCTATGGACAGCTCAGAGTGGTTCCAAAACAGATTTTGGGTGCAGTTACACTTGCCAGCTGTCTCACATCTTCGTCTCGCTGTATACTGCTCTAGGAGTGTTTAGAGCTGTGTCTTCTCACAGAAGAATGGTTTCCCAATCTGTTTTTGTGCTTTAATCAATACTTGACAACAGGTGGAAACAGTGCAGTCAAGCTGAACATAACTCAGGGGCCACAGTCTGCCTTGTGCGCATCCATATTAAGGAACACCTTGCGGATGTAAAACAAGCTGAATGTAACTCAAAGATGCAGATTGTGCATATCCCTGTTTATAAACCCTGTGTGACTGAGATAGAACTAGAGAGTTGGGAGAGTTGCCCCACAATTTTGCAACTCTCATGGGCGAATTTTGCCGAGAGTATGTGAGTGAAACAGTATCAGTGGAATATATATAACAGAGTTAGATTTCTTGTATGAACAAAAAACTGGACTCTGAGGACACAGACATCCAGACATCCTATTGATCACATCATAGCATTATGTCTCTGCCGTATTTCTAGTGATGGATTATACACACCTCCCAGACTATCTGTTTAACACATACACACAAACACACACACAGTCATTGGTCATCCTGTTATATTTAGCTGGGGAAAAGTTGGTGCTGTTTCTTTACACAGATCTCCTTGTACCTTGACACACACCACACAACCTCGCACACACTAGTGATGCGCAGGTCAGCTGTTTGTTCACCCACTGTCACGTCCTGACCAGTATAGAGGATTATTTGTTATTGTAGTTTGGTCAGGACGTGGCAGAGGGTAGTTCGTTTATGTATTCCGGGGTTTTGGGTTTCTTTTCTATGTTTGTGTTTCTATGGGTTTTCTATCTGTTCTGTTTCTATGTTAGTTAATTGGGGTATGGACTCTCAATTGAAGGCAGGTGTTTTCTAGTTGCCTTTGATTGGGAGTCCTATATATTAGGGTGTGTTTGGTCTTGTTGTTTGTGGGTAGTTGTTTTAGCACTGCTATACGTGTGTAGCCTGCTATACTGTTCCTGGCGGTCATTGTTTTTGTTCGTGGTGTTCACATTATAATAAATTATGATGAGCACGCAATCCGCTGCATATTGGTCCACTTTTTCCGACAGCGATTTCAACATATCTTCTGACGAAGAGGATCGTGACACCCACACCAATCCGCAACCCCCCGATGGCCCTATTCCCACTACAAGAGATGAAGGAGAGACTGAAGAGTGGGGTGGAGAAAGAGATTTCTACTTTTAAATTCACATAACATCCTTGCTTTAGCTTTCAATGTGGCTGGCAACGCAACATTCTTGGTCCGCATCACAAATTGACTGTTAATTTCACAGTAGCCACAAGCCAGTAAACTCAAACTATTTATGAATCTGAGCAAATTTTCTTCTAAAACATACTGCAATATTAATAATGAAACTAAACCTTATTCCACTCTTGAATAATGCAACAATCCACAAGCATGTGCAGAAAATTAATAGGTTGATTTTCTCATCCGTACACATTATATTAGCTGAAAATTCACAGCTAATTCCTGCTAGCTAGCTATCTAGCAAACTAAAAACATGCTTTATGTTCAAGTAAAGATAGCAAATCAATACTTAATGTTTACCCCTCTAATACAAATATAAAAGCACAGTAATGCTATCATATTGTCATTCTATTATAATATACAGTGCCTTCAGAAAGTATTAATGTCCCTTGACTAATTCCATATTTTGTTGTGTTACAGCCTGAATTCAAAATGAATTAAATTGGGGGGGGTTCTCTCACCCATCTACACACAATAACCTATATTAAAAAGTGAAAACATGTTTTAAAAAATGTATTTATTTAATTTTAAAAATGAACATGAAATACAGAAATATCTCACACCCATGAGTCAACATATGTTAGAGGCACCTTTAGCATCGATTACAGCTGTGAGTCTTTCTGGGTAAGTAAGTCTCTAAGAGATTTGCACACCTGGATTGTTGTCACGTCCTGACCAGTATAGGGGTTATTTGTGATTGTAGTTTGGTCAGGACGTGGCAGAGGGTATTTGTTTTATGTGGTTCGGGGTGGTGGTTTGTTTAGAAGGGTGTTTGATTTATTATTTCCGGGTTTTGGGTTATGTTCTATGTTTTTGTATTTCTATGTTCTTTCTAGTTTAGTATTTTCTATGTTAGGTAATTGGGTGTTGGACTCTCAATTGAAGGCAGGTGTTTGTAGTTGCCTTTGATTGAGAGTCCTATATATAGGGATGTGTTTTGTTTGTTAATTGTGGGTAGTTGTTTTTGCATTGTGTTGGTGTAGCCTGCAAAACTGTTTCCTGTCGTCGGTTCATTTTTTTTTTTTTTTGGTGTTCACATTCAATAAATATAATGATGAGCACGCAACCCGCTGCGCCTTGGTCCTCTCTTCACGAAGACAGCCGTTACAATTGTAGAATATTTGCACATTATTCTTTAAAGAATTCTTCAAGCTCTGTCAGGTTGGTTGATGGTTATTACTAGACAGCCATTTTCAAATCTTGCCATATTTTTGAGCTGATTTAAATCAAAACTGTAATTAGGCCACTCAGGAACATTCAATGTCATCTTGGTAAGCAACTCCAATGTATATTTGGCCAGGTGTTTTAGGTTATTCACCTGCTGAAAGGTGTATTTGTCTCCCAGTCTCTATTGGAAAGCAGACTGAACCAGGTTTTCCTGTAGGATTTTGACTATGCTTAGCTCTATTCTGTTTATTTTTATCCTAAATAACTCCCTAGTCCTTGCTGATGACAAGCATACCCAAAACATGATACAGCCACCACCATGCTTAAAAATGGGAAGAGTGGTACTCAATGATGTGTTGTGTTGGATTTGCCCAAACAACGCATTGTATTCAGCACAAAGTTAATTTCTTTGCCACATTTTTGGCAGTTTTACTTTAGTGAATATGGAATATTTGTTTTTCTGTACAGGCTTCCTTCTTTTCACTCTGTCATTTAGGTAAGTATTGTGGAGTAACTACAATGTTGTTGATCCATCCTCAGTTTTCTCCTATCACAGCCATTAAACTCTGTAAATGTTTTAAAGTCACCATTGGCCTCATGGTGAAATCCCTGAGCTGTTTTCCTTCCTCTCAGCCAACTGAGTTAGGAAGGATACCTGTATCTTTGTAGTGACTGGGTGTAGTGATACACCATCCAAAGTGTAATTAATACCTTCACCATGCTCAAAGGGATATTTTAATGTCTGCTTTTTTATTTTTACCCATCTAACAATAGGTGTCCTTCTTTTCGAAGGCATTGGAAAACCTCCCTGGTCTTTGAGTTTAAATCTGTTTGAAATTCCCTACTCGACTGGGGGACCTTACAGATAATTGTATGTGTGGGTGATGGAGATGAGCTATTCACTCAAATCATGTTAAACACTATTGTTGCACACAGAGTCCATGCAACGTATTATGTGACTTGTTAAGCACATTTTTACTCCTAAACCTATTTAGGCTTTCCATAACAAAGGGCTTGAATACTTACTGACTCAAGACATTTCAGCTTTTCATTTTAATTTATTTGTAAAAACACAATACCACTTTCACCTAATTGAATCCATAAATTCAGGCTGTAACACAACAAAACGTGGAAAAGTCAAGGGGTGTGAATACTTTCTTTAGGTAATGTACGCTACACAGCAGGTAATGTTAGCTAGCTAAACACATTCTTTTTTTATGCATCCTCACGTAAACGTGCTGTAGCTTAATGCTGACATTTAGCTGAACCATATCTAGATAGGAACTTAGGCATACACTAGCTACCCTAAAGTTAGAACAAGCCTGGCTTTGATCAATATCATGGAAGGTATTATGAGGTAAAAGGAAATTGTAACTGAAAATGTAAATAATTCCCTGGAGAGTTCCTTCTTGCCTGGACCCCGGAGGTCTCAGCGCAGTCAAGCAATTAACCCCCCCCCCAAAAAATGTCACATTTAAATCTACGGCAACCACTTCAAAATGTAACAGGCTGTTACTACAGTCAGTGTCCAGATTTCAGTTAGGCTACTATTCCATTTAACCAATCTGAACAGTACAGTTCCCTTGACATGCCATTTTGAAGTTCCCGTCTTGTGACTGTCAAATTGGTATAGCGCCTCACAAACATCACACATAACATAGCTGGTGCTGCTATCATGTTCTATAATTAACCACTAAATCTTTCCCAAACATTAGACTACTGTTCTGGCATTCCCTTCTGTTTATTTTCAACTCTCCATTTTGCAGATTTTCTCTGATTGAATTAAACTCTAACATTGTCCTTTTTGCCTCAGTGGATCAATGTTAACTTTTCTGCCCATGTTCGTAGAAGCCTTTTACAATTACGCCACAAAGTCTTTTACAATTACGCCATAAAGCTTAGGCTACGGCAGATACAAATAATGAAAGAAAAACCTCAATGTAGCCTATTGATATAAGTTGCACAATAATTATACATTCATGGATGTTTTTATACATTGGTTTGTCTTTATTCAATCCGCCTGCCACCCACCTGCCCTTCATCCACACAATATTTCTTGACCCTTAACTCGCCCGCCGCGATGATATAACCTCAGGGTCTGCGGGTTATGAGTCAACCCTTGCATCACTAACAAACCCACACTCACCGCCATTGATCATTCCATTAGATTTAGGAAAATTGTTTACTGAGATCTCCTTGTACCCTGACACACACACACACTGTCTGACACTATCTGATAGCCACAAAATCAAGCCTCACTGAGTGATTAACATCACAAGGCTATATTCAAGAAAAGGGGAGGTTTGGAAAATGAAAGTGTAATTTCCTCTCCAGTGTGGCCTTGAAGTGGCAGGGTTACGGCAGAAAACACATTTCACTTCAATTCTGTCTCATTATAATGAATGTAGCCATTATAATTAGATTGATGTTAGATTGAGCCAGCCCTATTCATTTCTCATTACAACCAATAGATGAATTATCTAACGACATTCAAGGACAGAATGGGTTGTGTGATTGAGGCATGAGATTGAAGTAACTCAATCTAATTCAATTGTTGCTTAGTAAAAAGGTAATTCAGACAGACACCGAATGCTAAACACAGAAACACAGCCCTGGCCGTAACATAAGAACAAGCCTAAGGTGACAGGGACAGAATTGGATACCTCTCGAGGGAAATCACAGCTGTATTCCATTCCAAAACATCACTCCCTTCCACTTGATCCTTATTGCTTTTCTTCGCAGATGGGAGAGGAATGGATAGGCTTAAGTGTGACCTCTGGCACAAGAAGACCCTCTGAGCTAAAGCCTAGGCATTAGCCTAGCCAATTGGAGGCTAGGATTTATTAATAGGTGGGAAAAGTAGTATGTAAGGTTTGTCATAGGCAATGAGTGTGTGTGTGTAGGAAACAACTGAAGAAGCTACAAATGCCAGACACTCAAGCCCAGGATCAGAGGAAAGCTATTTACAAGTGTGCGTGCGGGCGGACTGAGGACCTGAGGCCTATAAGCACATACAGCTGTCTTGGGTCAGTCACAGACACACGCACTCACACACACACACACATCAATGCATGCCGTTTACAGCTCTGCACTGAACTATTGTCTTTGGGGGTGAAAAGTCACCAAGCACAATCAAATCAAATAGAAAATAACTTTATTTGTCAAATGCGCCGAATACAGCAAGTGCAGACCTTACCATGGAATGCTTACTTACAAGCCCTTAACCAACAGTGCAGTTCAAGAAGAGTTAAGAAAATATTTACCAAATAAACTAAAATAAAAAATAATAAAAGTAACACAATAACATAACAATAACGAGGCTATATACAGGGGGCACTGGTACCGAGTCAGTGTGTGGGGGTACAGGTTAGTTGAGGTAATTTGTACATGTAGGTAGGGGTGAAGTGACTATGCATAAATAATAAACAGCGAGTAGCAGCAGTTTACAAAACAAATGGAGGGGGCCATTTGATTACTTGTTTAGCAGTCTTATGGCTTGGAGGTAGAAGCTGTTAAGGAGCCTTTTGGTCCTAGACTTGGTGCTCTGGTACCACGTGCCGTGCAGCAGCAGAGAAAACAGTCTATGACTTGGGTGACTGGAGTCTGACAATTCTATGGGCTTTCCTCTGACACGGCCTATTATATAGGTCCTGGATTGCAGGAAGCTTGGCCCCAGTGATGTACTGGGCCGTACACACTATCCTCTGTAGCGCCTTACGGTCAGATGTTGAGTAGTTGCCATACCAGGCGGTAATGCAACAAGTCAGCATGCTCTGGATGGTGCAGCTGTAGAACTTTTTGAGGATCTGGGGACCCATGCCAAATCTTTTCAGTCTCCTGAGGGGTAAAAGGTTTTGTCGTGCCCCCTAAACGACTGTCTTGTTGTATTTGGACCATGATAGTTCGTTGGTGATGTGGACACCATGGAGTCGTGTTTGGCCACGCAGTTGTTGGTGAACAGGGAGTACAGGAGGGGACTAAATACACACCCCTGAGAGGCCCCCAGTGTTGAGGATCAGCGTGGCAGATGTGCTGTTACTTACACTTACCACCTGGGGGCAGCCCGTCAGGAAGTCCAGGATCCAGTTGCAGAGGGAGGTGTTTAGTCCCAGGGTCCTTAGCTTAGTGTTGAGCTTTGTGGGCGCTATGGTGTTGGATGCTGAGCTGTAGTCAATGAACAGCATTCTCACATAGGTGTTCCTTTTGTCCAGGTGGGAAAGGGCAGTGTGGTGTGCGATTGAGATTGCATCATCTGTGGATCTGTTGGGGTGGTATGCGAATTGGAGTGGGTCTAGTGTATCAGGATGCTGTTGATGTGAACCAGTGCCCAGCCTTTCAAAGCACTTCATGGCTACCGACGTGAGTGCTACGGGGCGGTAATCATTTAGGCAGGTTACCTTCGCTTCCATGGGCACAGGGACTATGGTGGTCTGCTTGAAACATGTAGGTATTACAGACTCAGTCAGGAAGAGATTGAAAATGTCAGTAAAGACACTTGCCAGTTGGTCCATGCATGTTTGGAGTACATGTCCTGGTCATTCATCTGGCCTCGCGGCTTTGTGAATGTTTAAAGGTCTTGCTCACATTGGCTACCGAGAGCGTTATCACACAGTCATCCAGAACAGCAGGTGCTCTCGTGCATGCTTCAGTGTTACTTGCCTCGAAGCAAGCATAAAAGGCATTTAGCTCTTCTGGAAGGCTCGCGTCACTTGGAAGCTCGCGTCTGGGTTACCTTTGCAGTCCGTAATAGTTTTCAAGCCCTGCCACATATCATGAGCGTCAGAGCTGGTATAGTAGGATTCAATCGTAATCCTATATTGACGCTTTGCTTGTTTGATGGTTCATCTGAGGGCATAGCGGATTTCTTATAATCATCTGGATTAGTGTCCTGCTCCTTGAAAGCGGCAGCTCTAGCTTGATGTGGATGTTGCCTGTAATCCATGGCTTCTGGTTGGGATATGTATGTACAGTCACTGTGGAGACGACGTCGTCGGTGAGCTTATTGATGAAGCCAATGACTGAGGTGGTATACTCAATGCCATTGGATGAATCTCGGAACATATTCCAGTCTGTGCTAGCAAAACAGTCAGGTAGTGTAGCACCCGCGTTATCTGACCACTTCCGTATTGAGCGAGTCACTGGTACTTCCTGCTTTAGTTTTGGCTTGTAAGCAGGAATCAGGAGGATAGATCTTGCCAAATTGAGGGTGGGGTAGAGCTTTGTATGCATCTCTGTATGTGGAGTAAAGGTGGTCTAGAGTTTTTTTCCCTCTGGTTGCACATTTGACAGGCTGGTAAAAATTTGTTAAAACTGATTTAAGTTTGCCTGCATTAAAGTCCCCGGCCACTAGGAGTGCCGCTTCTGGGTGAGCATTTACTTGTTTGCTTATGGCCTTATAGAGTTGGTTGAGTGCGATCTTAGTGCTAGCATCGGTCTGTGGTTGTAAATACTACGAATAATAGAGATGAGACCTCTCTTGGCTGATAGTGTGGTCTACAGCTTATCATAAGGTACTCTACCTCAGGCGAGCAATACTTCAAGACTTCTTTAATATTAGTCATCATGCCCCAGCTGTTATTGACAAAAAGACACACACCCCCACCCCTCATCTTACCAGACGTAGTTTTTCTTATCTGTGTCGTCATTCAGCAACGACTCCATTCTTAATGTTCCGTTGGTAATAATATAATAATCGTAATCGTAGGTAATCAATTTTATTTTTCGAATGACTGCATGTTAGCAGGTAGAATGGATGGTAGTGGGAGTTTACTCGCTCGCCTGCTGATTCCCAGAAGGCAGTCTGATCTGTGTCCTCTTTTCCTCCATCTTTTCTTCATGCAAATGATGGGGATTTGGGCCTGTTTCTGGGAGAGCAGTATATCCTTCTCGTCGGACTCATTAAAGGAAAAATCTTCTACCAGTTCGTGATGAGTAATCGTTGTTCTGATGTCCAGAAGTTATTTTCGGTCATAAGAGATGGTAGCATCAACATTATGTACAAAATAAGTTTAAAAATAAGTTACAAACAACGCAAACAAACGAACAAAACTAACAAAATAGCACAATTGGTTAGGAGCATGTAAAATGTCAGCCATCCTCTTCGGCGCCGTCCTTGCCCCAACAACAGTGAAGTACTTGAGGGAGCAGGGTGCACAGAATCAACAATGCATTGTACAGGGCTGTAATAACATGAAATAACGAGGTAGTTAAAGGACATACGGTAAGACACCTCTAGGTAAGAGGGCACTCCATCACAGTACCATGTCTACTATCTACCATTTGTCACCTCTGTGTACATCTAATCTTATCTGTGAGAGCTATGGTAAGGTATGGTGTTAGCCAATTCTACTTGATACAGCTTGGGTATAGCTGTACAGAAGAGTTTAGATATGCAACAAAGATATACTGCCCTGTTTTTGGCCTTTCTGAGAGCGGGTCAGTCTACTGTATAGGGTTAGGTGAAATTGAAACCAGTGCAAAGTTGGACTCTTGGGAATATTCAAAATATTGTGCCCGCTATTCGTAATCTGTTTGTAATCTGTTTGTTTGTTTGTTTATTTGTTAGTAGTGCTCTTTGTGGAAACTGTGTTTCTATGCAATATGCAGCTGCACTTTATTAGAAGTCACAGGAATGTCCAGTGGATATCTGTTTCTGTTTTGTGTGCCTCTAGACAGTCCTAACCACTACAGTGTGTGTACCTGTTTCCCTCGACACACAGGAATGGATGATATTAAAAGTAAATGAAAAGACGAGGACATAACTCCTTCCCACCGATAACTAATCTGATTTCATTCCATTGCAAACCGCAGAGCAATCTCCACTTCTATTACCAAACCTTCATGCTTTTAGATGTTTTTAAAAGTGTACTTGAGATACATGCTGAATCCACAATTAGTGTCCAATTTGAATGTGATAGTTGGTTGAATTCATTATGAAATAATACGACAGCAATTTGAGTGCTGAGTATACAGTTGCCTAGTAGGCCATATTGTATGTGTGCTAGTTTCTAAACAAACTGTGTTCCTATGTCCTGCTCAGGAGATTGTCCTATGGCTACTTCCTGCACTAGGAAGTGTTGTGTCTACATGTGATGGTATCTGTGTGCATTAAGTATGGAATATTCTGCCAGCACGATGAGGCAGCTGATAATCTATCAACAGATGTCACTGGGTTCAGAGGCTATTCTTTGATGTGCAATTTATACAGTACCAGTCAAAAGTTTGGACACACCTACTCACTCAAGGGTTTTTCTTTATTTGTACTATTTTCTACATTGTAGAATAATAGTGAAGACATCAAAACTATGAAATAAGACATATGGAATCATGTAGTAACCAAAAAAGTGTCAATTAAACAAATCTAAATATATTTTATATTTTAGTTACTTCAAAGTAGCCAAACTTTAACTTGATGAGAACTTTGCAGAATTTGCAGAATTTTTTTGGCATCCTTCCCCAGATCTGTGTCTCGGAGCTCTATGGACAATTCCTTCAACCTCATTGCTTGGTTTTTGTTCTGATATGCACTGTCAACTGTGGGACCTTATATAGACAGGTGTGTGCCTTTCCAAATCATGTCCAATCAATTGAATTTACCACAAGTGGACTCCAATCAAGTTGTGGAAACATCTCAAGGATGATCAATGGAAACAGAATGCACCTGAGCTCAATTTCTAGTCTCATAGCAAAGGGTCTGAATACGTATGTAAATAAGGTATTTCTGTATTCATTTTTTTGAAATTACCAAACATTTTGAAGAACCTGTTTTCACTTTGTCATTATGGGGTATTGTGAGTAGATTGCTGAGGATTTTTTTATTTTATTTAATCCATTTTAGAAAAAGGCTGTAACCTAAAAAGTCAAGGGGTCTGAATACTTTCAGAAGGCACTGAATAAATTGGGAAGACACTTTATTTCCCTGGTCTGAAAGAACAGTATTAATTAGCTTGTAAATTATTATTGTTGATAAATGAACATCATCAATATCATTTTTACTTCTTAGATCACAGTTTCTACTTGTCCCTCTATGCAAACACAACTCAACTGGCTACTCTACAGTGAGTTCAGTTCACAGTACAATGCTATGTCCTTCAGAGGGACTCTAGCTCTAAAATAACTATGTGTGTGTGGGTCTTTTCATGGGACAGGCACGGACCCCTCGCGGTGCAGTTAGGTGTTTATATGACTAACATACATTTGGGAAAGTGGAGTGTGTCAGATAGATAGCTAGGTCTCTACCCCGCAGTAGGTTGCCCAGGCTTGTGGGACTGTATTGTGTGTGTGTGTGTGTGTGTGTGTGTGTGTGTGTGTGTGTGTGTGTGTGTGTGTGTGTGTGTGTGTGTGTGTGTGTGTGTGTGTGTGTGTGTGTGTGTGTGTGTGTGTGTGTGTGTGTGTTATACACAGCAGGCTGTATTCTAGGGCAAGGAGCTATAGCTCAACACTGACAGACACACACACACACACACACACATACACACGCACACACAGTCTGATCCTAGTTATGACCACATTTGTTCTGATAACAAAGATTGAAAATGCATATCCTTTCAGTATGTCTCGATATGTATGCAAGACATAAATGCTACTGATTGATTTATATAAAAAATGTAATAGAAGAGCATATTAGATTTCCCCTCCGTTCTGCCTTGTAGTGATTGTCTTTGTTAGCACCCACAGTTTTCACCTAGCACCTATATTTTCCACAGCTTGTTAACACCTATATTTTCCACTAAGTGTATTGCAATGGTGGAGAGGAGAGAGACAGAGGAAATGAGAGATAGAAAGGGAGAGATTAAGTGCGAGAGAGGCAGGAGGCAGAGGGAGAGGAAGAGTGTGTGTGTGTGTGTGTGTGTGTGTGTGTGTGTGTGTGTGTGTGTGTGTGTGTGTGTGTGTGTGTGTGTGTGTGTGTGTGTGTGTGTGTGTGTGTGTGTGTGTGTGTGTGTGTGTGTGTGTGTGTGTGTGTGTGTGTGTGTGTGGAACACGATAGTAGCACAGAGCTCTCCGTGGTGAGTGGTGTCGTTGTGTCCACCGTGTCTCCTATCTTTCCCTTCACTCCCTCCTCCGTTCCTCTTCCCCTATCCTTCCTCCCCTGTTCCTCTCACCCTGCATTCCTCTTCACTGCAATCAGCTCTTCTGAATCCCCCTGCTTCCTTGCCAAGGCACATATAAGTCACAGGGTTACCACACATACAGCCACACACACACACACACACACACACACACACACACACACACACACACACACACACACACACACACACACACACACACACACACACACACACACACACACACACACACACACACACACACACACACACAGATATGCAGAGACACACACTTACACACACCACACAGAGCATCTCCCCACACACTCCATGCGCACATTTGTTCAGCTGCGAGCTGCTTAAGAAGCTCTCGTATCTTAAACGAACACCTTCAACGACAACATTTCCTCACCACAAAGCTGAACCAGCTTCCAACTTCCACTCCATAGATTCTTACCAGAAAAAGAACCCAGAAAGGGAAACAGAGATGAAGAAACACAAAAGCAGAAGTTGAAGCAAGAAAACCTTAACTATAAACAGGACCCTGTTAAGATGGGCGGAGAGTGGAATATTCCCCCAGGGTGGACATGTGTGCATTTAAAGTCTAGGAAAAGGGATGAATAGGTAAATATGGCGGGAGTTAAGAGTTGGGAGAGTTTTGCAATAAGGTGTGGCCTTGTGGTTACAGTGTCCACCATGAGAGTGGAAGGTTGGGAGTTTGATCTAGAGGGCTGCATCTCGGGTCCCGACAGAGATCATTGTGGCGTGGTCAGCATTTTTCATGATCTCAATGATCAAAAACACCTCTGTAGCATTATACACACACTCGCAGATTCACTGCTTCAAGTTCAGTAGCCAACCTCTCCTCTCCAAGTTGGGCGTGCGAGATCAAGTGCGCTTACAGTATGTGTGGTCTCAATGAAATAGAGCAGGCTGCATAGGCGGAGTTGGGCATGCAAGATCAGGTGAACGTTGTTTCTCAATTAGGCCTAAATAGAGTAGCCTAGGCTATAGCCTATGCATGGGTGGAGAAGCACAGGACAGTTATCTTTCCAAGGAAATGCACTCCCTAAATATGATTAGGTTATAGTTTACTACATTGCCTAGAAATAAATATTTGTCACCTATATTTGTCTCTGTCTGAAAATTGTCCTGCTCCTAAAAGGTAAGCTATAGGCAAAACGTAGCTCAAAATAAAGTGCAAGTGTTCGCTCTCTTTCCAACTCTGCTCTCTTCAAACTACATCTAGACTTTTGGCTGATCTAACCGCGTAATACGATAGCTTAATATAATGGGCCATGTGAGAATCTCTGGTAATTTAACCTATTTCTTAGGTTATATTTGTACATTTTGATATTACCTATAGAGCGCAAAATAGCTGGCACAGTGGCTGGCAAGAAAAGTGCGTCACATACGTCTAAAGTAACATTAGGGGACTGTAGGTGTGTTCGAGACCAGTTCTTGAGCGGGTGGGAGTCTGACAGAAAGCTGGTGCAGTATGAAAAGCTGCGAGTGCGGGCGGGATGAAGAAATCAGTCCGGTGCAGACTTGTAGTTCGATCCTTGTGACTGTAAAGTATGGAAAATTAGGTGGAAGTGATGACTGAACATAAATTCTTTGTCTGTTCTAAATGTATCATCATCAAGCAGCATAGGGAAGAGATTATCTGTCTGCTAGCTCAGCTGTAGGATAAACAAGATGTGCTTTTAAGTACTTTGATGCAGCCAAGACACACAGAATTTCAGTTCTGAATGCCTCATGCAGCCAAGGGGTTGATAAGTCGGGCAATACTGACCTGATCCAATCCACTGGACAGATGGTAAGCTCATCTCCGCGGCCAGTGGGAGACTGGACACTGGCAAGGCAAAGGAGGTCGGGTGGGAGGCAGTCTGGTCAGCCTCCATATATCATAGAAGATCAGATCCAGCTATTAAACAGCTTTTCCCCGCTGGAGGCGGACATACCGGCCCTGGGAGTTAGCTCTTATCCTTGGAGTACACCAACAGCCAGTAGCCATCCAGGGGCACCCTCCACAGCTCAACCGATCGCTGACCAAAGAAAACAAGGTCTTGGACCCTCCTCCATTTCTCTGAGGATTCCGACGCCATCCACTGCTACATGTGCGGTGAGTCAGGCTGGCATGAGTCAAAGTACACCCCCTGCCCAAGACAGGCCCGTTCTGTTCCCCCTCTTCTTTCCCCATCGGATTCCATCACAACCATCATTGTCGTGGGCAGCTTGATGGTGAGAGATTTTGTTACCCATGCGCCCGTGTCCAAGACATCAACTCCCTTCACCCCACAGATCTAGCCAACTACTCTAATATTGGCACCATTGTCACTCACTTCAGATTTATTGACATTCGCTTTTGGCAATCTGAGTAACTGAAGAAGGACTACAACATTCTCTTGAACACCCTTGTTTTTACAGGGAAGCAACAGAGGACATGGAAATCGTATTATATCACAGAGAAATAGAAGTGCAGGAAATGTAAGTAACCTAATCTATGTTCCTTTAATGCTACGATGGTACTGTCTGCATTAATCATACGCACTGTCAAGAGTAGTAGGCTAAGGCCCAGTTCTCTGTGACATTTTAGAGACAAATTTACATACACCCACCCACGCACTCACTCATGAAGAAGTTTTCCTTTCACACACAAACGGAGCACAAAGAAGAATGAACATTAAGAGAGAATTGACATTGAAGAGGGAAAATAAGAAAAATAAGTAAAATAAATAAATTGGGACTGGAATTTACCAAAATAATGTTTAAAGGTTAAATATTTTAAATGTTAAAGTTTGAAAGCATTTGGAAATGTATAGTGGAAAATATTATTAAAGGGGGATTAGAGTAATGCAGTAAAGGGGATAACAATGTTATAATGTTGTTTGCATTAAAGTATGATGAATATAGACAATGTGTTTTAAGCCTATAGGAACAAGGCCGTAGGGCCTGTAGGAGGTTGATAATGAAAGGTTATATAACGCTGAAATGTTGTAATGATGGGATGTTTAACTTGTTGGATATCTAAGAGCTAAGGGAAGTAATAAGTTAGGTTAGAGTGGGATTGTAATGGAGCTAAGTGGGGAATGGTAATATTTAAAAATTAATGTTTCAAAAGATAAGGTTAATAAAGTACATTAAGAATGCTAGCTTGCATTGGAAGTTGCCTGGTCAGAGCGGCTAGGAAGAGACATCCTGTCAAGGTGGGCATCCTGGGAGGAAAGGAGCGTTGTCCGCATTAGGTGTTAACCACTGAATGCGTCATCGGAGCAGGTGTCAGTCATGATGAGTTAGCAGAAAGAAGAATGGAGGGTAAAAAAGAGCTATGATTTTTGGGATGGGTACTCTCTTTGAGCTTGGGACTTTTATTATACTTATATTTAGATTTTTATACTCAGTTAAAGTAAAATTCTAGGTCTCCCAAGTGGTGCAGTGGTCTAAGGCACTGCATCGCAGTGCTAGAGGCGTGACTACAGACCCGGGTTTGATCCCAGGCTGTGTTGCAGCTGGCTGCGACCGGGAGACCCATGAGGCGGCGCACAATTGGCCCAGTGTCATCCGGGTTAGGGGAGAGTTTGGGCGGTTGGTGTTTCCCCCGACACATTGGTGCAGCTGGCTTCTGGGTTACGCGAGCAGTGTGTCAAGAAGCAGTGTGGCTTGGCAGGGTAGTGTTTTGGAGGACGCATGGTTCTTGACCTTTGCCTCTCCCAAGTTCATACGGGAGTTGCAGCTATGGGACAAGACTGTAACTGCCAATTGGATATCACGAAAAAAGGGGGGGAAAACTATTACAATTCTAGGAGGAATCCTTAAGGTTACCTCATTGATAGAGGTTTGGTAAAATAGTTGTTTTAGACTTCGTCTTAGAGACTGATCATCCTTAGGGGGAGCAAAAAAACTGTTTATCCTGTTGGGGATAGGGGGCAGTATTTGCACGGCCAGATAAAAAACGTACCCGATTTAATATGGTTACTACTCCTGCCCAGTAACTAGTATATGCATATAGATTTGGATAGAAAACACTCTAAAGTTTCTAAAACTGTTTGAATGGTGTCTGTGAGTATAACAGAACTCATATGGCAGTCAAAACCCTGAGACAAATCCTAACAGGAAGTGGAAATCTGATGTGTGGAATCACTTCAAGCCTTTGCCATTGAAACACACAGGGACTTATTAATCATTTAGCACTTCCTAAGGCTTCCACTAGATGTCAACAGTCTTTACAAAGTGGTTAGAGTTTTCTATGGTAGAAACTGACCCAAAGAGAGGCTTGGGAAGTTGGTCACAGGGGGAGGGCCATTACTACTATGACGCGGGCGCCCATGGGAACCCTTTTGTTCCGAAACGTTTAGTAAGACGATGCAATCGTCCACCTTGAATATTATTGAAGCTCTGGTTGAAAAAGGCCCTAAAGATTTATATTATACAACGTTTGACATGTTTGAATGAACGTAAATATATATTTTTTGCACATTCGTGATGACAAGTCCCGCGCGCTTCAGTACATTATGAGTAGCCTTCGGAACGCGCTAACAAGAAGGAACTATTGGGACATAAATTATTAACTTTTTCAAACAAAACTACATTTGTTGTGGACCTGGGATTCCTGGAAGTGCCTTCTGATGAAGATAATCAAATGTAAGGGAATATTTACAATAGTATATTTGATTTTAGATGGTTCCAAGATGGCGCTAACATGTATCGCCTAGCCTATTTTTCTGAGCACACCACGTCGTTTATTGCAAAGTGTGATTCCCCAGTAAAGTTATTTTTAAATCTGGCAATGCGGTTGCATTCACGAGATGTTAATCTATAATTCTTTCAATGACAATATTAAATTTTAACAATGTTTTCGAATAGTAATTTTGTAAATTGTAGCGCTGATTCAACGGAAGCATTTGAGGGAAAATATTTTCTGAACGTCACGCGCCGATGTAAAATGCTGTTTTTATATATAAATATGAACTTTATCGAACAAAAAATGCATGTATTGTGTAACATGATGTCCTAGGAGTGTCATCTGATGAAGATTGTCAAAGGTTAGTGCTGCATTTAGCTGTGTTTTGGGTATTTGTGATGCATGCTAGTTGCTTTGAAAATGGCAGTGTGATTTTTTTTGGCAGGGTACTCTCCTAACATAATCTAATGTTTTGCTTTTGCTGTAAAGCCTTTTTGAAATCGGACAACGTGGTTCGATTCAGGAGAGGTGTATCTATAAAATGGTGTAAAATAGTCATATGTTTGAGAAATTGAAGTTATAGCATTTATGGGGTTTTGTATTTCGCGCGACGCGATTCCACTGGCTGTTGACGCAAGCGTCCCACGTTCCCAGACAGGTTAAATAGGTGTAGAAGGTAAGAAACATTTTTTCTTTTTAAATATTGTGCTTCTCATAAAATTGTAATAGACAAAAAATATATATATATTGCCACTCCCCAACAGGGGTATAGTTAAGGGCACTGAAGGTGGTCTATCAATTTATTTTACTGTACATTTTTGCTCATCATTAATTTGTGATATTGATTTGTGATTGATTGACTAATCTGGGATTTTTTTATGCCTGTTTCTGGAATTTTGAATAAATGTGCTAAATTGTTCTGAAATCCTGTGTCCTCAAAGAGTCATACAAGTGCATGTAGTTTTACTCTAGGTTTCTGAAGAAGGCTTGATTATTTGAGGATCTCCAGCTAATTTTCTTGGTTAATTATTCCATCGGGAACCCGAGTAGCTGGTATAAAGGAACATAACCTGATACCCAACAATAGTTACTGAGTGCATTGGTAGGACTCTTAGTGAGGGGTGTCTTTAGGCGAAAGCCAGAGCAGGACGACCCGCTCATGGTGTGCCAAGGTTGAAACTCTGGCCCGGATGATCCTGAGAAGGCGTCGAGTTTATACGATTCAGGGAGCATAGGCACTCAACTTCGGGGATTGCCTAAGGACAGTCCCTAACTGTAGACCAGCTCAGTGATAAGGCAGAGCAGCATCTATCAGATCTGTAGGGATTAATGAGGATTGGGTAGGCAGGGGCGAGTTGAATTGTTAATCCTGCAGAAGTGGTATTTTAGCTTTGACAGTACGTAATTGAATTAATGAAATTGACAACTTATTAACATCAGAAAACATTCATTTTCTTGCCATCTCTGAAACACACTTAGATACTTGATTTGATGATGAAGAAGTAGCTACTGCATACATGTTTATAGAATGTATAGGAAAGACATAAATGCAAATGGAGCAGGTGTGGACATGTATGTTCAGTGTCATATCCCTGGCTGAGAGAGGATTTAATGTCAGATGATGTGGAAGTAATATGGCTAGAGGTTCATCTACCTCACCTAAAGCATATTCTCATAGGACGTTGCTATATACAATCAAGTGCTAAAAGGCAATATTTGTAACCAGTGCCTGCAATCTGGTTCAAGTCATCAGTCAACCTACCAGGGAATTTAAAAAAAAGAACAAGAACTAAATCATCCACATGTATTGATCACATCTTTACTATTGCAGAAATCTGCTCTAAAGCAGTATCCACACCCATTGGATATAGTGATCATAATATAATAGCTATATCTAGGAAAACCAAGAGTTAGCCTAGACAATCTGATGAGTGACAATATTATGCCTATCAGTTGTCAAATTGTACATGAAGAAATGGGCGCATCTTGTAATTGACAAATGCAGGGAAAGGAACATCGCTTTATCAAATCTTCCTTCAGTTACGTGCAGGTAAAACATTGTGATTTCTATATGGTATCTGATTGAGCATATTCTGCAGTTTCTATGACACTTACCGACTGTCTGAGACTGTGGTTTTTGAGAATCTGGGAGCCTTACATGGGCAAAGACAGAGATGTGACCATGGGCAACTAATTCACATAAATTTCCCTGGTAGACAAGTTGTTTGCAAAGAAGACTAGCCTGCTTGGAACAGTGAACAAAAAGGCGGGAGCTGCCCTCCTCCGCACAAATCATACCAGAAACTCCATATGATGGAGAGCGGTAAAGCAACACTCACGGTGACAAGATGTAAAAGAAATAAGAGTGTTTGCATCCTGAGCACCATGCATCCCATGGGTCTAGCATGTGAGCTTCATGAGAACCACATGAACGCCAAGAAAGAAGCTACAGCCACAAAGCAGGCCGCAGGTCCTGCTGTCCATCTTTCCCAAGCACCACAGTTCCCACTCAGGGAAAAATAAGACACAATGTCAAGTCGGCAGGTGCACACAAAACAATGCCCATGAAAACTATGTGCAGTGCAACTGATTTGTTTGTAGGGCTTGCTCACACAAAGCCCCGAAGCTGTGTGCTGACTCTGGACCCGAAGCATAAAGAGAAGACAAGATTGATTAAATACTAAAAGCACGGGTATATGAGCATTTCAATCAACAAATTACTGTTTTTATTTCTTGTCATGAATATTTTTCTATTAATATTTCTTTATGCAATTAATTCTTTACAATTGTTCATGCACTGGTGCTTTTGTTTAGGAATACTACAAATAATTTCCCCTGCGCACCTACCTGGTTATATTAATATTTTTTTTATATAATTAATTTTTTACCCCCTTTTTCTCCCCAATTTTGTGATATCCAACTGGTAGTTACAATCTTGTCTCATCACTGCAACTCCCCAATGGGCTCAGGAGAGGCAGAGGTTGAGTCATGCGTCCTCCGAAACATGACCCGCCAAGCTGCGCCGCTTCTTAATACCTGCTCGCTTAACTTGGAAGCCAGCCGCACCAATGTGTCAGAAGAAACACCATTCAACTGACGACTATCGTCAGCTTGCAGGCACCCGACCTGCCACAAGGAGTCGCTAGATTGCGATGAGCCAAGGAAAGCCCCCGGCCAAACCCTCCCCTAACCCGGACGACTCTGGGACAATTGTGCGCCTCCCCATGGGACTTCCGGTCACAGCCGGCTGTGGGATCAAACCCCAGGATGCATTGATGCCTCAGCGCTGCGATGCAGTGTGCGACTCGAGAGGCCCCATATTATTATTTTTATCATTTTTCGAATTTCTACTTTGTCAAAAGGAGCTGTAGCTGGACTAATATTAATTAGTATAACTCTTACTAATCAAATGGATTACACTGTAATTATCATGACACAAGGCGAGACCCAGATGCAGACACAGGAGGCAGATGGTTGGAGTCTTACAATGTTTATTAATCCAAAAGGAGTAGGCAAGAGAATGGTCGTGGACAGGCAAAAGGTCAAAACCAGATCAGAGTCCAGGAGGTATAGAGTGGCAGACAGGCTGGTGGTCAAGGCAGGCAGAAAGGTCAGGCAGGCGGGTGCAGAGTCCAGAAACAGGCAAAGGTCAAAACCGGGAGGGCTAGAAAAAGGAGAATAGCAAAAAGCAGGAGAACGGGAAAAATGCTGGTTGACTTGAAAAACATACAAGACGAACTGGCACAGAGACACAGGAAACACAGGGATAAATACACTGGGGAAAATAAGCGACACCTGAAGGGGGTGGAGACAATCACAGGGACAGGTGAAACAGATCAGGGCGTGACATGTAATGTTTTTATTGTATGGGAAATAAAAATAGACTATAGGCCTAAAATTAGACAAACCATTTCCTTGACTCTTTTTTTTATTGATATATTTCCATGAGTATTTCTTCATTGAATTTATAATTTACAATAGTTAATGCACTATTTTTCAAGCATTTATTTATCAAGCATGTTTGCGCTCCTTGCAGGTTGATATGCATTTGATGCATATGCTGAAGGGGATGACCGGCAATGTTCACTAGCGGGTACTTATATGCTGAAAGGCCAGGCAGATCTAGTGTTAAACCACCTGACCAACTCTTAAGACAATGAGACTCCCTAAATCTCTCTCAGATTATTACCAATCCCACAAGGTATGACAGCAATCACCTAGAAAAGGCTACTCTCTGATGTTATCCTCACAAATAATCCTGACAGGTATCAATCTGATGTTTTCTGTATTGACCTTAGTGATCACTGTTTTACGGCCTGTGTTCGTAATGGCTGCTCAGTTAAACGACCTGTCCTGATTTGCTTGCTTCAAAACTTTATAAGAATATTTTGAAGATAAATACACAACGCAGAGGATGAGAGGACTAAAAACTAGAGTACTAATGGTCAATAGGGAATTGTAAATAGGAGTTGGGTCTCAGTTCAACAGCTGTTTAGAATCTGTGGAATGTCACTCCTGAACTCAGAGCTACGTGTGCTACGTGTGCTACGTTCTGTACATTGAGTCGGGAGCAGGATACTTGTTATTTGGCCATTGGCCAAGTTGTACTGCAAGGACTTCTGTTTGGTCAACACCAGGCTAGATTGGGGGGGTTATAAACAACATCCTGTTCCTTTGTTCAGTGGAGAAAAGCTGAGGACAGGAGAGACTGAACATCTACCTCCCAGCATAACATCTTGATTTGTCCTTCTCAAATAAACCTATTTTTCTCCCCCTGATTTACTTTGGAGTTTGTGTTATTGAAGGATAACATCAATTGCTAACAACCTTAATGAGCAAGCTTTCATTCATGACCTGGCCTCTGTGATTTGATATAGAATCAGCTTGATACATGCTGTTGAAGATGCTAGGATACTCTTTTTTATATTTTCAGTGGTATTTTTAACAAGCGTGCCTCCATAAAGAAAATTACAATTAAAAACAGGTTCAGTGCCTGGTTTGACCGTGATCTGGCAGTTAATCCACCTCAATAACATCATTTGGTGAAAGGCTTGCCACACAAATACTCAGGCTGACTGGCTGAAGTTCAGGCAAATTAAAATAAGTGCACTCAGGGTATCCGGAAGGCCAAAGTTAGTTAACCTGTTATGGCTAGGGGGCAGTATTTTCACGGCTGGATAAAAAACGTACCCGATTTAATCTGGTTACTACTCCTGCCCAGTAACTAGAATATGCATATAATTATTGGCTTTGGATAGAAAACACTCCAAAGTTTCTAAAACTGTTTGAATGGTGTCTGTGATAATATAACAGAACTCAAATGGCAGGTCAAAACCTGAGAGATTCCTTTACAGGAAGTGGCCTGTCTGACCATTTATTGTCTTTCTTTGACATCTCATTCCATTACAAAGGATCTCTGCTCTAACATGACACTTCTTACGTCTTCCATAGGCTCTCAGAGCCCGGGAAAAACCTGAATGTCGTCATTCCAGCCCCAGGCTGAAACACATTATCGCCTTTCTCAAGTGGCCGATCAAGGGACTGTGGGCTTAGGCGCGTGCACTGGCCGCCCCCGTCTTTGTGATTTTTCCTTTGGTTACCGAAAAGGAGATTCCCGGTCGGAATATTATCGCTTTTTTACGAGATAAATTGCATAAAAATTGATTTTAAACAGCAGTTGACATGCTTCGAAGTACGGTAATGGAATATTTAGAATTTTTTTGTCACGAATTGCGCCATGCGCACGACCCTGATTTACCATTTCGGATAGTTTCTGGAACGCACGAACAAAACGCCGCTATTTGGATATAACGATGGATTATTTTGGACCAAACCAACATTTGTTATTGAAGTAGCAGTCCTGGGAGTGCATTCTGATGAAGACAACAAAAGGTAATCAAACTTTTGTAATAGTAAATCTGATTATGGTGAAGGCTAAACTTGCCGGGTGTCTAAATAGCTAGCCCGTGATGGCTGGGCTATGTACTTAGAATATTGCAAAATGTGCTTTCACCAAAAAGCTATTTTAAAATCAGACATATCGAGTGCATAGAGGAGTTCTGTATCTATAATTCTTAAAATAATTGTTATCCTTTTTGTGAACGTTTGTCGTGAGTAATTTAGTAAATTGTTAATAAATTCCACGGAAGTTTGCGGGGGGTATGCTAGTTCTGAACGTCACATGCTAATGTAAAAAGCTGTTTTTTGATATAAATATGAACTTGATTGAACAAAACATGCATGTATTGTATAACATAATGTCCTAGGTGTGTCATCTGATGAAGATCATCAAAGGTTAGTGCTGCATTTAGCTGTCTTCTGGGTTTTTCTGACATTATATGCTAGCTTGAAAAATGGGTGTCTGATTACTTCTGGCTTGGTACTCTGCTGACATAATCTAATGTTTTGCTTTCGCTGTAAAGCCTTTTTGAAATCGGACAGTGTGGTTAGATAAAGGAGAGTCTTGTCTTTAAAATGCTGTGAAATAGTCATATGTTTGAAAAATTGAAGTTTTTGTATTTTTGAGGAATTTGTCATTCGCGCCACGCCTATCATTGGATATTGGAGCAGGTGTTCCGCTAGCGGAACGTCTAGATGTAAGATTAATATAAGGAGCAGTTCTATCTCTGTGGGTCTAACCCCAAGAAGTTCTGGAAAACGGTGAAAGACCTGAAGAATATACCCTCCTCCTCACAGCTGCCCATGTCCCATGTCCCATAATGTTGATGATATGGTTGTTACTGACAAGAAGCACATGGCTGAGGTCTTTAACCTGTCTGGGCTAGGGGGCAGTATTTTCACGGCCGGATGAAAAACGTACCCAATTTAAACAGGTTACTACTCTGGCCCAGAAACGAGAATATGCATATTATTAGTAGAGTTGGATAGGAAACACTCTGAAGTTTCTAAAACTGTTTGAATGGTGTCTGTGAGTATAACAGAACTCATATGGCAGGCAAAAACCTGAGAAAAAGTCAACCAGGAAGTGGAGGATCTGAGAGTTGTAGTTTTTCTTTCTAGTCCCTTTCGAAACTACAGTATCCGTGGGGTTACGTTGCACTTCCTAAGGCTTCCATTGGCTGTCTAAAGCCTTCAGAAAGTGGTTTGAGCATTCTCCTGTCACTGGGCAGATAATAGGAGCTCAGTTTCTGAATGGACTGCCTGGCAACAAAGGGATTGGATATGCGCGGTCACACGAGCGTGCCGTTCCTTCTTTTTCTCCTTGAATATTGTACGGTTTGAATATTATCGCAATTTTACGTTAAAAATACCATAAAGATTGATTTTAACCTCTATGGGCTAGGTGGGACGCTTGCGTCCCACCTACTCAACAGCCAGTGTAATTCCGTGGCGCGATATTCAAATACCTTAGAAATGCTATTACTTCAATTTCTCAAACATATGACTATTTTACACCATTTTAAAGACAAGACTCTCGTTAATCTAACCACACTGTCCGATTTCAAAAAGGCTTTACAATGAAAGCAAAACATTAGATTATGTCAGCAGAGTACCCAGTTAGAAATAATCAGACACCCATTTTTCAAGCTAGCATATAATGTCACATAAACCCAAACCACAGCTAAATGCAGCACTAACCTTTGATGATCTTCATCAGATGACAATCCTAGGACATTATGTTATATATTGTAAAATCTGCTTTCACCGAAAAGCTATTTTAAAATCAGACATAGAGGAGTTCTGTATCTATAATTCTTAAAATAATTGTTATGCTTTTTGTGAACGTTTATCGTGAGTAATTTAGTAAATTCACCGGAGGTTTGCGGGGGGTATGCTAGTTCTGAACGTCACATGCTAATGTAAAAGGCTGGTTTTTGATATAAATATGAACTTGATTGAACAAAACATGCATGCATTGTATAACATAATGTCCTAGGGTTGTCATCTGATGAAGATCATCAAAGGTTAGTACTGCATTTAGCTGTGGTTTTGTTTTTTGTGACATTATATGCTAGCTTGAAAAATGGGTGTCTGATTATTTCTGGCTGGGTACTCTGCTGACATAATCTAATGTTTTGCTTTTGCTGTAAAGCCTTTTTGAAATCGGACAGTGTGGTTAGATTAACGAGAGTCTTGTCTTTAAAATGCTGTAAAATAGTCATATGTTTGAAAAATGGAAGTTTTCGGATTTTAGAAGAATTTGTATTTCGCGCCATGCCCATCATTGGATATTGGAGCAGGTGTTCTGCTAGCGGAACGTCTAGATGTAAGAGGTTAAGAATTATAGATACAGAACTCCTTTATGCACTCGCTATGTCCGATTTTAAAATAGCTTTTCGGTGAAAGCACATTTTGCAATATTCTGAGTAGATAGCCCGGCCATCACAGGCTAGCTATTTTGACACCCACCAAGTGTGGTACTCACCAAACTCCGATTTACTATTAGAAAAGTTTGATTTCCTTTGCTGTTCTTCGTCAGAATGCATTCCCAGGACTTCTACTTCAATAACAAATGTTGGTTTGGTTCAAAATAATCCATAGTTATATCCAAATAGCGGCGTTTTGTTCGTGCGTTCAAGACACTATCCGAAGGGTAAAGAAGGGTGACGCGCCCGACGCGTTTCGTGACAAAAAAATTCTAAATATTCCATTACCGTACTTCGAAGCATGTCAACCGCTGTTTAAAATCAATTTTTATGCTATTTTCTCGTAAAAAAAGCGATAATATTCCGACCGGGAGTCGTTGTTTTCGTTCAAAGAGAGAGAAAGTAAACATGGTGTCGGCTCGTGCACGCGCCTCCAGTCTCATTGTCCTCAGATCAACCACTATCCAAATGCGCTAATGTTTTTCAGCCATGACCTGCAAAGCCACCATTCATCGTTCTGGCGCCTTCTGAGAGCCTATGGGAGCCTTAGAAAATGTCACGTTATGCCAGAGATCCCCTGTTTTGGTTAGAGATTATCAAGAAGGCCAAGAAATAGTCAGAGAGAGCGCTTCCTGTTTGGAATCTTCTCAGGTTTTGGCCTGCCAAATGAGTTCTGTTATACTCACAGACACCATTCAAACAGTTTTAGAAACTTTAGGGTGTTTTCTATCCAAATCAATTATATGCATATTCTAGTTACTGGGCAGGAGTAGTAACCAGTTTAAATCGGGTACGTTTTTTATCCGGCCGTGCAAATACTGCCCCCTATCCCCAACAGGTTAAACAGCGTTTGACATGCTTCTAAGTACGGTAATGGAACATTTTGACTTTTCGTCTCTGGTACCGCGCTCGCGCGTTATGCCTTTGGATAGTGCTCTGAACGCACGAACAAAACGGAGGTATTTGGACATAAATATGGAGTATTTCGAACAAAAACAACATTTCTTGTGGAAGTAGCAGTCCTGGGAGTGCATTCTGTCGAAGATCAGCAAAGGTAAGAGAATATTTCTAATACTAATTCTGAGTTTAGGTTGCCCCGAACTTGGCGGGTGTCTGTATAGCTTTCTGTGATGGCGAGCTATGTACTCAGAATATTGAAAAATGTGCTTTCTCCGTAAAGCTATTTTAAAATCTGACACAGCGGTTGCATCCAGGAGTAGTCTATCTGTCATTCTTTAAATAATTGTTATATATTTTGTCAACGTTTATAATGAGTATTTTTGTAAATTGATATGCACATTCACCGGATGTTTTTGGTGGGAATACATTTTCTGAACATCACGCGCCAATGTAAAATGCTGTTTTTGGATATAAATATGAACTTTATCAAACAAAACATACGTGTATTGTGTAACATAATGTCCTAGGAGTGTCATCTGATGAAGATCGTCAAAGGTTAGTGCTTCATTTAGCTGTGTTTTGGGTTTTATTGACACATGTCCTTGCCTGGAAAATGGCTGTGTGATTATTTTTGTCTATGTACTCTCCTAACATAATCTAATGTTTTGCTTTCGCTGTAAAGCCTTTTTGAAATCGGACAATGTGGTTACATCAAGGAGAAGTGTATGTTTGAGAAAGTTGAATTATGACATTTTGTTGTTTTTGAATTTGCCGCCCTGATATTTCACTAGCTGTGTCCCGCAGGTGGGACGCTAGCGTCCCACGTAGCCCATAGAAGTTAATCACAACTTCATTAAGTCATGATTCCTATTTGACTTAGTCATGCCTCTTTTCCCGTTCAACACTTCCTCATCTCCCAGCCCTTCTAATGCGATTAGCCCTGATGCACTTCCCTCTTTTCCCCCTGCCCCGCTACACAGCTTCTCCCTGCAGGCTGTCACTGAGTCTAAGGTACTAGAGGAGCTCCTTAAACTTGACCCCAAAAAACATCTGGGTTAGATGGTTTAGATCCTTTCTTCTTTAAGGTTGCTGCCCCTACAGTGGTATCAAGTTTAGAGCTTATAACGCAACAGTTTGTGGCATATGGTGGTAATCTGCATAATTCTGTCCTCGCGCCACACTATCACAAGGGGGAGTTAGAACACTGATCTATCAGTAGTCTAAACGGTGGTAAAATTTGGGGATTTTCACACCGAGATGAGCTATTAGACTATCCTTTGGTAAATTAATGGAGGAGTACATGTTTCAGTCTGAGAGTCTCTCTACTCTGGCACTAGTGTCCAACAACAACAAAAATAGCTGGTGGGTGTTGAGATAGAACTTGGGTAAATACAATGATGGAATTATAGATAACATGTGGACTGACATTTTCTAAAAATAGGCACGGTGGGCTTTTGGTTTCTCTCCCTCTAAAAACATAAATAAATAATTATAAATAACAAACTGGCTTTATTTACCACAGTGTGAAAGAGTGGTACCCCCTTTAAATACAGTAAGTTTCTGAAACATGGAGTCCTTCTTTGCTCTTGTGAAGAAGAAACTGAATGAAAGAGAGTCCAGCGAGGATAGGGAGGGGAAAAAAGTTGCCCATATTTTGAAGACCTGAGTTACTTAATTTATTTATTTTATTTATGAAATGTACTAGTTCATTTAGGAAATGAAATATATTAGTTTAGGCTTGGCCTATTTAGTAGGTTATTTTGCAGCATAAAGCTATATTTGTCAGCATAAAGCTGAGTGACTCAGTCATTCGTGGCTTTGGATTAAAATAAATCATTACATTAAAGAAATGTTTTGGCCAAGTTAATCTGCACATGTTGTGTGTCTGTGTATATGTTCAATTATCTGTGATATTGTGGTTAAAATAAAGAATGGAAACGAAATAAATCAAATACATCTTATTCATAATGAATAATCAGATGTGTGTTGCAAGTTTGTCATTTCTCCTTTTTTTGTATTATTGTATATATTTTAGTTTTTTTAGACATTACAAAACATGCACATACAAATGACAACTAAATCACACCTTCCCAGACTCACACCTCACTCTCTGCCACAATACATATACATTTTAGATATTCAGCAGATGCTCTTATCCAGAGCAACTTACAGTAGTGAGTGCATACATTTTCATACTCTTTTCATACTGCTACCCTGTGGGAATTGAACCCAGAACCCTGGTCTCATAAGCACCGTGCTCTACATACTGAGCTACACAGGGCACAAGGCCTCAAACTGCATAATTTTGTTTCTCTCCATCACCCACGCACTTTAAACATTTGGATGATAAAGCATTTAAAAGCTGACATTGTATTGATTTTCAGTTTTTAATTAAACGCTTTTACGAGAAGATTGATGAGAAATGTATCATCCAACCCACAGGGTATCTCATTGCATCCTTATATGTCATGTCTTGAATTATGCAGACAAACGGATTAAAAGTTAATTTCCATTGTAATACTTCTGACAGCCAACTTTCTAACACCGTCCACGTAAACAGTGCGTAACTGGCTTCAGGGAAGTCAGGCGGAGGAGAGCAGAAATGGGTAGAACTGGAGCACTTTAATAAGGCAAAACAAACTATACCCAGAACGACAAAATACGGGTCGAAATAACCCATCGCAAACCAGTCTAGAGTGCACAAACACTTTACAACAAACAATACCACACACAGACATGGGGGGAACAGAGGATAATATACATGTAGAGTAATGAGGGGATGTAAACCAGGTGTGCGGGAAAACAAGACAAAACAAATGGAAAATGAAAAGGTGGAGCGGCGATGGCTAGAAGACCGGTGACATCGACCGCCACACGCCGCCCAAACAAGTGGAGGGACCGACTTCGGCGGGAGTCGTGACAGTACCCCCTCCTTGACGCGCGGCTCCAGCAGCGCACCGACACCGGCCTCGGGGACGACCCAGAGGGCGAGGTGCAGGGCGATCCGGACGGCGACGGTGGAACTCCCGCAGCAGTGAAGGGTCCAACACGTCCTCCACCGGAACCCAACATCTCTCCTCCGGACCATACCCCTCCCACTCCACGAGGTACTGAAGGCCCCTCGCCCGACGCCTCGAATCCAGTATGGAGCGAACGGAAAACGCCGGGGCCCCCTCGATGTCCAGAGGGGGCGGAGGAACCTCCCGCACCTCAGACTCCTGGCCAGCCACCACCGGCCTGAGGAGAGACACATGGAACGAGGAGTTAATACGGTAATCGGGAGGAAGCTGTAACCTGTAACTAACCTCGTTTAGTCTCCTCAGGACTTTAAATGGCCCCACAAACCCCAGCTTCCGGCAGGGCAGGCGGAGGGGCAGGTTTCGGGTCGAGAGCCAGAACCGGTCCCCCGGTGCGAACACCCGGGCCTCACTGCGGTGACGGTCTGCACTGGCTTTCTGGTGCAGCACGGCCCGCTGGAGGTGAACATGAGCGCGTCCCTCTCTCCACCTGCCCATTGCTCTCGGGCTGAAAACCTCGAGACCCCCAGACTTTCCATGAACGCCCTCCAGACCCTCGACGTGAACTGGGTAAACAAGCGTAAACAAGACCAGTTTACATGCGTAAACAAGACCTCCGCAGTTTGTAGGGCCGTAGGGAGACCGGGCAGAGGGAGGAGACGGCAGAACTTAGAGAAACGATCCACAACGACCAGGATCGTGGTGTTCCCCTGTGAGGCGGGAAGATCTGTGAGGAAATGGTGTGACCATGGCCGTTGTGGAATGGGTAAGGGGTGTAGCTTATCTCTGGGCAGGTGCCTAGGAGCCTTACACTGGGCGCACACTGAGCAGGAGGAAACATAAACCCTCATGTCCTTGGCCAAGGTAGGCCGCCAGTTCTTCCCACTCAAACTGCGCACCGTCTGACCGATGCCTGGATGACCAGAGGAGGGTGACGAGTGGGTCCAATAGATCAACCGGTTACGACCAACAGACGGGACGTACAGACGCGCAGCGGGACACTGGACGGGAGCGTGCTCTGCACGTAACGCCTGCTCAATGTCCGCATCCAGCTCCCACACTACCAGCGCCACCAGGCAGGAGCCCGGGAGTATGGGGGTAGGATCCATGGGCTGCTCCTCTGTGTCATACAGCCGGGACAGTGCATCTGCCTTCACATTTTGGGAACCTGGTCTGTAGGAAAGGGTGAAAACAAAGCAGGTAAAAAACATGGCCCACCTTGCCTGACGAGGATTCAGTCTCCTCGCTGCCCGGATGTACTCCAGGTTGCGGTGGTCAGTCCAGATGAGAAAAGGGTGTTTAGCCCCCTCAAGCCAATGTCTCCATGCCTTCAACGCCTTGACAACAGCCAACTACTCCCGGTCCCCACATCATAGTTTCGCTCCGCCGGGCTGAGCTTCCTCGAGAAGAAGGCACAGGGGCAAAGCTTTGGTGGCGTGCCCGAGTGCTGAGAGAACACGGCTCCCAGCCTCGGACGCGTCCACCTCCACTGTGAACGCCAAAGAGGGATCCGGATGGGCCAGCACGGGAGCCGAGGTGAACAGAGCCCTCAGGTGACCAAAAGCCCTGTCCGCCTCAGCCGACCACTGCAAACGTACCGGACCCCCCTTCAGCAGTGAGGTAATGGGAGCCGCCACCTGACCAAAACCCGGATAAACCTCCGGTAGTAATTGGCAAACCCTAGACACCGCTGCACCTCTTTTACCGTGGTGGGACTCGGCCAATTACGCACGGGTGAAATGCGGTCACTCTCCATCTCCACCCCTGAAGTGGAAATGCGGTACCCTAGGAAGGAGACGGACTGCTGTAAGAACAGGCATTTCTCAGCCTTGACTTACAGGTCATTCTCCAACAGTCGACCAAGCACCCTGTGCACCATGAACACATGCTCGGCGCGTGCAGCGGAGTATATCAGAATGTCATCAATATACACCACTACACCCTGCCCGTGCAGGTCCCTGAAAATCTCATCTACAAAGGCTTGGAAGACGGATGGAGCATTCGTCAACCCGTACGCCATGACGAGGTACTCATTATGCCCTGAGGTAGTACTGAACGCCGTCTTCAACTCGTCTCCCTCCCGGATACGCACCAGGTTGTACGCGCTCCTGAGATCTAGTTTGGTGAAGAAGCGCGCCCCATGCATTGACTCAATCACTGTGGCCTTGAGAGGTAGTGGGTAACTGTACTTCACAGTGATCTGGTCTTGGGATCGATAGTCAATACACGGGCGCAGACCTCCCTCCTTCTTCTTCACAAAAAAGAAACTCAAGGAGGCGGGTGAAGTGGAGGACTGAATGAACCCCTGACGCAGGGATTCGGAGACATTTGTTTCCATAGCCGCCGTCTCCGCCTGTGACGGGGGATACACGTGACTCCTGGGAAGTGCGGCGTCTACCTGGAGGTTTATCGCACAATCCCCTCGACGATGGGGTGGTAATTGAGTCGCCCTCTTCTTAGAGAAGGCTAGAGCCAAATCGGAATATTCGGGGGGGAATGCGCACAATGGAGACCTGGTCTGGACTGGTAGCACCAACGGAAACCCCTAAACACCTCCCCAAGCACTCTCGCGACCACCCCGTGAGAGCCCTCTGTTGCCATGAAATAGTGGGGTCATGACAAGCTAACCAGGGAAGGCCTAGCACCACGGGGAACGCAGGTGAGCCATTGAGGAAGAGACTTATTCTCTCCTCGTGACCCACCTGCGTCACCATGCCCAGGGGAGTGGTGGCCTCCCTAATCAACCCAGACCCTAATGGTCGACTGTCCAGAGCGTGAACTGGGAAGGGCCTAACCACTGGAACAATAGGGATCACTAAACTATGGGCGAATGCACTGTCGATAAAATTCCCGTGCTCTCGGGCGCGCTCCTCGACCCCAACAACAGGGGTACCTGCTCCTGCTGACTACATGAGAGGTGTGGTATTCTGTAAATGGTGCGTAACTGGCTGCAGGGAAGTCAGGCGCAGGAGAGCAGAAATAAGTACAACGGAGCACTTTAATAAGGCAAAACAAACTGTACCCAGAACGACAAAATACGGGTCGAAATAACCCGTCGCAAACCAGTCTAGAGTGCACAAACACTTTACAACAAACAATACCACACACAGACATTGGGGGAACAGAGGATAATATACACGTAGAGTAATGAGTGGATGTAAACCAGGTGTGCGGGAAAACAAGACAAAACAAATGGAAAATGAAAAGGTGACGCCGTCGAACGCCGCCCGAACAAGGAGAGGGACCGACTTCGGCGGGAGTCGTGACAGTCCATAACTTTTGGACCTTATAAAATTCCCAGAAGGCATGGATTATTATAACCTGAACCTCGTAATCAAATGTAATTTGCTCCAGGCCTAAGACCTATGGGTTTAACCTCTATGGGCTAGGTGGGACGCAGGCGTCCCCCCCGTGGTGCACTCCATCAACAGCAGGTGCATTTCAAGAGCGGCAAATTTGAATCCAAATAAATGTCAAAATTCAAATTTTTCAAACATACAACTATTTTACACCCTTTGAAAGACAAACATCTCCTTAATCTAACCACGTTTTACGATTTCAAAAAGGTTTTACGGCGAAAGCATAAATTTAGAGTATGTTAGGACAGTACATTTACAAGAGTTGTGTGTAATGTTTTGTCAATTCAAAGACAGGGTCACCAAAACCATAAAACCAGCTAAAATGATGCACTAACCTTTTACAATCTCCATCAGATGACACTCCTAGGACATTATGTTAGACAATGCATGCATTTTTAGTTCTATCAAGTTCATATTTATATCCAAAAACAGCGTTTTACTATGGCATTGATGTTGAGGAAATCGTTTCCCTCCAATAACCGGCAGTCAAGTCAGCACCACAAATTAAATAATTAAAATTAGAAAACATTGGTAAAATATTATATTGTCATTTAAAGAATTATAGATTTACATCTCTTGAACGCAATCAACTTGCCAGATTTAAAAATAACCTTACTGGGAAATCACACTTTGCAATAATCTGAGCACTGCGCCCAGAAAAATACGCGTTGCGATACAGACTAGTCGTCATGTTGGGGAGATCTAAAATCGAAAATACTATGTAAATAATCCATTACCTTTGATTCTCTTCATCAGATGTCACTTCCAGGTATCACAGGTCCATAACAAATGTAGTTTTGTTCAAAAAAGCTCATCATTTATGTCCAAAAATCTCCGTCTTGTTAGCACATGATCTAAGCCCGCCGGACTTCACTTCATGAACGAGGGGAAAAAATATATTTACGTTCGTTCAAACATGTCAAACGTTGTATAGCATAAATCATTAGGGCCTTTTTTAACCAGAACATGAATAATATTCAAGGTGGACGAATGCATACTCTTTTATAACGTATTGGAACGAGGGTACCCAACATGAACTCGCGCGCCAGGTGTCTAATGGGCCATCATCGTTCCATGGCTCTTGTTCGGTCAGATCTCCCTCCAGAAGACTCAAAACACTTTGTAAAGGCTGGTGACATCTAGTGGAAGCAATAGGAAGTGCCAAAATATTCCTCAGCCCCTGTGTTTTTCAATGGCATAGGTTTAAAGGTAATACAACACATCAGGTATCCACTTCCTGTCAGAAAATGTCTCAGGGTTTTGCCTGCCAAATGAGTTCTGTTATACTCACAAACACCATTCAAACAGTTTTAGAAACTTTAGAGTGTTTTCTATCCATATATAATAAGTATATGCATATTCTAGTTACTGGGTAGGATTAGTAACCAGATTAAATCGGGTACATTTTTTTTATCCAGCCGTGCAAATACTGCCCCCTAGCCCTAACAGGTTAATCTTCTGAATGAATGATTATATTGAAGATAGAAGCCACCTCTTAATAAATGTTTTATTTCTGAGCTCCGAGAACTGTTACCCAACAAATTAATCAATTCATTTCAACATTCACACCTCCATTAATTTACAAAAGGATAGTCTAACAGCTTGGCAAGGTGTGATAAAAATCCCCCAATTTGTGACACAGTTTAGATGACCGATAGATGCTGCGGTCAGAGTTGAGTCCTATTGTAAAGTGTAGCCTAATGGCCAAAAAGGGCAAACTTGCCATGTATTCGAGGTTTAAGTCCTCTAAAGTTTTACATTTGTAATTCAATATCACAGACCTGTATTGCCCTAACGAAAAATACATCTACCCTTACAAATATATGCTGTAGCAAGAGGAAAGAAACTGTATATGCTGAAGACAATCCAAAATAATGTGTCTGTAACCCTGCATTATAATATAACTTATTTTGAACGAAAGCCAGGAATTAGTGAGTCACTCAGCCCTATGCTTGGGGTCCTGCTTCTGTTACCTATTTGAGTGTTTGTTTAATATCCTACTGATTCTGTGATCACCAAACTGCGAAATATTGGATAAAGCAATTTGTTATGCTGTATTAAAAGGCTTTACAATTTTGTTTCATTTGAACTGGTATTACTTCAAATGTATTTAGTGTTGTTTACACTGTTCCAAACGGGCAGAAAAAATTATATTGTAATCTAACAGCACCTGTTTGTCATGCAACAGTATCTCTTGCGCTTTGACAATGTCTTTACATGTGGCCTATTTCACATGATATGCCTAAAATACTTATATCCACTAGGCTAAATAGTCGAATTTTTCCTTTCGATTATTTAATTAACCTATGTCATGTTATTTCAAGTTATCCCTTTGGAGCACATGCAAAAGCGATTTGGAGATGTTGGGCTGGAGACAAAATGTATTACAATTACAAAATGAACGGAATGAGGAGGATGAAGAAGAAAGAGGCGATTGAATTTAGAACAATAGTGTAAGAATTGCTCTTCGTCTGTCCCGCATGCACACAATAAAAGTATATCTTTTTTGTTTCACATCAATGATGTCGCTCTTGCTGCTGGTGATTCTCTGATCCACCTCTACGCAGACGACACCATTCTGTATACTTCTGGCCCTTCTTTGGACACTGTGTTAACTAACCTCCAGACGAGCTTCAATGCCATAAAACTTTCCTTCCGTGGTCTCCAACTGCTCTTAAATGCATTTAAAACTAAATGCATGCTCTTCAACCGATCGCTGCCCGCACCTGCCCCCACGTCCAGCATCACTACTATGGACAACTACAAATACCTAGGTGTCTGGTTAGACTGTAAACTCTCCTTCCAGACTCACATTAAGCATCTCCAGTCCAAAATTAAATTTAGAATCGGCTTCCTATTTCGCAACAAAGCATCCGTCACTCATACCCTCGTAAAACTGACTATCCTACCGATCCTTGACTTCCGCGATGTCATTTACAAAATAGCCTCCAACACTCTACTCAGCAAATTGGATGCAGACTATCACAGTGCCATCCGTTTTGACACCAAAGCCCCATATACTACCCACCACTGCGACCTGTATGCTCTTGTTGGCTGGCCCTCGCTTCATATTCGTCGCCAAACCCACTGGCTCCAGGTCATCTATAAATCTTTGCTAGGTAAAGCCCCACCTTATCTCAGCTCACTGGTCACCATAGCATCACCCACCTGTGACACGCGCTCCAGCAGGTATATTTCACTGGTCACCGCCGTTCCTTCCAGTTCTCTGCTGCCATTGACTGGAACGAATTGCAAAAATCACTGAAGCTGGAGATTCATATCTCCCTCACTAACTTTAAGCATCAGCTGTCAGAGCAGCTCACAGATCATTGCACCTGTACATAGCCCATCTGTAAATAACCCATGCAACTACCTCATCCCCATATTGTTTTTTTTCTTTTCTCCTTTGCATCCCAGTATCTCGACTTGCACATTTATCTTCTGCACACCTATCACCCCAGTGTTAATTGCTCAATTGTAGTTACTTTGCCACTACGGCCTATTAATTGCCTTACCTCCCTAATCTTACCTCATTTGCACACACTGGATATAGATTTTTTCTATTATGTTATTGAGTGTATGTTTGTTAATCCCATGTGTAACTCTGTGTTGTTGTTTGTGTCGCACTGCTTTGCTTTATCTTGGCCAGGTCGCAGTTTTAAATGAGTACTTGTTCTCAACTGGCCTACCAAAGGTGAAATAAAAAAACAAGTAACATATTTTTCAGACCTAAGCTATTTAATGTATGTGTTTTATTCATTAAATTTACTTGTGGAATGTTACCGAGTAGATAACAACAATAGAAAGAAGCATCTGGTGGCACAGATTCAGGCTGAGAATGGAGTGAATGTGCACTGTACTGTAAGTACACAACAATGCTGTGGGCCAAGTGTAAATGTTTTAGCAGCCTTTCCAATAAATTGGAATACAAAAGAAGCCATCCACCTTTGATGGGCTATCAGCAGTACAATAGACACTTGCAAAGTTTAGGGACTTTCCATTTATTAATGGATGTTTGTGAGGTATGTCACTTCACCCATCACTTTGCATAACCCACCACATACACTGTTTTCTAACTACATCTGGATTTTATTTAACCTTTATTTAACTAGGCAAGTCAGTTAAGAACAAATTAATATTTACAATGACGGCCTACCCCGGCCAAACCCGGACGACGCTGGGACAATTGCTCGCCACCCTATGGGACTCCCAATCATGGCCAGTGGTGTTAAAGCCTGAAATCGAACCAGGGTTTGTAGTGAAAGGGGGCAGTATTTTCACGGCCGGATAAAAAAATTACCTGATTTAATCTGGTTACTACTCCTGCCCAGAAACTAGAATATACATATAATTAGTAGATTTGGATAGAAAACACTCTAAAGTTTCTAAAACTGTTTGAATGGTGTCTGTGAGTATAACAGAACTCATATGGCAGGCAAAAACCTGAGAAGATTCCATGCAGGAAGTGCCCTGTCTGACAATTTGTTGTCCTTCTGTTGCATCTCTATCAAAATTACAGCATCTGTGCTGTTACCTGACACTTTCTAAGGCTTCCATTGGCTCTCTAAAGCCGCCAGAAAGTGGAATGGGGTGTCTGCTGTCTCTGGGCAAAGTATAGGAGCAGAGTTTGTAAGTGGTCAGCCTGGAGACAGTGAGACTGGAGATGCGCGGTCACGAGAACTCGCCATTTTTTTTTCTCTCTTTGAATGAATACAACGTTGCCCCGTTGGAATATGATCGCTATTTTACGAGAAAAATAGCATAAAAATTGATTTTAAACAGTGTTTGACATGCTTCTAAGTACGATAATGGAATATTTTGAATTTTTTTGTCACGAAATGCACTCGCGCGTTACCCTTCGGATAGTGACCTGAACGCATCAACAAAACAGAGGTATTTGGATATAACTATGGATTATTTGGAACCAAAACAACATTTGTTGTTGAAGTAGAAGTCCTGGGAGTGCATTCTGACGAAGAACAGCAAAGGTAATCCAATTTTTCTAATAGTAATTCTGAGTTTAGGTGACCCCGAAGTTGGCGGATGTCAAAATAGCTAGCCGTGATGGCTGAGCTATATACTCAGAATATTGCAAAATGTGCTTTCGCCGAAAAGCTATTTTAAAATCGGACACCGCAATTGCATAAAGGAGTTCTGTATCAAGAATTCTTAAAATAATTGTTATGTATTTTGTCAACGTTTATCATGAGTAATTTAGTAAATTCACCGGAAGTTTTCGGTGGGTATGCTAGTTCTGAACATCACATGCTAATGTAAAAAGCTGTTTTTTTATATAAATATGAACTTGATTGAACAAAACATGCATGTGTTGTATAACATAATGTCCTAGGAGTGTCATCTGATGAAGATCATCAAAGGTTAGTGCTGCATTTAGCTGTGGTTTTGGTTTATGTGACCTATATGCTTGCTTGGAAAATGGCTGTGTGATTATTTGTGTAGTCTCCTAACATAATCTAATGTTTTGCTTTCGCTGTAAAGCCTTTTTGAAATCGGACAATGTGGTTAGATTAACGAGAGTCTTATCTTTAAAATGCGCGGTCACGAGAACTCTTTAAATGGGGTTCCGCTAGCAGAACGTCTAGATGCAAGAGGTTAATAAAAGACTCAATCATGGACACTTACTGAGACTTGTGGCTGCTTCACATGATGTACAGTGGCAAGAAAAAGTATGTGAACCCTTTGGAATTACCTGGATTTCTGTACAAATTGGTCATAAAATTTGATCTGATCTTCATCTAAGTCACAACAATACACAAACACAATGTGCTTAAACTAATAACACACAAATTATTGTATTTTTCTTGTCTTTATTGAATACATAATTTAGACATTCACAGTGTAGTTTGGAAAAAGTATGTGAACCCGTAGGCTAATGACTTCTCCAAAAGCTAATTGGAGTCAGGAGTCGGCTAACCTGGAGTCCAATCAATGAGACGAGATCAGAAATGTTGGTTAGAGATGCCTAGCCCTATAAAAAACTCACAAAATGTAAGTTGGCTATTCACAAGAAGCATTGCCTGATGTGAACCATGCCTCGAGCAAAAGAGATCTCAGAAGACCTAAGATTAAGAATTGTTGACTTTCATAAAGCTGGAAAGGGTTACAAAAGTATCTCTAAAAGTCTTGATTTTCATCAGTCTACGGTAAGAAAAATTGTCTATAAATTGAGAAAGTTCAGCACTGTTTCTACTCTCCCTAGGAGTGGCCATAAGGAAAAGATGACTGCAAGAGCACAGCGCAGAATGCTCAATGAGGTTAAGAAGAATCCTAGTGTCATCTAAAGACTTGTAGAAATCTCTGGAACATGCTAACATCTCTGTTGACGAGTCTACGATACTAAACAAGAATGGTGTTCATAGGAGTACACCACGGAAGAAGCCACTGCTGTCCAAAATATTTGAAATTTGCAAAAGTGCACCTGGATTTTCCACAGCGCTACTGGCAAAATATTCTGTGGACAGATGAAACTACAGTTGAGTTGTTTACAAGGAAAAGGCGCAGCACACCAACATCAATAACTTATCCCAACTGTAAAGTATGGTGGAGGGAGCATCATGATTTGTGGATGCTTTGCTGCCTCAGGACCTGGAACGAATTCCCAAGTTTATTAAGACATTTTGCAGGAGAATGCAAAATGTCTGCCAATTGAAGCACAACAGAAGTTGGGTGATCCAACAAGACAACGACCCAAAACACAGAAGTAAATCAACAACAGAATGGCTTCAACAGAAGAAATTACGCCTTCTGGAGTGGCCCAATCAGAGTCCTGACCTCTACCCAATTGACATGCTGTGGCAGGACCTCAAGAGAGCGGTTCACACCAGACAACCCAAGAATATTGCTGAACTGAAACAGTTTTGTAAAGTGGAATGGTCCAAAATTCTTCCTGACCGTTGTGCAGGTCTGATCCGGGTCTGATCCGCAACTACAGAAAACAATTGGTTGAGGTTATTGCTGCCATAGGAGGATCAACCAGTTATTAAATCCAAGGGTTCACATACTTTTCCCACTCTGCACTGTGAATGTTTACACAGTGTGTTCAATAAAGACATGAAAACGTATAATTGTTTGTGTGTTATTAGTTTAAACAGACTGTGTTTGTCTATTGTTGTGACTTAGATGAAGATCAGATCAAATTGAATTCCTTAGGGTTCTCATATTTGTTCTTGCCACTGTATTGTTGTCTCTACCTTTTTGCCCTTCGTGCTGTTGTCTGTGCCTAACAATGTTTGTAAAAATGTTGTGCTGCTACCATGTTGTGTTGCTGCCATGTTGTGTTGCTAACATGTTGTTGTTGTTGTGGTGCTACCATGCTGTGTTGTCATGTGTCGCTGTCATGCTGTGTTGTTGTCTTTGGTCTGTCTTTATGCATTGTGGTGTTTCTCTTGTTATTTTTTATTTGTTACTTTCCCCACAGGAGACCTTTTGCCTATTGGTAGGCCGTCATTGTAAATAACAATTTGTTCTTAATTGACTTGCCTAGTTGAATAAAATAAAAATGATAGAGGAAAGCTACAAGCAATACATATCATGAAACTCCTGGGGATAATAAAAACAAAACAATTATTCAAGGATGAATGTTTTTCTGTTGGGTATCTTTAATACATGCAATAGGACAGTGATCACTGATGACATTAGCAAAGACAACCCTCAATAAGTACTTGTAGGGTCTATTTTTCAAAATGTTGTCAATCAGCGAGGAGTTTGCTGGGTTTCTTACGTGAATCCATGTAGGTTTGGAGATTAGTTGAGTCAGGTTAAAGTCAAGACAAATATTCTTCAAATCATCAGAGGCCGGGGTAAGCAAATCCAGGTTAAATTCTCCTAAAATATGTCCTTCAGATGACAGAAAAGGTTTGAAATATTCAGAAATAGCATCAAATGCATCCATCAGTGCAGCAGGCTGGCAGTACAAACAAAAGTGTATTTTGGCACAAGGCCACATCTATAGTGCCTTCAGAAAGTATTCACACACCTTGACTTTTTCCGCATTTTGTTGTGTTACAACCTGCATTTAAAATGGATTAAATGTAGATGTTTTTTTGTTACTGGCCTACACACAATCCCCCATAATATCAAAGTGGAAATATGTTTTTCTAAATTTTTACAAATTAATAAAAAATGAAAAGCTGAACTGGCTTGCGTCAATAAGTATTCAACTTCTTTGTTATGGCAAGCCTAAATAAGTGTAGGACATAATAAGGAAGACCAGGAAGATTGTACAATGCCTCGAAAAGAATGTAACCTAATGGTATATGGGTAGGAAAAAAATGCAGACATTGAATATCTCTTTGAGCATGGTGAAGTTAATAATTAGAATTTGGTGTATCAATACACCCAGTCACTACAAAGATACAGGCATCCTTCCTAACCCAGTTGCCGGAGAAGAAGGAAACCACTCAGGGATTTCAACATGAGGCCAATGATGGTGACTTTAAAACAACATTGTACTTAATCCACAATACTAACCTAATTGAGTAAAAGGAAGGAAACATGTACAGAATACAAATATTCCAAAACATGCATCCTGTTTGCTACAAGGCAAACATGCATCCTGTTATGTTTGGGGCAAATCCAATTTAACACATTACTGAGTGCCACTCTCCATATTTTCAAGCATTATGTGTATGCTTGTAATCATTAAGGAATCAGAAGTTTTTCAGGATAAAAAAGAAGCCTGGAGCTAAGCACGGGCAAACTCCTAGAGGAAAGCCTGGTTCAGTCACTGGGAGATTATTTCACCTTTCAGCAGGACAATAACCAAAAGGGCAACATCTACCCTGGAGTTGCTTATCAAGAAGTCTGAATGTTCCTGAGTGACAGAGTTACAGTTTTGACTTAACCTCTATGGGCTAGGTGGGACGCTACTCAACAGCCAGTGTAATCCCGTGGCGCGTTATTCAAATACCTTAGAAATGCAAAACCTTCAATTTTTCAAACATATGACTATTTTACACCATTTTAAAGATGAGGCTCTCGTTAATCTAACCACACTGTCCGATTTCAAAAAGGCTTTACAACGAAAGCAAAACATTAGATTATGTCAGCAGAGTACCCAGCCAGAAATAATCAGACACCCATTTTTCAAGCTAGCATATAATGTCACATAAACCAAAACCACAGCTAAATGTAGCACTAACCTTAGATGATCTTCATCAGATGACAACCCTAGGACATTATGTTATACAATACATGCATGTTTTGTTCAATCAAGTTCATATTTATATCAAAAACCAGCTTTTTACATTAGCATGTGACTAGCATGTGACTAGCATTCCGACCGAACACTGCCGGTGAATTTACTAAATTACTCACGATAAACGTTCACAAAAAGCATAACAATTATTTTAAGAATTATAGATACAGAACTCCTCTATGCACTCGCTATGTCCGATTTTAAAATAGCTTTTCGGTGAAAGCACATTTTGCAATATTCTCAGTAGATAGCCCGGCATCACAGGGCTAGCTATTTAGACACCCAGCAAGTTTAGCACTCATCAAAGTCAGATTTACTATAAGAAAAATGTTATTACCTTTGCTGTCTTCGTCAGAATGCACTCCCAGGACTTCTACTTCAATAACAAATGTTGGTTTGGTCCAAAATAATCCATCGTTATATCCAAACAGCGGCGTTTTGTTCGTGCGTTCAAGACACTATCCGAAAGGGTAAATAAGGGTTACGAGCATGGCGCAATTCATGACAAAAGATTTCTAAATATTCCATTACCGTACTTCGAAGCATGTCAACCGCTGTTTAAAATCAATTTTTATGCCATTTTTCTCATAAAAAAGCGATAATATTCCGACCGGGAATCTGCGTTTAGGTAAACAGACAAAAGAAAAGAAAGCATTCGGTCGACTCGGGCACGTGCCTAAGCCCATAGTACTCTGAGCGGCCACTTGCCAAAAGCGATAAAGTGTTTCAGCCAGAGCCTGCCTCGATATCGTTCAGCTTTTTCCCGGGCTCTGAGAGCCTATGGGAGCCGTAGGAAGTGTCACGTTATTGCAAAGATCCTCAGTCTTCAATAAAAAGAGCCAAGATAAACACTACTTCTCAGACAGGCCACTTCCTGCATGGAATCTTCTCAGGTTTTGGCCTGCCATATGAGTTCTGTTATACTCACAGACACCATTCAAACAGTTTTAGAAACTTTAGGGTGTTTTCTATCCAAAGCCAATAATTATATGCATATTCTAGTTACTGGGCAGGAGTAGTAACCAGATTAAATCGGGTACGTTTTTTATCCGGCTGTGTCAATACTGCCCCCTAGCCCTAACAGGTTAAATCCGCTTGAAAATATATTGCGAGACTGGAAAACGGTTGTCTAGCAATGATCGACAACCAATTTGACAGAGTTTTAACAATTTAGAAAATAATATTGGGCAAATATTATACAATCCAAGTGTGCAAAGCTCTTAGAGACTTACCCAGAAAGATTCCCAGCTGTAATCGCTGCTAAAGGCGATTCTAACATGTTTTTAATCAAGGGTGTGAATACTTATGTAAATTAGATATTTCTATATTTCATTTTCAATAAGTGTATAAAAATTTCTAAAAACATGTTTTCACTTTGTCATTAAAGGATATTGAGTGTACAGTCGTGGCCAAAAGTTTTGAGAATGACACAAATATTAATTTCCACAAAGTTTGCTGCTTCAGTGTCTTTAGATATTTTTGTCAGATGTTACTATGGAATACTGAAGTATAATTACAACTATTTCATAAGTGTCAAAGGCTTTTATTGACAATTACCTGAAGTTGATGCAAAGAGTCAATATTTGCTTCTTGACCCTTCTTTTTCAAGACCTCTGCATTTCGCCCTGGCATGCTGTCAATTAACTTCTGGGCCACATCCTGACTGATGGCAGCCCATTCTTGCATAATCAATGCTTGGAGTTTGTCAGAATTTGTGGGTTTTTGTTTGTCCACCCGCCTCTTGAGGATTGACTACAAGTTCTCAATGGGATTAAGGTCTGGGGAGTTTCCTGGCCATGGACCCTAAATATCAATGTTTTGTTCCCCGAGCCACTTAGTTATCACTTTTGCCTTATGGCAAGGTGCTCCATCATGCTGGAAAAGGCACTGTTCATCACCAAACTGTTCCTGGGTGGTTTGGAGAAGTTTCTCTCGGAGGATGTGTTGGTACCATTCTTTATTCATGGCTGTGTTCTTAGGCAAAATTGTGAGTGAGCCCACTCCCTTGGCTGAGAAGCAACCCCACACATTAATGGTCTCAGGATGCTTTACTGTTGGCATGACACAGGACTGATGGTAGCGCTCACCTTGTCTTCTCCGGACAAGCTTTTTTCCAGATGCCCCAAACAATCAGAAAGGAAATGGCTTTACCCCAGTCCTCAGCAGTCCAATCCCTGTACCTTTTGCAGAATATCAGTCTGTCCCTGATGTTTTTCCTGGAGAGAAGTGGTTTCTTTGCTGCCCTTCTTGACACCAGGCCATCCTCCAAAAGTCTTTGCCTCACTGTGCGTGCAGATGCACTCACACCTGCCTGCTGCCATTACTGAGCAAGCTCTGTACTGGTGAGCCCCGATCCTGCAGCTGAATCAACTTTAGGAGACGGTCCTGGCGCTTGCTAGACTTTCTTGTGCGCCCTGAAGCCTTCTTCACAACAATTGAACCGCTCTCCTTGAAGTTCTTGATGATCCGATAAATGCTTGATTTAGGTGCGATCTTACTGGCAGCAATATCCTTGCCTGTGAAGCCCTTTTTGTGCAAAGCAATGATGACGGCACATGTGTCCTTGCAGGTAACCATGGTTGACAGAGGAAGAACAATGATTCCAAGCACCACCCTCCTTTTGAAGCTTCCAGTCTGTTATTCGAACTCAATCAGCATGACAGACTTATCTCCAGCCTTGTCCTCGTCAACACTCACACCTGTTTTAACGAGAGCATCACTGACATGATGTCAGCTGGTCCTTTTGTGGCAGGGCTGAAATGCAGTGGAAATGTTTTGGGGGGATTCAGTTAATTTGCATGGCAAAGAGGGACTTTGCAATTAATTGCAATTCATCTGCTCACTCTTCATAACATTCTGGAGTATATGCAAATTGCCATCATACAAACTGAAACAGCAGACTTTGTGAAAATGTATATTTGTGTCATTCTCAAAACTTTTGACCACGACTGTATATCGGTGAGTTTTTGTTATTTTTTATTAATTAATTTTGAAATCAGGCTGTAACACAACAAATTCTGGTATAAGTCAAAGTGTATGAACACTTTCTCAAGGCACTGTATCACTGTTTCCTGTGGCTCAGTTTATAGAGCATGGTGTTTTCAATGTCAGCATGGTGTGTGCAACACCAGGGTTGTGGGTTTGATTTTTGATTCCCACGGGGGGCCTGTACACACAAAAAAAATGCTTGAAATTAAATGTATGAAATGTTTGCATTCACTACTGTAAGTCGCTCTGGATAAGAGCATCTGCTAAATGACTAAAATGTAAATGTATCACAAACACTCAAACCTTTTGGGCATACTGATAGTTAGAGAACATGATGCCACAAGTTGATTACACATATGTTGCCCCTTGGGCCAGGTCTTTGTGAGAACCATAATATTAGGGTTCGTATCATGCACCCAGACATCAAGAAGGTCCATCTTTGATATCAAGCTTCACAAGTTTATGTGCAACAGCTCAAGCCCTCTACATTATTTGAAAACCGAGGAGTTCGCCATATTTGTGGAATTCACAATACAACTAATAACCCTTTACAAGTTAACAGCTAGCTGCCGGGTTGACAGAGATATTCAGAGGATTAAGAGGAACATAAATTAGGGAACTTACATTGGCCACACTACTACGGGACATAACATGCTTTCCATGTCCTTTGTTACTAACAGACCCAGACCGTCAGTCTCTAAAACAGTTTGCCATGTTGCTGGAAATTATCCTGTCCAGTTAGGGTGAATCCTGTCTATTTTAAAAAGCGCTGTTGCTCCCATAGCAAATCAAAATAGTCACAAAAGGAAACAATATTTATATTGCACAGTTCCATGAGGTATTGGTTTAGGGCAACGAGGCAGCTGCAATGTTCCGGACCACTTTGATAGTATGGGAGATGTCCACAGATAATTATTCTCTCACCTATGGTAATGAGGGTGTTAAAAACATAGTTTTGTAGTCCTCCCTCAGTTCCAAGTGTCGTCCAAAGCGAATGTCATTAAACCCAACATGTGTGACGATGGTGCCAATATTAGAGTTATTAGACCAGAACTGATTCAAACCAAGCTAGCCTAACTGCACTAGCAGCATTGGATGGCGTCAAGAGGCGTGGTAGGCTGGTGGTATGGACAGGGGTTGTAGCTACTGGCCGGCTGCCAGCTGTTGGTCAATTCCCAGGAACAGAGCCGACTCCCAGGGCCGGTAGGTCTGCCTCCATTGGGACAAAACTGTTTGATAGCCCAATTGGATCTTCCAGAAGAGATGTAGACCAGCCAGACTTCCACCCTCCAGGACCTCCTATGCCTGGCTAGTGATCTCTTATGGGCAGCAGAGTTGATCTTACCATCTGTCTGGTGGAGTGGAACAGATCAATCGACTCATCGACACCCTGGCTGTAGGAGGCACTCAAGACCGAGATGCGATTCGCCTGGGATGCCGCTTTGTCGGTGAAGTTTGATAGCAGGACCTGCTTCTACCGCAGCTGAGCTAACAACAGGAGAATCTCTTCCTGAAGCTGCTTGATGGTGATGCATATAGGGCAGACGAACCCCCGTCCATCGATCAGTTACCCCCTTTTCCCTCCTCTTGCATGGAAATCATCTCGCACCTGTCACAATTGGGCCCAGCCATGTATAATAACCCAGGTAGGCTAGCACTGCTAGTCTGCTAGCCGATAGGATCCAAGCTCGGGTCAGGTTCGAGCAGTCCCAGCCACAAGGGCTAACCGTGATGTGGATAAAATCTTGAATCCAAACGCTAACTCAAACAATACGAAGACATAGATTAGACTAAAAACAGACTAAACAAACTATTAATTCACATGCCAAACCAATCAAAAAACACCAGCCTTCCCTTCAACCAGACGTAATGTAGTCTACATTACAGTAAAGCACAAGGAGTTCCCATGGGAACAAGTATGTTTGGAGAGACGTGAGATAACATCAGGGGAATTGCCCAAACTATGCATGGATCTCCTATGTCATAGTCTGTTTACTAGACCTATCTCACAGGCTGACCTCACCATAGTTACACACAACAACACACCTCCTTCACCCCCATCAGACATACATTACATCACTATAAATGGGTTCACTGTTTTTCATTTCTGTAAATGAGCAGACATGTGGAGATAAGGGCCCAATAAGACCTAGACCATAACATCTTCTCCTACCTCACAGGCTGTTGTTGTGCATGGTGCGCTGTGATGGCGTGTGTGTGAGTATGAAACTCTCCGTGCACTGCTGGCTGCTGGAGGACAGCGACCTCCTGGGCGAGCGCTGGAACCGGTTCCTCCGGTTGAAGTAGCTGCCCGCGGTGCAGGTACGTTGACGTTTCCGCAGGTACTCCTTGTAGTTCTTGGTGAGCAGCGTGTAGAGGAAAGGGTTGATGCAGCTGTTGGAGTAGGTGAGGCAGGTGGTCAGATAGTTGATGTTGCGCTTGGCCTTGGTGGAGAGGTCGATGGAGGGGTGGAACTGACCCAGGAGCTGCCAGATCCAGAAGGGCAGGAAACAGGCCCAGAACAGCAGGACGATGGTAAAGATCAGGTAGAGGACCTAGAGAATAGAGAAATACAAGATGGAGTTAGAACTAGCTCAGATAGAGGACCTGTTGGACAGGGATTTACAAGATTACAGCAATCAATCACATTCACTTGTTTTGCTTGACATATCTAAATGATGGATAGGCAGAGAGATAGTTAGTTTGATTGACTGACCTTCTGGTTTGGTAGTTTCTTGGTTTGTTTGAAGGTTTCTGTCTGAGAGATCCAGTAGGTGCGAGCCAGCCCGATGTAGAGAAAGCCAATGATCATCCCCGGAGCCACGATGCTGGTACAGAACAGGAAAGTGATGTACACCTTATAGGACAGCGGAGAGATGGTCGGCTGGCACATGGCCTTGCTACCTACCATCATCATCTGAATCCTGAGGATCATAGGTAAAGTAAGGACCAGGGAAGCCACCCATACAAGCACCGCAATGGCTTTGCGGTAGCTCTTGGACCGTTTGACTGTGTCCAGCGGTTTCAGCACGGCAAAGTACCTCTCCGTGCTCATGATGGTCAGCGTAAAAATGCTGGCGTGCATTGTCAGGAAATCCATACTGATCAGAATCCTGCAACCAGCATCGCCGAAATACCAACCTTTCAGGAAGTACGTGCAGACCACGAACGGGATGGTCAACAGATAGAGCAGATCCGCCAAGGCTAGGTTGATGATGTAAATATACATGGACGCTGCAGAACGCATGGAGTGACACATGACCACGAGGGTGTAGATGTTTCCGGAAACGCCGACCAGACACATGAGGGAGAGTATACAGCCTATGGTGAAGGTGGCGGCTGTGTTTTCAGAAGAGGAAGGGGCAGAGTCAAAAGGCGAGTCGGTGGCGTTGGGGATCCACTCCACCAGGACCAGCAGGGGTTTCATGGATACAGTGGTCATCGCTATGGAGGGGGAGCGGGGCATGGGAGAGCAGAGACAGATAAGCAAGGGAAATGTTATCAATCATTATTATTCAATTATATCTATTATTTGCATTTCTGCAGCAACAACAGATGTTCCATGTATATTATGGTGATTTTAGGTTATGGGAAGAAAGGAATGGGAAATACAGTGCCTTCAGAAAGTATTCATAACCCTTGGCTTATTCAACATTTTGTTGTTTTACAGCCTAAATTCAAAATGGATTAAATAAATAATAATCGCACCCATCTACACACAATACACAACAAAGTTAAAACATGTTTTTAGAAATGTTTGCACATTTATTGAACATGAAATACAGAAATATTTAATTTACATAAGTATTCACATTTATTCACAATACATGTTAGAATCACCTTTGGCAGCAATTACAGCTGTGAATATTTCTGTATAAGTCTCTAAGAGCTTTGCACACCTGGATTGTACAATATCTGCACATTATTTAATGTTTTATTCCTCAAGCTCTGTCAAATTGGTTGTTGTTCATGGCTAGACAGCCACTTTAAAGTCTTGCCAAAGATTTTCAAGTCGATATAAGTCAAAACTGTAACCAGGCCATTCAGAAACATTCAACGTTTTCTTGGTAAGCAACTCCAGTGTATAGCATGGGCTAGCCCATGCTATGACCATCTCGCGGGGAGGGCTCCTGGGCTGCTCCTGAAGCCCACTCATCGGCTGCAATATCCGGACCACTTCTACTGCCGGTACGGGGACGGAACCCCGCCGATCCTTCACGACTGGAATACCGACATAATCTGCTCGAGGATTCCAACAGGCTCCTCAGGCGCGACGTCCCCTGAAGGCCGATTCTGCTAACCGCGGCCTACTAGCTATCTAGAGCATATTGGACTGTTAGCTGATCCATTGGCCAGTTTCTTGGACCACTATACCTATTTTGGACTTGGACCCCCCTGCTACTTGGAACCCTACTAATTCCACAACTGGTCTATCGACGTCACTGCACGAGGAGGCGAAAACAGACTTTCCCCATTCGTGACGTCCCTCTAAGGCCCTTCTGCTAACTTGCTAGCCCTGGCCTGCTAACTGCTAGCTTGCTATCCCGGCCTGCTAAATGTCTGAATCGCCGTGTCCCCAGCCAACCCAACCACTCACTGGACCCATACGATTCACTTGGCTGTGCATGCTTCTCCCTAATATCAATATGCCTTGTCCGTTACTGTCCTGGTTAGTGATTACTGTCTTATTTCACTGTAGAGCCTCTAGCCCTGCTCAATATGCCTTAACCAAGCATGTTGTTCCACCTCCCACATATGCGATGACATCACTTGGTTTAAACGTCTCTAAAGACTATATCTCTCTCATCATTACTCAATGCCTAAGTTTACCTCCAATGTACTCTCTTCCTACCATACCTTTGTCTGTACGTTATGCCTTGAATCTATGCTATCGTGCCCAGACACCTGCTCCTTTTACTCTCTGTTCCGAACGTGCTAGACGGCCAGTTCTTATAGCCTTTAGCCGTACCCTTATCCTACTTCTCCTCTGTTCCTCTGGTGATGTAGAGGTTAATCCAGGACCTGCAGTGCCTAGCTCCACTCCTACTCCCCAAGTGCTCTCATTTGTTGAATTCTGTAACCGTCAAAGCCTTGGTTTCATGCATGTTAATTAGAAGCCTACTCCCTAAGTTTGCTTTATTCACTGCTTTAGCACACAATGCCACAATGTCCTAGGCGTGTGTCTGATTCCTGGCTAAGGAAGACCACCAAAAACCCTGAAATTTCCATCCCTAACTACAACATCTTCCGACAGGATAGAACTGCCAAAGGGGGTGGTGTTGCAATCTACTGCAGAAATAGCCTACAGAGTTCTGTCATACTATCCAGGTCTGTACCCAAACAATTCGAGCTTATACTTTGAAAAATCCACCTTTCCAGAAACAAGTCTCTCACCGTTGCCGCTTGCTATATACCACCCTCTGCCCCCAGCTGTGCCCTGGACACCATATGTGAATTGATTGCCCCCCCACCTATCTTCTGTGCTTGTGCTGCTAGGTGACCTAAACTGGGACATGTTTAACAACACCGGCCATCCTACAAAAACATCCTGTGGCGTTCTTCATTGCCATCGAATAGCCCCCGGGATATGCAACTTTTCAGGGAAGTTAGGAACCAATATACACAGGCAGTTAGGAAAGCTAAGGCTAGCTTTTTCAAACAGAAATTTGCATCCTGCAGTACAAACTCAAAAAAGTTCTGGGACACTGTAAAGTCCATGGAGAATAAGAGCACCTCCTCCCAGCTGCCCACTCCACTCAGGCTAGGAAACACTGTCACTACCGATAAATCCACAATAACTGAGAATTTCAATAAGCATTTTTCTACGGCTGGCCATGCTTTCCACCTGGCTACTCCTACCCCGGTCAACAGCCCTGCGCTCCCCACAGCAACTCGCCCAAACCTCCCCCACTTCTCCTTCACCCAAATCCGTATAGCTGATGTTCTGAAATAGCTGCAAAATCTGGACCCCTACAAATCAGCCAGGCTAGACAATCTGGCCCCTCTCTTTCTAAAATTATCTGCCGAAATTGTTGCAACCCCTATTACTAGCCTGTTCAACCTCTCTTTCGTATAGTCTGAGATTCCCATAGATTGGAAAGCTGCAGCAGTCATCCCCCTCTTCGAAGGGGGAGACACTCTAGACCCAAACTGCTACAGACCTATATCTATTCTGCCCTGCCTTTCTAAGGTCTTTGAAAGCCAAGTTAACAAACAGATTACCGACCATTTCGAATCTCACCGTACCTTCTCCGCTATGCAATCTGGTTTCAGAGCTGGTCATGGGTGCACCTTAGCCACGCTCAAGGTCCTAAACAATATCATAACCTTCATCGAAAAGAGTGCCACAGGGTTCAATTCTCGGGCCGACTCTCTTCTCTGTACACATCAATGATGTCACTCTTGCTGCTGGTGTTTCTTTGATCCACCTCTACGCAGACGACACCATTCTGTATACTTCTGGCCCTTCTTTGGACACTGTGTTAACTAACCTCCAGATGAGCTTCAATGCCATACAACTTTCCTTCCGTGGCCTCCAACTGCTCATAAATGCAAGTACAACTAAATGCATGCTCTTCAACCGTTCGCTTCCCGCACCTGCCCGCCTGTCCAGCATCAATACTCTAGACGGTTCTGACTTAGAATATGTGGACAACTACAAATACCTAGGTGTCTGGTTAGACTGTAAACTCTCCTTCCAGACTCACATTAAACATCTCCAATCCAAAATTGAATCTAGAATCGGCTTCCTATTTCGCAACAAAGCATCCTTCACTCATGCTGCCAAACATACCCTCATAAAACTGACCATCCTACTGATCCTCGACTTCGGCGATGTCATTTACAAAATAGCCTCCAACACTCTACTCAACAAATTGGATGCAGTCTATCACAGTGCCATCCGTTTTGTCACCAAAGCCCCATATACTACCCACCTGTCACGACTTCCGCCGAAGTTGGTCCCTCTCCTTGTTCGGGCAGCGTTCGGCGGTCAACGTCACCGACCTTCTAGCCATCGCCAATCCACTTTTAATTTTCCATTGGTTTTGTCTTCCATCACACCTGGTTCCAATTCCATCAATTACATGTTGTGTATTTAATCCTATGTTCCCCCCCATGTCCTTTTCCGTAATTGTTTGTTGTAGTGCTTGTGCTGATATTTTACTGGGTTTTGTTTGACCCATTTACTGTATTGTTCTGTTGACGGTGGTTTATTGTTATTAAACACAACCGTTGTAAATCAGTTTCCGCTCTCCTGCGCCTGACTTCTCTGCGACCAGTAGCATCGCATTACACCACCACTGCGACCTGTAAATCAAATAAAATCAAATTTTAGGCCATCGTTGGCTGGCCCTTGCTTCTTACTTCATTTCCACTGGCTCCAGGTCGTCTACAAGTCTCTGCTAGGTAAAGCCCTGCCTTATCTCAGCTCACTGGTCACCATAGCAGCACCCACCCATAGCACGTGCTCCAGCAGGTATATCTCACTGGTCACCCCCAAAGCCAATTCTTCCTTTGGCCGCCTCTCCTTCCAGTTCTTTGCTGCCAATGACTGGAACGAACTGCAAAAATCTTACCTCCCTCACTAGCTTTAAGCACCAGCTGTCAGAGCAGCTCACAGATCACTGCACCTGTACATAGCTCATCTGTAAATAGCCTATCCAATCTACATCATCCCCATACTGTATTTATTTATTTATCTTGCTCCTTTGCACCCCAGTGTCTCTACTTGTACATTCATCTTCTGCACACCCTACCATTCCAGTGTTTAATTGTTATATTGTAATTACATCGCCACCATGGCCTTTTTATTGCCTTACCCCTCCTATCCTACCTCATTTGCACATGCTGTTTATAGATTTTTCTACTGTATTATTGATTGTATGTTTATTTGTTTCATGTGTAACTCTGTGTTGTTGTATGTGTCGAACTGCTTTGCTTTATCTTGGCCAGGTCGCAGTTGCAAATGAGAACTTGTTCTCAACTAGCCTACCTGGTAAAATAAAGGTGAAATAAAATAAAAATAAGTAAAAATATTTGGCCTTGTGTTTTAGGTTGTTGTCCTGTTATAAGGTGAATTTGTCTCCCAGTGTGTTGGACAGCAGTCTGAATCAGGTTTTCCTCTAGGATTTTGCTTGTGCTTAGCTTTATTCCATTTCCTTTTATCCTACAATACTCCCTAGTTCTTGCCGATGACAAGCATACAAATAACATGATGCAGCTACCTCCATGCTTGAAAATATGAAGAGTGGTACTCAGTAATGTGTTGTGTTGGATTTTCCCTAAACATAACACTTTGTATTCAGGACAAAGTACATTTCTTTGCCACATGTTTTGCAATTTTACTTTAGTGCCTTATTTCAAACAGGATGCATGTTTTGGAATATATTTAATTCTGTACAGGATTCCTTCAGTTCACTCTGTCATGTAGGTTAGTATTTTGGAGGAACTACAATGTTGTTGGAGTAACTACAATGTTATTGATCCATCCTCAGTTTTCTCCTATCGCAGCCATTAAACTCTGTAACTGTTTTAAAGTCCCCATTGGCCTCATAGTGAAATCCCTGAGCGGTTTCCTTCCTGTCAGGCAACTGAATTAAGAAGGATGCCTGTATCTTTGTAGTGACTGGATGTATTGATACACCATCCAAAGTGTAATAATCTGCTTATATTTATTTTTACCTACAGTATCTACTAATAGTTGCCCTTCTTTGCGAGGCATTGGAAAACCTACCTGGTCTTTGTGGTTGACTCTGTGTTTGAAATTCACTGCGTGACTGAGGGACCTTACAGATAATTCTATGTGTGGGGTACAGAGATGAGGTAGTCATTCAAATCATGTTAAACACTATTATTGCACATAGAGTGTTTCCATGCAGCCTATTGTCTGACTTGTTAAGTGCATTTTTACCCCTGAACTTATTTAGGCTTGCCATAAAGGGGTTGAATACTTATTGCCTCAAGACATATCAGCTTTCCATTTTTAATTAATTTGTAAAGACTTAGAAAAACAACATTATTACAATGACATTATGGGGTATTGTGTGTAGGCCAGTGACACAACATCTCAATTTAATCCATTTAAAATTTAGGCTGTAACACAACAAAATGTGGAAAAAGGGTGTGTGAATAATTTCTGAAGGCACTGTAAATAAATAGATATTTTCTTTAACGATCACTCCACCAAGATCACCATTGGTTCCATGGATGCGGTGGACATCGCTGGAAAGAGGAGTGGAAGACAGGGAACAAAATGGAGAGCTTGAGAAGAGAGGAAGAGAGAAAGAGAGGAAGAGAGAAAGAGATAGATTAGAGCTAGAGAGAATGACCGAGATATAAAGGGAGAGATAGAGAGAGAGAACATACGAAGTAGTACTGGTGAAAGTGTCGCTAGATGGAACCAATTTGATTAACAGTGAAGTCTCATCTTGAATTAGACCTTCTGCTGGTCTCGCTAATCCAGATTTGGAAATGTGAGTATAATTAGATACTTCTGGGTGATAACATTTGTGTTCCAAACCTTATTCGCAGGTTGCCCAGACCCAGATGTAGCCAATTCCTCAACTAAAAGGTACTTTCCATGGAGATTCTCCTTTGCCGTTTTAGTCCAGGAGTAGACATACACTGGTTTAACTGGCCCTTAATAAATCTAAGTCAATCTCCACAAACAATCTCCATGAAATCCAAAGCTGATTATGCTTCTGTAATAGCAGAATGAGCAGAACAGGGATGAATCGGACAGCAAATCCCCAGGAAAGAGAAAGAGAAACAAAGTAAAACTTTTTCAAAAGAAGCGTATCTTAGGGAGCATGAAACTTCTTTCTACGGACTTAAGGTAAAATTCACTGAAATTCTATTCAGCAATTGGGAAATGCAATCATGTTCCAATAAATATGGTAAGGTGGGTCGATATACTTAACTGCATTGACTGACTAGAATACAAATGTCAGTGACCTTAGCTGCCCTAGTGGCAGTACTGTGGTTCAATACGGAGTGCACTCTTAGAAAAAAGGGTTCCAAAAGGGTTCTTCGGGCTTTCCCCATTGGAAAATCATTTTTGGTTCCAGGTAGAACCCTCTGTGGAAAGGGTTGTTATTCGACCCAGAAGGGTTCTACCTGGAACCAGATGAAGAACCCTTTTATGTTTTTTGTCTATGAGTTTAGGATCAGGATAATAGCATATAGGAATCAAATAAGACATGCGTAGTTAGGGGGAGATCATCATAGATTATATTGGTCTGGTTATAAATTGCTTATAAATATAACTGCTATGGTTTGTGAACAATTATATTAACTTACAGTGTAAAACCCGTTGGTCTTGATGTCCATATGTCTACAAATCAATTTAATAAATGGTATATACGTGGTAAATAATATTAATAACATATAATACATGAACAAACCCTACACAATTATTTAAATAAAAAATAAAAATGAACCTGCTTTTTTTTCTATTCTGCAGTCTCACTTCAGACTCTGATGAAAGTTAGATGGAAGAGTTTGATCTTAGATCCATGCTCTTATAGCCTTTTAAATCCACTATCAATGTCAGGATCCTCAGGGAAAGGTTGTTCCCTTAGGATCCTGAATCCAGCTGTTCATACAGAGGTAATTTACATATCACCTGATATCTACTGATAGTCAAATCAGGCCACATACTCCATCTCTGATGACATACACAGAGGATGACGCAAACATTTTCCACAAAATGTATTCTAATTAGCTAGTAGATCAAATATTAATTGACTATAAAAACAAAACAACAGCAGACTGTTTTCCAGACTGGATGTAATTATAATTGTACTTTGCCTCAGTCAGATTCTCTCTCTTAGAACTGACATAAATCAATACAAATGTAATCCGCTCTAAGTCTCCCTGTGCGACACCAGCCAGACACATCACCAGCAGACGTGACGTTGAAGAACAGACTCAATGTCTGGGAGTTACACTCTGATGCCTATTTAATTAACTACTCTTTATCTGCTCTGATAGAGCCCGGCAGCCTGTTGGAGTGCCAGGTGTGTGTGTGTGTGTGTGTGTGTGTGTGTGTGTGTGGTGTGTGCGTGCATGCCTTACCTTGATTGTAAGCCGCAGACAGACTGGCAGCCTGAACAGAAAAATTTAGCATCTAGCTCCGTTTGCCCGTTGAACCATCACCTTGCTCACTCTGGTCCCCCAAATTTCACACATACTGCAGGTATCTCTAGAGCCATTAAAGTCCACACAGAATCTTCAGGGAATCTGGTGATTCTTTGCATTTGAATTGAGATAAATAAAAAAAATTGAGTTTGGGTTAGAAAAATCCTGTGCTATAATACCACTATCTTTAGTTTACCATAGTAAAAAAGTCTGTCAATCAAAAGGTGAATGAATCCGAGATCTGAAAAAAAAGAAAGGTGTCTTTTGAGCTGGAGTAAAACTTATCCTACGCTCTCTGTCTCTCAGTGCCTCTTGAGAGTACCTTCCACAGGTCTGGTTGACAGCTTTAAAATGCCACTGGAGAAAAAAAAAATCTATGAAATGATGAGGAGAAAAAGGAACGTTTCCTTGCGGGGAGCAGAGAGTGACGGAGGTGAGAATCACAATAAGCCACAGCTGGTTACGGTGAATCCCCTTCACTGAGACATGGTGTGCCTGAGAGACGGAGAGAAAGAGGGGAGAGAGGAGGGAGGGAGGGAGAAGAGGGAGGGAGAGAGAGAGAGACTCATAGAGAAGCACTCTCGCGAGAAGTGGGAGGGGGAGACTGAAAGAGGGACAGAATGGGGAGAGAAAGAGAAATGGATTGAGAGAGAGGCAGGGGGGAGAAAGATAAAGAGACTGTCAGGGAAGTGGCATGGATTATACAGAAATATGCAGGAAATATGTCCTGCTCACTCTCCTCTACCCTTTAACCTGCTATTTTTGTGTAACAGTAGTGTGTGTGTGTGTTAAGCTAGGAAAATATCTTTCAGACTCCCTATCTGTCAGCACAGGGGCGCCGCAGGGTTGCGTTCTCTCCTCCTTCCTCTACACCAATGACTGCACCTCCAATGACACATCTGTCAAACTACTCAACATTGCTGATGACAACACCCTGGTCGGTATCAACTCAGATGGTGACGAGTCCAAGAAACTAGGAGAGATTGACCGCCTGGTGGCCTGGTGCAGTCGCAACAACCTGGAACTCAACACAGTCAAAACTGTGGAGTTGGTGGTTGACTTCAGAAAATGTCCCCCACCATCTCTCCCCCTCGATATTGATGCTTCAGGCGTCAGCAAGGCCAAGTCATTCAAATACCTGGGAACCATCATCTCCCACAACCTCAAGTGGGAGGGCAACATCACAGTGGTGACAAAGAAGGCTCGACATAGGATGTACTATCTGTGCTAGCTGAAGAAACTCAAACTCTCTCTGACAATTCTGATTCGGTTCTATACGGCCATCATTGAGTCCATCCTCACCTCTTCTATCACCGTCTGGTTTGGGTCTGCCCGCCGCAAGGGCAAACTGCAGCGCATTGTCCGGTCTGCAGAGAAGGTTACCGGCTGTCACCTGCCTTCCAGGACAAGGAAGCGTGCAGGAAAGATTATCACCGACCCTGCCCACTCCAGACACCCCATCTTTCAAAGACTCCCCTCTAGCAGACAGTTTAGGTCAATCATGAACATTTTCTTCCCCCATGCTGTGGCCCTCATCAACCGGCCATCAGGCTCATAGCGATTAAGTGACTTTGCATTTAGCCGACTACTGCACCTTGTCATCAACAACCTGTTGTACAAATCTGCACTATACTGCATCTGGATATATTCATCAGGGCAGCTTCCCTCCCTCTGCTTATATAGATATCTCCTCTGTAAATGTTAGCTTCCCCCTGTAGTCAGCCTATACTACTTTTGTCTTTTATGTTTACTGTTCTGACTTTGTATTGTATTCTGTATTATGTATATGTGGACTTGTGTTTGTATTTTGTTTGTATGTTGTCTTTTGCTGGCAGCACCTCACTAAGTCAAATTCTGGGTATGTGTAAACGTATTTGGGGAATAAAGGCGATTCTAATTCTGTAATCTTCCAAGGTGGTTGTGTGTACAGTATATTTTATGGTACTATGTATACATGACTATGCTGCTTTAAACTTTTTCTTGTAAACATCAGATATAACCGGAGATGTTTTATGAGTGTGTTTTCGAGAAAGCTCGATTCAGTACTTGGCCCTGCACAGTTTAAATCAATAAACTCTCTCTAACCAGAGACAGAGGGGACAAGACATATCTCTCCAACATACAGAAGTCCATCCAAGGTCCTCCTGAAATCACAGGAGACAATTTGTGTTGATTAGAGAGAACTAAATTCCCATTCCTGACCCCCGTCCATACACACACCCATGACAACCCACACTCAGAGATCAGACTCATTATCTGCATTAGCCTGCTGTGGGACTACAGCTCAAGGATATTGTATCAAGCACACTTAAAAAATAATTACACAGTTTACCATATTACCCCTGAATGTACTGTAAACAGGTTTAAAAGGGCTGGAAAAAGAGATCAGAAGATGGTATGCTATGCAGAGAAGCATCAGAGGAAGGAATGAGGCATGGGTGTGGAATGCAGAAGGCTAATATGTTTTAGATGTTAGTCACGTAGCACAGGATGAGTGACGAGCAGAGACTATTTCTACTTTTGTGTGAATGTGTAACAGTATAGCTTCCGTCCCTCTCCTCGCCCCTACCTGGGCTCGAACCAGAGACCCTCTGCACACATCAACAACTGACACCCACGAAGCATCGTTACCCATCGCGCCACAAAAGCCGTGGCCCTTGCAGAGCAAGGGGAACAACTACTTCAAGGTCTCAGAGCGATTGACGTCACCGATTGAAACGCTATTAGCGCGCACCACCTCTAACTAGCTAGCCATTTCACATCGGTTACAAATGTGTATTTACTTTGATGTATCTCTGTATGTAAGAGATCCTTAACTCACAACCTCCAGAATACGTGTTTTTTTTCCCCCTCCCGAAAAAAACAGGCTTCTGGCAAATCTTTGGTCAATTTGCTGCAAATGTGTTGTAATGTCATTTTCACATGCAAATTAGTTTTGTGGCAAACCATTGTGGCAATTTTGCAGACACTTGTGAACCTCTGGCAAACATTCTGGGAAACTTGTGGCAAACATTCTACTGTTTGGTGCAAATTTGCTGGAAACTCATTATGAATATGCTAATTAGATCAGGTTTTTGGTTAACATTGAAATGTTGTATCTATATAAACCAAATCACATATAACTTTAAATGAACTTGCTTCTCAGAGAAAACTCAACAATACTAAACATGTATTCAACATCTTAACAGATAAAAATATATCCAGTACAACTTGAAATCATCAGCATGCTAACCTTTATTTAACTTTATTTAAAGACTGAACATTTCCCAAATAAATTGTTTATTTAATGTATCTTCAACATTTACATGAGAGAAATGCGAACACTATGGGGATGTTGATCTTAGGATGTTTAAAGGGGGAACTACATTGCTCAAAAAATTAAAGGGAACACTTAAACAACACAATGTAACTCCAAGTCAATCACACTTCTGTGAAATCAAACTGTCCACTTAGGAAGCAACACTGATTGACAATAAATGTCACATGCTGTTGTGCAAATGGAATAGACAACAGGTGGAAATTATAGGCAATTAGCAAGACACCCCCAATAAAGGAGTGGTTCTGCAGGTGGGGACCACAGACCACTTCTCAGTTCCTATGCTTCCTGGCTGATGTTTTGGTCACTTTTGAATGCTGGCGGTGCTTTCACTCTAGTGGTAGCATGAGACGGAGTCTACAACCCACACAAGTGGCTCAGGTAGTGCAGCTCATCCAGGATGGCACATCAATGCGAGCTGTGGCAAAAAGGTTTGCTGTGTCTGTCAGCGTAGTGTCCAGAGCATGGAGGCGCTACCAGGAGACAGGCCAGTACATCAGGAGATGTGGAGGAGGCCGTAGGAGGGCAACAACCCAGCAACAGGACCGCTACCTCCGCCTTTGTGCAAGGAGAAGCAGGAGAAGCACTGCCAGAGCCCTGCAAAATGACCTCCAGCAGGCCACAAATGTGCATGTGTCTGCTCAAACGGTCAGAAACAGACTCCATGAGGGTGGTATGAGGGCCCGACGTCCACAGGTTGGGGTTGTGCTTACAGCCCAACACTGTGCAGGACGTTTGGCATTTGCCAGAGAACACCAAGATTGGCAAATTTGCCACTGGCGCCCTGTGCTCTTCACAGATGAAAGCAGGTTCACACTGAGCACGTGACAGACGTGACAGAGTCTGGAGACGCCGTGGAGAACGTTCTGCTGCTTGCAACATCCTCCAGCATGACCGGTTTGGCGGTGGGTCAGTCATGGTGTGGGGTGGCATTTCTTTGGGGGGCCACACAGCCCTCCATGTGCGCGCCAGAGGTAGCCTGACTGCCATTATGTACCGAGATGAGATCCTCAGACCCCTTGTGAGACCATATGCTGGTGCGGTTGGCCCTGGGTTCCTCCTAAAGCAAGACAATGCTAGACCTCATGTGGCTGGAGTGTGTCAGCAGTTCCTGCAAGAGGAAGGCATTGATGCTATGGACTGGCCCGCCCGTTCCCCAGACCTGAATCCAATTGAGCACATCTGGGACATCATGTCTCGCTCCATCCACCAACTCCACGTTGCACCACAGACTGTCCAGGAGTTGGCGGATGCTTTAGTCCAGGTCTGGGAGGAGATCCCTCAGGAGACCATCCGCCACCTCATCAGGAGCATGCCCAGGCATTGTAGGGAGGTCATACAGGCACGTGGAGGCCACACACACTACTGAGCCTCATTTTGACTTGTTTTAAGGACATTACATCAAAGTTGGATCAGCCTGTAGTGTGGTTTTCCACTTTAATTTTGAGAGTGACTCCAAATCCAGACCTCCATGGGTTGATAAATTGGATTTCCATTGATTATTTTTGTGTGATTTTGTTGTCAGCACATTCAACTATGTAAAGAAAAAAGTATTTAATAAGATTATTTCTTTCATTCAGATCTAGGATGTGTTGTTTAAGTGTTCCCTTTATTTTTTTTGAGCAGTATATATTACAATGAGCTTTCAACCAATGGATGGATGTTTAAAAGAGAATGAACAAAATTGAAATAATTAAAACAACAGAAACAAAATCAAGCCCAGTTCAGAACTATTGCGTGTTTGCGTGAACTTTGGAGATAGCGGCGCAGTGGAAGTCCTTAGTCCAAAGCTTGTTGAATGCATGCACTGAAACAATCAGAAAACACAAAACAAAAACATAAGGATACTGAAAATATTACTGAAAATTATTTTCTAATTTGGCATTTTAAAAAGGTAGACTCAGTGGCTAATGGGCAGGTCTGGCTTTGGAAAAATGGGGTCAGCCATTACAATGTTGCCTTGATGTTGATATGCTTCTCACTGAAACTGCTATTCTATGTATTTTTCAGCAAGGAAATAATGTAGCAACATAAACTGGGACTAGGCCTACTAAATCTACCTTTAAATGTGTTGCCAACTATTTTTAGAGAGCTACAGTAAACAAGATTTTTCTCCAGCCATGTCTCAACGCAATTCATTCAAACAAATCAACTAATTACTAATTTCAATCTAGACTGGAGACTTCATCATTAAAAGAGAAATCAAATTGAGTTATACCTAATATGGCAATTCATGTTATTTTTCCAAAATGAATTATTGTTAACTTACACCTCAAATACATGCATGCAAGAAGCCGTGACCTGGTCTGGTGCAGACATATTTTTCTGTCCTCAGTTTGATTGAAGGCCTCAATCTGTCTTTTTGCCTTGTAACTGATTGATTCAATAAAGAGAGAAGGAAGATCAAGATAAGCTAGCTACTAGTTTAAAGCAATGACATATCTAATTGTTACAAAGAAAGAATGTATAGGCTAAATTTATGAGAATTAAGCATTAATTTGCTTACCTTATCAAGCTTGAAGACAATACACTCATTTATCACTGAAAAAAGTGTTATGAATGAGTGCACCACAAACATCTTTCCAGGGTGTTGATGCATTCTGAATGCAGCCTCTTCCAACACCAAGTCAGCTCATATTGTTGTTATCTTGGCTCTTCTGCTAGCTAACATGCTACTGAACAGGGACACTAGGATATTGACATGCATATTATTGGTATTAGCTAAAAGATAGCAACATATTGACCTAAAAATATAAGTGTTTAGGCAAATCATTAGCTAGCTAGCCAGCTATCATATTAATTTGCAATATATGATAGCTAACATTAGCTAGCTAGCTAAGTGCTTTGCGAAGTATCTAAGTTCTAGCCACTAGCTAGCCAGCAAGTCAGTGGTGTTGACAGACTGAAACTGATACAGCAACAAAATGTGTTTCATTCTCTCCCATAAAGCATGACATTGCTAACCAGGCATCAATTAGCTAACACCATTTTGTTTAGTTTATTAGGAAGTTTAATTAATAAATTAAACACTCACTGGACTATTTTGATAGTTAGCTTGGTTTCCATTTTCCAACAGATGTTTCTTCTCACCCTGAATGGTCATCAAAGGTTACTGGTCTTGTACGTATGTGTTCACCAGAAACAGCTTCTGGTAAACTGTTTGCACCAGTGACAATAAATATTATTATTGCCAAAGTTTTGCCGCAGATTCACCACAACTGGTGAATTTTGTGGCACACTATTTAGTTTGCCATAACAAATTATTTTCATATTTTATTTTTGGATCCAAATAAAGTAGGCTAATCACATGAAAAGAACCCGAGAACATATGCATGAGAGAGTGTGATTACTTGTAAGAACACCCCTGATCCCCTGGCAGTCCATTTGTTTTGCTGTCATATAATCAGCAGGGTGCGTGAAAGATTCCGATGTGTGTGTGTATGTGTGTGTGCTGGAGGGAGATTGGAGTCAAATACAGCAAATTGTTTTGTTCTCCTGTGGCTTTGAAAGGCACATCTGGACCCCATCAGACTGTCATTCATTACCTCTGCCTAGGAACTGAGATGGTGAGAGAGAGAGAGTGAGTGAGAGAGCGAGAGAGAAATATAAAGGGAGAGAAAAATAGAAAGAGAGAGAGACAAATATTGAGACAGAGGCGGAGATAGGGAAGGGGGGTGGAGAAAGAGAAAGAAAGAGAGGATATAGACAGAGTATGTCTAAGCACGCAAATGCCTGTATCTGCATCTGAGCGCCCGGGAGTTCTTGCCCCGTGGCAGGCTGGTAGCACATTGCTCTCCTGCCGATGCTGCTATTCTCTGTCCCGTGCTATGCCGTGTTAAGCCCCACTGTGAGGCGAGAGAGAGGTCTGGAGGATGTGATGACTTTATAGGGGGAGAGGACAGAGCAGCAGAGGGACACAGCAGACAGAAACTGTTACATGGCAGGGTAAGCCTGGCTTGGCACTGCTAACTGCACATCTAACTGACAGGCTTTGTGGGTTCCACTAGGACATAGGCCAGGGGTTGTGGTTATGACGACAGACAGTTAGGACTACACTATATGTAAACGGTGGTGTAATCTAAGCCGCTATGTGTGTGAGAATGTGGGATCCCTGTGCGTGTGTGTGTGTGTGTGGCATGGAAAGCCTGAGGGGAGCAAGGGAGAGAGAACGAGAGATGTGTAATGAGAGAGAGAGAGAGAGAGAGAGAGAGAGAGAGAGAGAGAGAGAGAGAGAGAGAGAGAGAGAGAAGGGGAAAGTGTGTTTAAGCCGAAAAATATTTGCAAGCCATTTAACTGTCTCTCTCCTGACTACGGATGGTCTCAGATAACCCTGGAGACGCGCACACACACACACCACGCTCATTCAAGACTGACAAGGACACTGGGTCTGGTACAGATACACAGATTATGTGATTTAACCAACATGTCTACAAAACGGCACCAGAGATTTTTCAACTAACCTGGTATTGGCGATACTTTGTCCTCAATTCGTGGAAACAGTCCAGTACTTTGTCCAGGGGGTCCGTCTGAATTTAGAAAATGCTCCATTATTAAAATAAGAAAATGTTTTGCTCCATGAAGTAATCCAACATCGTGTTGCCGCCATCTTGTCTATTTCCAGTCTTCTCGCATTGATCGAGACAGGTGTCTGCCATCATGCGGCACTTTGGGGTGGACCCACTTATCTCAATCAACGAGAAAAGATTTGAAAAAGAAAAGGTGGCGGTGTACACATTGTTGGATTACTTCATGGAGCAAAAACATATTCTAAATTCAAACGGAACCCCTGCAGTTGGATATGTTATGAGACTCCTGTTTCCCGTGAATCAAGGACGAAGATAGTATGGCCAATACCAGGTTAGTTGAAAAATCTCTGCCGACGTTTTGTAACTACCAGTATAATGATACCAAACATGTTTTGTTAAATCATATTATCTGGTGTTGCAATCTGTAGCTACCGCAACCACGTTTTTAAAATGTTTTTTATGATGTAATCATTTCTAAATATTGTATAATATAATTTTGGGATATAGACCTACAGTATATACAATGCCTCATCCAAATTGAACAATTGTCTACGCCTATACACATAGGCTAGAGGCACAGAGAAAACACATATATTTTTAAAACACTAAAACACCAAATTAGGCCTACATTATTATTAAATTAGACCACCATCACTGTCAATCGTGAATGATAATTCTTTACGTTTTACAGGTGAAACGTCCATGCTGCATCTGCATGACAACCATGTGATCCCAATCAGTTTCATGGGAATGTGCATTTTGATCTTCTTGAATGATGTAAGTAGCCCTAATACTGTTCCATTTAGAGCAGATGGAGTTAAGAAGCCACCTGTATTTTGTTTCAATCAAAGCATATTTAGCCTGGTGGGTTTGGCCACATGATAAAACATTGACTTACAATTCAACACAATCATCCTAAATTGTCATAAGACATTACGTGGTGTTTTTAGGTCTAACAGTAACCTAACATGATCTTTGCTATTCGGTTTGTTATGTAAAATACTAATGAATCATTAAGTGATCTTGCGAGACATATTCATATCCTACCTGTTTGGCCCTGTCCGGGGGTTTCATCGGATGGGGCCACAGTGTCTCCTGACCCCTCCTGTCTCAGCCTCCAGTATTTATGCTGCAGTAGTTTATGTGTCGGGGGGCTAGGGTCAGTCTGTCACATCTGGAGTATTTCTCTTGTCTTTTCCGGTGTCCTGTGTGAATTTAAATATGCTCTCTCTAATTCTCTCTTTCTCTTTCTTTCTTTCTCTCTCTCGGAGGACCTGAGCCCTAGGACCATGCCTCAGGACTACCTGGCTTGATGACTCCTTGCTGTCCCCAGTTCACCTGGCCGTGCTGCTGCTCCAGTTCCAACTGTTCTGCCTGCAGCTATGGAACCCTGACCTGTTCACCGGACGTGCTACCTGTCCCAGACCTGTTGTCCCAGAACTGCTGGAACCCTGACCTATTCACCGGACGTGCTACCTGTCCCAGACCTGCTGTTTTCAACTCTCTAGAGACAGCAGGAGCGGTAGAGATACTCTCAAAGATCGGCTATGAAAAAGCCAACTGACACTTACTCTTGTGTTACTGACTTGTTGCACCCTCGACAACTACTATGATTATTATTATTTGACAATGCTGGTCATTTATGAACATTTGAACATCTAGGCCATGTGCTGTTATAATCTCCACCCGGCACAGCCAGAAGAGGACTGGCCACCCCTCATAGCCTGGTTCCTCTCTAGGTTTCTTCCTAGGTTTTGGCCTTTCTAGGGAGTTTTTCCTAGCTACCGTGCTTCTACACCTGCATTTCTTGCTGTTTGGGGTTTTAGGCTGGGTTTCTGTACAGCACTTTGAGATATCAGCTGATGTAAGAAGGGCTATATAAATACATTTGATTTGATTCCTTCAACTTCAATCTAAACTTCGTTAAACTAACCTCATTCTTAGAAGTGACAGAGCGTCGCACCGGCAGCACTACACCGCCTGCTCAAGATGCTGAAAGAAAGAAATCATAGCCTACTTCTCAACTCATGTTCCCGAGTCAAAATGTACATTTGGTGTATTATTTTCCGGCAATAAATGCTTAATTCTGCAGGAGTTAATATTATATTAGGCTATGAGAGAGGTTATAGAACTACAGTCGGTGTCCAGATTTCAAGTCTGGGTTTCAGATTTCAGATTTTGGATCATCACTGGAGGCTCCGGGCCATGGATCCTCACTGGAGGCTCCGGGCCATGGATCATCACGGAGGCCCCGTGCCATGGATCATCACTACAGGCTCCGGGCCATGGATCATCACTGGAGGCTCCGGGCCATGGATTATCACTGGAGGCTCCGGGCCATGGATTATCACTGGAGGCTTTGTGCCATGGATCATCACTACAGGCTCCAGGCCATGGATCATCACTGGAGGCTTCGTGCCATGGATTATCACTGGAGGCTCCGGGCCATGGATCATCACTGGAGGCTTCGTGCCATGGATCATCACTACAGGCTCCGGGCCATGGATCATCACTGGAGGCTTCGTGCCATGGATCATCACTACAGGCTCCGGGCCATGGATCATCACTGGAGGCTTCGTGCCATGGATCATCACTACAGGCTCCGGGCCATGGATCATCACTGGAGGCTCCGGGCCATGGATCACTGGGCCCGGGCCAGGCCTGGAGGCCGGCCAGGCTCCCGGCCCGGGCCATGGATCATCACTGGAGGCTTCGTGCCATGGATCATCACTGGAGGCTTCGGACCATGGATCATCACTGGAGGCTTCGTACGTGGAGCCAGAACAGGTCTCACCAGACTGGTGAGACGCACTGGAGGCCGGGTACGTGAAGCAGGCACATGACGTACCGGGCTGGGGAGACGCACTGGAGACCGTTTGCGCGGAGCTGGCACATGATATACTGGGCCGTGGAGGTCTGGAGCGTAGGGCTGGCACAACCCGTCCTGGCTGGATGCTCACATTAGCCCAGCAAGTGCGGGGCGTTGGCACAGGATGAACTGGGCTGTGAAGGCGCACTGGCGACACAGTGCGTAGAGCTGGCGCAGGATATACTGGGCCGTGGAGGTGCACTGGAGGTCTGGAGCATATGGCTGGCACAGCCTGTCCTGGCTGGATGCTCACTTTAGCCCGGCAAGTGCGGGGCGCTGGCACAGGACGAACGGGGCTGTGAAGGCGTACTGGCGACACAGTGCATAGAACTGGCGCAGGATATCCTGGACCGAGGAGGCGTACTGGAGACCAGGAGCGCTGAGCCAGCATAATCCTTCCTGGCTGAATGCCCACTCTAGCACGGCAAATGCGGGGCACAGGCACAGAGCGCACCGGGCTATGAATGCGCACTGGAGATATAGTGTACATCACAGCATAACACGGTGCCTGACTGGTCACATGCTCCTCATGGTAAGCACGGAGAGTTGGCTCAGGTCTCAACCCTGACTCCGCCAATCTCCCCGTGTGCCCCCCCCCCCCCCAATTTTTTTGGGGGAGCTGCCTCTCGGGCTTCCATTGTTGCCGTGCTAGTTCCTCATAGCGTCGCCGTTCTGCTCTCGCTGCCTCTATTTCCTCCTTCGGACGGCGATACTCCCCGTCCTGCCTCCAGGGTCCTTTCCCGTCTAGGATTTCCTTCCAGGTCCATTCATCCTGACCACGCTGCTTGGTCCTTTGGTGGTGGGTAGTTCTGTAACGGGTTTCGTCGGAAGGAGTGGACCAAAACACAGCGTGGTAAGTGTTCATGATATTTATTACCAAGAAACACTCAAACAAGAAATAACAACAAAAAAAACAACAAAACGAAAGCGAACAGTTCTGTCGGGAACAGAATGCTAAACAGAAAATAACTACCCACAAAACACAGGTGGGAAAAGGCTGCCTAAGTATGATTCCCAATCAGAGACATGATAGACAGCTGCCTCTGATTGGGAACCCTACTCGGTCACAACAAAGAAATATACAACATAGGATGCCCACATCACACCTGACCTAACAAATAGAGGAATAAAATGTCTCTCTAAGGTCAGGGCGTGACATACTATTCCATTAAACCCATCTGTGCCTACAGTTCCCTTGAAGTTCCATATTTTAAGTCCCTGTCTTGTGACTATCCAATTTGTATAGCACTTCACAATCATCACACATAGTCATCACAATGTTATCATCCTCTTTTCACCAAGTCTTTCCAAAACATTGCTGTTCAGGCCCTCCCTTTATTTTCAACTCTCCATTTCACAGCTTTTCCCTTATTAAATTAAAACATTGTCCTTTTGGCCTCAGTGGATCGACGATAACATTTGGCGATTGGAGTATACGTGGCACATAAAGCATATATGCTTGCGCACTAATGCCAGATTTAAAAAAAACGAAAAAGAAAAACCTCAACATAGCCTGTAGATATGAATTGCACAATAATTATACATTTATGGAATGTTTCATTCATTGTTTTCTCTTTATTCAACCCACCCGCCACTCACCTGCCCTTCATTCACACAATATTTCATGACCCTAAATCCACCTGCCTCGCGGATATAACCGCAGGGACTGCAGGTTATTAGTCAACCCGCGCATCACTAGTGTGTGTGTGTGTGTGTGTGTGCATGGTGTGTTTGTTTAGGTGATTTACAGACACACATAGTTACTCTCCACTACAGTTTTTCCCGCTACAGCTCAGATAAGCCACCACTCACAACCTAACCCCATACTGCCCTCTAGCACTGGCTACAGCACACTCCTACTAGGATGCTATTTTTCCCTCCGTAGTGCACAGGTCACTGCCATCATGTAGTTTACTCAGCTTGGGGAAGTGTTGCCCTTTCTCTGCTATGTGTGTTTAGAGTTGACTGGGACAACATTTTCATCTCATGCACACACTTTGATGTACTCTATGTGTGAGTCCCTCTCTCCCTTCCTTCCTTCCTCCCTCCCTCCATCCCTTCCCCCTCTCTCTCTCTATTTCTATGTCTTCCAGGTAACACTTTAACAGTATATTCTCATGTCTACTATGAATTCCTAGCCCAGGTGTGTTATAGTGATGACAGGAGAGTGAAAGTGACAGAGAGTACTTTACCTCTCTAGCATCAATAAGATGCTGCCAAGAAAAGCTGACCTGTTTCAGATAGTCAGTATGATTCAAACCAAATTATACATTCTGCTGATAGATATTATGAGTAATATAGTTTCTGGTATGGTCTCTATAGTGTTGCGAGGTCAAAGTGTCACCCAGATTTTCTGCTGCAGATGTTTCTATTCTCCCATCTGATGTTGTCAACACTCTGTCACAAGAGCAACACTGTCAAGGGATTACATTTGCTTTTGACTCCTGGAAGTACCGGCCCCACCCTGTTTCCGTATCACCTGCTTCCTCACACAGTCTGTTTGTGTGTGTTTCCATTTTTGTGTTCTGACTCAGACATACTGTACCTTACGTTCCCTTTGACTCGTGGACTCAGAAGAGCAACAGCCAAAATTCAAGAATACTATAAAGTTTATAGAGATGGTAATGATCTTTAACCCAGTTTCTCTCTATGCCAGATTATTGCCCTGTGTGGGTGTTTGTGTGTGTATGTGTTTATGAGGAAGAGAGAGAGAGAACGACAGGGTAGAAGAGACATCATGTTAGTTTGGCATAAGGTCAGAAAGTTGTTTACACTCAAACTTTCACACAGTGGGATTTGAGCACCTATGTAACTTTATCTTGGGGGAAGTAGTGTGTGTGTGTGTGTGTGTGTGTGTGTGTGTGTGTGTGTGTGTGTGTGTGTGTGTGTGTGTGTGTGTGTGTGTGTGTGTGTGTGTGTGTGTGTGTGTGTGTGTGTGTGTGTGTGTGTGTGTGTGTGTGGCCAGTTTTTACTATACTTGTGAGTACCAGAAGTCCTCACAGAAATAGTAAACCATGTAAAATGCAGAGAAGTGAGGACATTTTGCCAGTCCTCACTTGTAAAAAATCTATTTTAGGCTTAGAGGTTAGGTTTAAGGTTAGAATTAGGGTTAGAATTAGGGGTTAGGTTTAGGGTTTGGGGTTAGGAAAAGTAGGATTTTGAATGGTAATCAATTGTTGGTCCCCAAAAGGTCCTCACAAGTATAGTTAGACATAGCAGTGTGTGAGTGTGTGTGCGTGCGTGTGTGTGCACTGGTCATCTTAGGAGATGAACAACGTTCCTATCATTCCCAGTGGTATGTTCCTTATTATCACTAATCCTGTTTGGGAACATCTCAGTCTCCATCCCATTAATTTAGACGTGCGCACACACACACACACACACACACACACACACACACACACCACACACACACACACACACACACACACACACACACACACACACACACACACACACACACACACACACACACACACACACACACACACACACAGATCCCTCATATCCCCCACATATCCCATGTTGTGTATCCCAATTCTGCTGCCTGATTATTTAGAATTGTGCTATCTTAATATGAACAGTTTGTCACAGCAGGAAAAAAAACCTGCCGCAACAAAACATTTGAATTATTATGTCTATTATAATAAATGTACATTTTAGCAGGAGTTGATTTTTTCTTTAGGGCAAATAAAGTCTGAATTTTAAAGTGGAAATTACAAACTTTAGAAACCTCAAACACACTACAAGTTTGCATTTCCTGCTATGCATGAAAATTCTCTGCAACAACAGAGTGATCAAATTAAGACAATGCACCTGTATGTCTGCCTGGTGAACTGAGCATAAAGAAAAGGGAATAGATATATAGACAGGACTGAGGATCCATCTCACAATTAGATCCAAGACAACAGAGACTTATAATGCATGGAATGTAAATATGCACAACAGGAGGCAGGAAGTATACAAGGATGTAACCTGGTATGACCCAAGACTTTGACATTGGAAGGTCTATGGGTTTCGTAAAAAGCATGAGCCCAACAAGTTTGTAGAGCTGCCGACTAATGAAGAGTAAACTGTATCAAACGAAAGAAAGTTGCACATTCTATATATACCAACAACATACATAGAGCGTATATAGAGTACGCAGCTTTCTTTATTCTATACAGGTCTATGGGTCTCTACACATTCATGTAAACATAAACAGTAGCGATTCGTCATGCCATACTGTAGAAAAGTTTTGTGATCTGGTCTGGTGGGGCATGAAGTTGCTAGACAACAAAACAGTTACATTCCACCACTATTTGAGACTGACCTAAATTGCACTGCACATGATACGCTAATATGATAAATATATCACAACGTTCATCACATAAATAACTGACACCATAGAAACGACCAAATAAATATATGGAAACATAGATATGTGGAAACATCCCACTAAATGTTTGGTTGGACTCTTTTTCAGAGTCCACAAACAATAACATATCCACAAAGAAACAAACACACACAACAATCTATCACAATATATTTGCTCCCTCTGCATTTCAATTATCCCAGTTAAGTCAACCCACATTTTTTCTCCCTACTGTCCCTTGTTTTTCATTCCTCTCCGTGTCTCTCCTTCCCTCTTTCATAATTCCCTCCCTTCCTCTCTCTCCTAATTCAATGTATCATTGTGTTCCTGTTTGTATATCTTGGAAGGGATGTGAGGCAATATGTGTTCTTGTAATGTGCTGTAATGCTGCAATATGCTGATGTATTGTAATGTGCTGATTTATTGTATATATGGGGGCGGCAGGCTAGAGCGCTGGGCTAGTAACCGAAAGTTGGGCCAGTAACCAAAAGGTTGCTGGATTGAATCCCAGAGCTGACAAGGTAAAAATCTGTTGTTCTGCCCCTGAACAAGGCAGTTAACCCACTGTTCCCCGGTAGGCCATCTTTCTAAATAAGAATTTGTTCTTAACTGACTTGCCTGGTTAAATAAAAAATAAAAAAAATTACCCAGTTAAGTGGTTTGAATTGTCTTCCTTTGTCTAGCTCACTCCCTTTTTCTCTGCTTACCCTGTGCTTGCGTTGACTACAAGGGCCTGCCAGGTATTAGGTCTGGAACACTTTTCAGAATTGTCACAAAACAATGTCTCTGTGTACATAGTGTGGTGGTGTGTGTGTGTGGGTGTGTGTGTGTGTGTGTGTGTGTGTGTGTGTGTGTGTGTGTGTGTGTGTGTGTGTGTGTGTGTGTGTGTGTGTGTGTGTGTGTGTGTGTGGTGTCCAAACTAAACTCTGATCTCTTCCCTAGCAGTGAGCATCCTCTCATTGTATCATAGCAAGCTGCCTTGGGGGACCAGTGTTCCTCTGAAGGGCTTCTGTTGGCATTCTGATCCAACATCAACAACTCTGGTTGCTCTTCTGGGCAACAAGTTTCTCTGCCTCTCTCCCTAGTCTCTTTCTCTCTTTATCCTTGTGTCTTTCTTTCTCTCTGTCTCTTTCTATCTTTGCACCCTCTTCCCTCTTCTCTCTCTCCACTTTGTCCCTCTTTCACCTCCCTATCACTCTAAAAGCTATGTGTACTGTATGCTTTTGGTTTCCTGGGTTTCATTCATTTAACCTCCTCCTCAGAGGCAGGATTTGAGGTTTAACACATTTACCGCTGTAACTGAGTTTTGTCACCTTCCTGCAGTATCATAAAACCCACAGCTTCCATCACTGCCACATTAATGTGACACCCTTGCATCTCTCAGCCGTTCTAGTTTTCTAAGTGTGTGGAAAAATGTCAACTTGTCAGCATTATCTCACGTAGAGCCGTTCGATGTAATCATTTGGGAGGTGTCAACTTCGAATAAGAGGTGCCCTCATTGCCAATATCTGTGTGCACGCGCGTGCATGGCATGTCTGTCAGAGTTTGGCTGCAAAGACAGACTGTACATTCTAGAGACAGAGTGCCAGGAATGAAAGAGCAGCCCGGAGAGAGAGAGAGTATACATTGAGTAAGAGTGACAGGACATCTCCCAGTTGGTTAGACAGTTGAAACCCTGTCAGGTTCAATAAAGCAGAAAGATTAGATTGACTAGGGCTGTCTCTGGAGAGAGCTGACTCTGGTTTGGCCTGGTGTGTGTGTGTGTGTGCTGTGCTGTGCGTGTGTGGATGAGACATAACTTAATGTTAAACTCTGTTAAGCTCTGGTGTAACTAGATAATTATTTAGTTTATCCTTCACTTAGCCAGGTATGTCATTGTGAACATTGCGATCGAAGGCAACGCCAGTGATGTCAAAACTATTTTTTATAAACACGTCATTGTGATTAAGTTATTTTAAAGTGGTGGTGTGTGTGCACGTGTGTATTCTTGTGTCACATTTTCCAATAACCATGTTCATTCTGATTTTAACAGGAGTATGCTGCATCAGCACTGTAATCTGCCTCTAAGGACCACAGAAGCGCATCTTTGTGTTTGTTTTTTCTTTTTTTTACCTGGCTTCCATAGACTATCTTAAAATGGTCAGATAAAGGTGTTTCGGAGCAATCAACACTGATCCTCCTTCGAGGGCCCCCGCTGCTGTAGAGGACTGTGAGCTCTCAATCTCTTTGGTCAATGTGAGTAGGACCTTCAAGTGTGCGAATACTCGCAGATGGCATCCCCGGCCGCATCGTCAATGCATGCATAGACCATCTGGTCAGCATGTTAACAAACATATTTAACCTCTCCCTGTCCTAGTCTGTGGTCCCCATATGCTTCAAGATGTCCACCATTGTCCCTGTACCCAAGCAAACTAACGTAACCTGCCTAAATGTCTATTGCCCTGTAGTACTCACTTCTGAAATCATGAAGTGCTTCGAGAAGTGGTCAAGGACCACATCCGCTCCACCTTACCTGACACCTTGGACCCACTCCAATTTGCATACCACCTCAACAGATCAAAAGATGTGTCACAACTTCCACCGAAGTCGGTTCCTCTCCTTGTTCGGGTGGTGCTCAGCGTCGCCGGTCTTCTAGCCATCATCGATCCACTTTTCATTTTCCATTTGTTTTGTCTTGTCTTCTCACACACCTCGTCTCAATTTCCCTCATTACATGTTGTGTATTTAGCCCTCTGTTCCCCCCCCATGTCTTTGTGCGGAATTGTTTATTGTAAGTGCATGTGCACGTTTTCTCTGGTGCGCGACGGGTTCGGTACCCATTTGTTTGTGGTTCTGGTTACCGGTGGTTTTATGAATAAAACTGCTCCGTTGATTACCAAGTTTTGCTCTCCTGTGCCTGAGTTCCCTGCCGCCAGTTACGCACTCCCTTACAAGATGACACAAACGCCATTGCTCTACACACTATCCAATCCCACCTGGACAAGAGGAACACCTATGTGAGAATGCTGTTCTTCGACTACAGCTCAACTCCAAACTTGACATTAAGCTCAAGGCACCTCTCTCTGCAACTGGATCCTGGACTTCCTGACAGGCAGACCCCAGGTGGTAAGGGTAGACAAAAACACCTCCGCCACGCTGGCCCTCAACATGGGGATCCATGTAGACCTGTGTGGCCATGAATGACTCCAACACCATCATTAAGTTTGCAGATGACACAACGGTGGTGGGCCTGATCATCGACAACAACAAGACAGCCTTCAGGGAGGAGATAGAGCCCTTCTACAGTGTTGCCAGGGAAACAGCCTCTGCCTCAAAGTCAGCAAATCCGAGGAGCTGAAGAAATTTGGCATAGGCCCAATGATCCTAAAGAAGTTTTACAGCTGTACAATCAAAAGCATCTTAACCAGCTGCATCACTGCCTGGTACAGCAACTGCACCGCCCTCAACTGGAAGGCCCTACAGAGGGTGGTGCGGACAGCCCAATACATCCACTGGGGGCAAGCTCCCTACCCTCCAGGACATCTACACCAGTCGATGTCTGAAGAAGGCCCGAAAGGTCGTCTAGAACTCCGGTCACCCGAGCCACGGACTGTTCACTCTGTTACTGTCTGGCAAGCGATATCAGAGTATCAGGTCTCGGGCCAACAGGCTGAGACGGCTTCTACCACCAGGCCATAAGACTGCTCGAAAGCTAAACCTAGCTTCCTCCCTGCACAGACCTGCACCAGACTATTTGCACCAGAGAGATTATGTCAAATATTGGAAAACTCAGGCTATTTTATTCCACATTGCAATTTCGGAATGGATGAACAACAACCATTTTTTCACAATGAACAATGCTTTATTTGAAAAGGTAGGAAATGTCTTTTACAAATGGTCGTTTTTGCAATGTCTGTTTAAAAGTCTCTCCTCAAAAATACCAGCAACTCTTAAAAAAAGGCCTCTTTCTTAAAATCCATCAATCAACATGTATCTTCATTTCCAGCGGTCAATACTCATCCACATGTAGCCTCTGTAGTCTGGTCCGCCCGTGGCGCCAGTTCCTCCACTTTTAGTCAGGCCTTTTCTCCTTAGCGCGCCATTGAATATCTTTCTCTCCACAGGTTCCAGTCTCCATGAAGGGGGATGGGGTTCAGGTCCATCCTCGTGAAGAAAAAGGCAGTGTAAGTATCCGAGTCAGGTAGGTATCACAGTTTCCCAGGATTAATTCCCTTTAACTTCTATATCTTCAGCACAATGTTAGCTCATATCCTGCATAATCATAACTTATCTAAAGTGCACACATTACAGAAGTGACTTTGTGCCGCAGATGATAACCTCAAGGACAAGAGGAAAAGTACTTAACTTTAGTTCGCTGTTTATGTTGGGAGCGACGAATGTTCAGAGACAGGCGTGGATATGAGCTCTGTGCGTTCTAGGAGTAGGCGGCCATCAGAGAGCTGTGTGTCTGCACTGTCGAGATGCGGGGTCTCGTTCATATCCTTCACCTGTGCACAATCAAGAGTGGAAAGAGAGGCACGCAGGAATGTCGCCTCTCAATTTGGGTTAGAGAATATCATTGGCGTACAAGCTTAAGAGAGAGCACGCGTGAGAATTTAGGACATGAATATGGATAGCACTCATAAGAATTTAGGACAGGCACTATTGGTAGCACTCATGAGAATTTAGGACAAGCACTATTGGTAGCACTCATGAGAATTTAGGACAGGCACTATTGGTAGCACTCATGAGAATTTAGGACAAGCACTATTGGTAGCACTCATGAGAATTTAGGACAGGCACTATTGGTAGCACTCATGATAATTTAGGACAGGCACTATTGGTGGCACTCATGATAATTTAGGACAGGCGCTATTGGTAGCACTCATGAGAATTTAGGACAGCAAACGTGAGAGGGAAAAAGGAAGCTCTTCATCACAACAAATATATGCACCTTAGAAAGGATTTGCACTGACTACCCACATATCCAACCCTTACACACAAACATACATACACATAACAAACACCCATAAACACACACAAACACACACACGCTCAGAACTCACTGTGTGTGTATACTATTGATTCCGCTACCCACTTTAGTGCCTTCAGAAAGTATTCATACCCCTTGACTTATTCCATATTTTGTTGTGTTACAGCCTGAATTCTAAATTGATCAAATATTTTTGTTCTTCTCACACATCTCAACACAATGCCCCGTAATGACAAAGTGAAAACATGTTTTTCAAAATATATGCCCATTTATGGAAAATGGAATACAGAATGATCTAATTTACATAAATATTCACAGTCAATACTTTGCAGAAGCACCTTTGGCAGCAATTACAGCTGTGAGTCTTTCTGGGTAAGTGTCTAAGAGCTTTCCACACTGGAGGAAAGCACTCTGGAGGAAAGCAGACTGAATAAGGTTTTCCTCTAGGATTTTCCGTAGCTCTATTTCGTTTCTTTTTTGATCCTGAAAAACATCCTAGTCCTTAATGATTACAAGCATACCCATAACATGATGCACGTGCTGACGGGATGGCATCACGCAGTTGCTGCATATTATAATGGCGGTATATTCATGATGCGAACAGCCCGTTCCATCTCATCCCAAAAATGTTCTATTGGGTTGAGGTCCGTGGACTGCGCAGGCCACTCAAGTAAACTGAACTTGCTGTCATGTTCCTAGAACCATTCTGAGAGAATACGTGCTTTTTGACATGACACATTATCCTGCTGGAAGTATCCATGTGACGAAGGGTAAACCGTATCCATGAAGGGATGCACCTGGTCAGAAACAATGTTCAGATACACTATGGTGTTCAAACATTGCCCAATTGGTATCAAGAGACCTAACGTGTGCCAGGAAAATTCCCCATACCATTACACCACCGCCTCCAGCCTGTACCGTTGACATCAGGCAGGATGGGACCATGGACTCATGCTGCTTACGCCAAATCCTGACTCTACCAACACCACTGTTGTACTGCGCAATTAATTGCCTGTTTGTGGGCTGCCAGTTAGCTTGCCCAATTCTTGCCATTCTCCTTTAACTTCTCTCATCAACAAGCTGTTTTCACTCACAGGCCCGCGCTGACTGGATGGTTTTTGATTGTTTCACCATTCTCCGTAAACTCTAAACACTGTTGTGCGTGAAAAGCCTAGGAGGCCGGCCGTTTCTGAGATACTGGAACCGTCGCGCCTGGCAACAACGATCACACCACACTCAAAGTCGCTTAGGTCACTCGTTTTGCCCATTCTTACCTTCAATTGAATAGTAACTGAATGCCTCGATGCCCGTCTGCCTGCTTTATATAGCACGCACGGCCAAGTGACACACTGTCTATAGGAGCGAACCATATTTGTGAACGGTGGTGTACCTAATAAACGGACCACTGAGTGCAGATTTATAGTATATTCCCATTCCAATGCAGGCAGACGTTCTGTAGAATGTATGACATCACTAGTGTAGTTGAATGATAATTATGTTTAATATAATAAACTACATTCTTCAATCTGACTTCATTATTATGTGAATAAATGCAACAGGCCCTGTTCATCTCTGGAGGATTTAGTCAGCAAGCCAATTAAGAGGCTAAATACAAATAGCTAATCCAGGCGACCAATGTTATTGTGTCAAGTAGACCAGGGATGTCAAGGTGGAATCCAAACATACTGTATACTATATGTAGTGTAAATTATATTTACCAATAGACCTACTAAATGATGAATCAAATAATGCATTTACTCAATTCAACTAATAGGATGCATTAGTCATGAAATAATTAACACTCATACCATTACAGTGTACATGAAATACAGTGCTGTGAAAAAGTATTTACCCCTGTTCAAATTGTTTCTACTTTTGCATGTATTTGATAGTGAATGTTATCAGATCTAAAAGCAAAACCTAATATTAGATAAAGGGAACCTGAGTTTACAAATAACACATTCATTATATCCTCTCTGGGCTAGGTGGGACGAAATCGTCCCACCTACGCAACAGCCAGTGTAATCCCGTGGCGCGATATTCAAATACCTTAGAAATGCTATTACTTCAATTTCTCAAACATATGACTATTTTACACCATTTTAAAGACAAGACTCTCATTAATCTAACCACACTGTCCGATTTCAAAAAGGCTTTACAACGAAAGCAAAACATTAGATTATGTCAGCAGAGTACCCAGCCAGAAATAATCAGACACCCATTTTTCAAGCTAGCATATAATGTCACATAAACCCAAACCACAGCTAAATGCAGCACTAACCTTTGATGATCTTCATCAGATGACAATCCTAGGACATTATGTTATACAATACATGCATGTTTTGTTCAATCAAGTTCATATTTATATCAAAAACCAGCTTTTTACATTAGCATGTGACGTTCAGAACTAGCATACCCCACGCAAACTTCCGGTGAATTTACTAAATTACTCACGATAAACATTCACAAAAAACATAACAATTATTTTAAGAATTATAGATACAGAACTCCTTTATGCACTCGCTATGTCCGATTTTAAAATAGCTTTTCGGTGAAAGCACATTTTGCAATATTCTAAGTAGATAGCCCGGCATCACAGGGCTAGCTATTTAGACACCCACCAAGTTTAGCCCTCACCAAAGTCAGATTTACTATAAGAAAAATGTTATTACCTTTGCTGTTCTTCGTCAGAATGCACTCCCAGGACTTCTACTTCAATAACAAATGTTGGTTTGGTTCAAAATAATCCATAGTTATATCCAAATAGTGGCGTTTTGTTTGTGCGTTCAAGACACTATCCGAAAGGGTAAAGAAGGGTGACAAGCCCGACGCGTTTCGTGACAAAAAAAAATCTAAATATTCCATTACCGTACTTCGAAGCATGTCAACCACTGTTTAAAATACATTTTTATGCCATTTTTCTCGTAAAAAAGCGATAATATTCCGACCGGGAAACCGTGTTTTAGTACAAAGAGAGAGAAAATAAAAACATGGGGTCGCCTCGTGCACGCGCCTCAGTCTCATTGTCCTCTGATAGACCACTTACCAAAGGCGCTAATGTTTTTCAGCCAGGGGCTGCCTCGACATCATTCAGCTTTTTCCCGGGTTCTGAGAGCCTATGGGAGCCATAGGAAGTGTCACGTTACAGCAATGATCCTAAGTTTTCAATAAAAAGAGTCAAGAAGCCCAAGGAATGGTCAGAGAGGGCACTTCCTGTACAGAATCTTCTCAGGTTTTTGCCTGCCATATGAGTTCTGTTATACTCACAGACACCATTCAAACAGTTTTAGAAACTTTAGGGTGTTTTCTATCCAAAGCCAATAATTATATGCATATTCTAGTTTCTGGGCAGTAGTAATAACCAGATTAATCGGTAACGTTTTTTATCCGGCCGTGCAAATACTGCCCCCTACCCTCAACAGGTTAAACAAGGAATTTCTCAAAGCTGCTAATGAGAACCTTGATGACCTTGTACCTAGCCGGTGGGAATTCCGGTGGAGACCCCCACCCAGGTACAGTAGTGGCAGTGCTGGCAACACTAGCTGCAGTAACCCACTGGGAGGGGGTCACACTCGGACAATCAGAGAGGGGGCAAATTATTGTGGCCCTGGCGGTACAAAATAATCAAAAAGTCTGACAGCTCAGAGATGCTTGGGAAAACGGTCACAACGGGGGACCAGTGTGTGTGTGTGATTTAGGGGAAAGGGGTGTATCTGAGCTCCATCTGCTAGGACTTGGCATTGGTTAAGCAAATCTCCCCATTCTTGCTCAATTTTGCATGCCTTCGCTAACAGTTACAACTGTAAATGCATTCGCGCATCAAGTCTTTACTTGAGTTGGGCTCGGGGATGGAACAACTATCGAACATCTGCGCTTGTGATTGTTTGTGGGGGAAAATGTGGGGAGAGTGTGTGTATGTATCCCACATCTGTTGCTAATGGGTTGTGATGTTAGGAACAGTATAGGATTAATCACAATAATTGTTTACCAAAATAATAATTGCTTACCAAAAATATAATTTTAGTAATGCCAGTCATGCCAGTCATGGTTATAGGTAACAATTTTTCATATGAAGTGCCTACATTATTATGCATATTATTTGTTAATTGTGGAAATAAATTCAGATATGCCAGATTTTTTTCTATAGTATATATATATATATATATTTTTTTTTTTATAACAGTATACAATACAATCGAGGTGAGGGCATTGGAAATGCTTTTGGCTGTTAATCTTCTTCTGTTCTGTAGGTGGCACTGTGTGCTCTTTTTAAAGGATGGGTCCCCATCTCTCAAAGGCCCTCGGATCCAGGTGGACAGGGGTGGTCTGCCAGTCACTGGGACGTCAACCTAACTTCGGATGGGGGCAGGTTTTAGCGGGTTGGAATAGTGGAGAACAATTAGAGGTTTACTTAGTAGCAGTGCAAATATCATGGTGCAGTTATATGAACACTCAATCATCATGGTACTTTTAATGGTAAATTACAAACATATATTCGAACTAGTGGATATGTGTAGGCTTGACCTAGTGAGACATACATGGCAGAGGCTAAATCAAGCTAGTTATCTTGAGTACTTTCTTATGTCATTCTCGCCGGCACCAAAAGTTTGAAAAGTGTTGATAGGGGACAGAATGCGGTCGGACCATCAAATAATTGGCATATACATTACTCTTTCCACGTGGGTGAGGATTTTGGAAATTTTATCAAAGCCTATTGGTTGACAACTTGTTTTGAACCAGAACAGAATGATTTATAACTGACTTTTTCCAACATAGGTACAGCAGATCCCCTTATTGTATGGGACGCTTTTAAATGTGCCTTTTAGAGGCCGTGCAATTAAAACAAAAGCAATTTAAGTCAAAAGATTTCATATCAACAAAGGAAATAGAGGGACTAACTACAGATAGATCACAATAAAACGGTACCATAGAGGCACAGAATAAGTTCGAAAAAATAAATAATAATAAACAAACTTATTCAAGAAATAATGGTACCATGTCGTCAAAACAAGTTATACTTTTGACTCAACTGTCCATAGAACATTCTTCCAAGAGTCTTGATGATCATCCAGGTGTTTACATGTGCTTTTTGGAAAACATGAGTCAACTTTGTTGACGAGATGGGTCCCACTGCATAACACAGTAAGAACTTTTATAGAAGGAACCAAAGAATTCTACAGGATAATGTCAAGCCATCCGTCTGTGAGTTGAGGCGCAGCCAGAGGGAAGGTTCACTGTGTCATGTACTTATTTAATACAATTAGATTGGAATGTAATTACTGCAGGGTGGAACGTGTGTCTGACTTAGACAGGAGATGGAGCCTATTAGTGATCGTACGTATGTGTCACTTCCTGTGGGGTTGTAATGGTGACTTGGGCATCATAGGGTGTGTACGATGGGATGAATGTGATGTAGATTACGTGTAGGGAAGTAACCACAAGGATCCAGACGTTTACACAAACATGTGCATGTACACACACTCATTCAAGTGCAAACATGTGGATGCACTGCACACAAAAAACACACAGCACCCAAGCTCTTTTATACCAATTTAGATAATAGAGAGCCAGGAGCCAAGACTAAATTGCACACTGCATAAACAATCAGTATTTGAAGAAAAGTATGTGCTCAAATTGTCACTTAAGTTGCTGAGCCCATGTGGTTTCAGATGAGCTGATTGGTAGCTATGCAAAACAAGGTCTACATTTCACAGCACATGAGTTTCTGATTAAATCATTCACGTTTCATGGTTAGGAGGGTACAGATTGCACAATATCATACTTTTTTCACATACTACTAAATTAATCATTTAGATGACTTTGGGAATACTTGATGAAACTAAGCATTACAGATGTGTGTTGAATATAAATATAAATTCACTTTAACAACTCAAGAGTGACAAAGTGAGATACAGTAGACAGCAACAAAAAGAAACAAAAAAAGAGAGGTGTGTGTGTGTGTGTGCCGTGTGTGTGTGTGCCCGTGTCAGACAGCCGGTCTCCAGAGAAGTGTCTAATTTGAAGAGTGCCTTTACTGCTGCCTGGTAGTCTGTCATTGTTTTCCAACCTCTGACCCATAATGGGAACATGTCCATCAGTGTTTAACTTCCTTGATCAAAACTTCTAATAAACTACAGAAATCCCTCCATCCCTGTTTCTCTCCAAGGACAGTCTGTGTCCTGTCACGTCTATTTTGCGGGCAGATGAAATTATATAAAACTTCTACGGAAAGTTTGATTTCTTTTTGTCATTGATAAGGACATGTCTTTGAGATTGAGGCAGATCAGAGGATGTGCTTGTCATGTTTAACAGTATACACAGTGGGGAGCCAGAATGCACTATCATCCATTTGGCAGGCTGCCAAAATATAGATAGACAAGGGGAACAAGTGAGTGTTTCCTTTGTACTATTTCAGGTGACAGTCCTACACAGTAGGCAGGTTTCCACTGACCTAGGTTAATTTGACAAAAGCAATGTCGCAACAACAAAATGGAAACGGCAGATATAGGAGAAACGCTCTAATGATCTACAACATTTTTATCCATACGACAGGTGTGAATTCTTCTTTTGTGTAACTTTCTTTGTTGTGACAAAAGGTGGAAACTGTGTTTTTCGAATAAATTATGATTGACGAATACTTTTGAAGGTACGCAGGTCACGTGATGTCATCACGTAACTATAAGCTGCGTAACTATAAGCTCCACTATTTATTCAAAATGTCTACTGCCAAATATATTGTTTCAACTATTAAATAAAAGTATGTTTCTTTGCAGGACAAGGATAAGAATGTCTGAACTGCTTTGACTTGCTTTTCTAGTTGGCTCAACTGGCAAGTGTCACCATCCAGTTATTTCAGATCAACCAGAGTGAACGTTTCACCATGACAATACGTTGACACAAGATAATTATTAGAATATGGCAAATATTAGTCAATTATTACATTCTATCCATGCCAGCATTCACGGGCTACCTACGACATCAAACAGATACAGTGAGGGAAAAAAGTATTTGATCCCCTGCTGATTTTGTACGTTTGCCCACTGACAAAGAAATGATCAGTCGATAATTTGAATGGTAGGTTTATTTGAACAGTGAGAGACAGAATAACACCAAAAAAATCCAGAAAAAGACATGTCAAAAATGTTATAAATTGATTTGCATTTTAATGAGGGAAATAAGTATTTGACCCCCTCTCAATCAGAAAGATTTCTGGCTCCCAGGTGTCTTTTATACAGGTAACGAGCTGAGATTAGGAGCACACTCTTAAAGGGAGTGCTCCTAATCTCAGTTTGTTACCTGTATAAAAGACACCTGTCCACAGAAGCAATCAATCAATCAGATTCCAAACTCTCTCCCATGGCCAAGACCAAAGAGCTCTCCAAGGATGTCAGGGACAAGATTGTAGACCTACACAAGGCTGGAATGGGCTACAAGACCATCGCCAAGTAGCTTGGTGAGAAGGTGACAACAGTTGGTGTGATTATTTGCAAATGGAAGAAACACAAAAGAACTGTCAATCTCCCTTGGCCTGGTCCTCCATGCAAGATCTCACCTCGGGGAGTTGCAATGATCACGAGAACAGTGAGGAATCAGCCCAGAACTACACGGGAGTATCTTGTCAATGATCTTAAGGCAGCTGGGACCATAGTCACCAAGAAAACAATTGGTAACACACTACGCCGTGAAGGACTGAAATCCTGCAGCGCCTGCAAGGTCCCCCTGCTCAAGAACGCACATATACATGTCCGTCTGAAGTTTGCCAATGAACATCTGAATGATTCAGAGGACAACTGGATGAAAGTGTTGTGGTCAGATGAGACCAAAATGGAGCTCTTTGGCATCAACTCAACTCGCTGTGTTTGAGGGAGGAGGAATGCTGTCTATGACCCCAAGAACACCATACCCACCACCAAACATGGAGGTGGAAACATTATGCTTTGGGGGTGTTTTTCTGCTAAGGGGACAGGACAACTTCACTCCATCAAAGGGACGATGGACGGGACCATGTATCGTCAAATGAGAACCTCCTTCACTCAGCCAGGGCATTGAAAATGGGTCGTGGATGGGTATTCCAGCATGACAATGACCCAAAACACACGGCCAAGGCAACAAAGGAGTGGCTCAAGAAGAAGTACATTAAGGTCCTGGAGTGGCCTAGCCAGTCTCCAGACCTTAATCCCATAGAAAATCTGTGGAGGGAGCTGAAAGTTCGAGTTGCCAAACGTCAGCCTCGAAACCTTAATGACTTGGAGAAGATCTGCAAAGAGGAGTGGGACAAAATCCTTCCTGAGATGTGTGCAAACCTGGTGGCCAACTACAAGAAACGTCTGACCTCTGTGATTGCCAATAAAGTACTAAGTCATGTTTTGCAGAGGGGTCAAATACTTATTTCCCTCATTAAAATGCAAATCAATTTATAACATTTTTGACATGCGTTTTTCTAGATTTATTTGTTGTTATTCTGTCTCTCATTGTTCAAATAAACCTACCATTAAAATTATAGACTGATCATTTCTTTGTCAGTACAAAATCAGCAGGGGATCAAATACTTTTTTCCCTCACTGTAGCTGGGAGGCAATTTATGAATGTGCAATTTGCCGGAATGGGTAGTGGAAACACTACATTTATTTTAGACACTATGTTTTTGCAAAAACAGTTTTTCTTGTCATTACGTCCAGCTGTTTTTATCGACACAAGATAGTTCAATTGAAACACACCCCATCTATTTCATATGCAAACGTTGTAAACGTCGACAAAAAAAATCACTGGACAAGTTAATGGAAACATAGCTAATGTCAATTTACAGGAACGCTCGCCAAGCGTTTTAATATTTTGAGTGACAGCTTGTCAAATAAACCATTGTCAGATGAGACAGATGCTCCCTGGAGTTTAAGATTGGGCTTTGTTTCTAAATGTCTACAAGAGATTCCTACCAAAACAGACACTGACTCAGATATGATAAAGATGTTAAATCCAGATTATTCCATTATCCTATCTTTAATTAATCTATGACTCAGCTGTCTATTATCTGAAATATGAATAATCATGAAATGTTTTTCCCAGCGACTTTATTATGCTGTCTGTATTCAGGAGTGTATGATCATGCTGCATCTAGATTTGATCATTAACTTTTAAAATTATTTCTGATTAGCCCAGACGGCTGATTGTTTTGGTTTCCTATAAATTAAAAACTGTTAATAATTAACAGTTAATTCCGCTCTGGTCTAATTCCTGACATAGTGAATACATTCAAAGTTTTAAACCTGACATTTCCTAGATATTCACTCCCCTAAGACGTATAATGCCCAGACATCCACAAAAAGGTTTGAGTGATGCTCCGATTCAGTTGATCTTTCTCTTAAGCCCCTCAGAAATATCAGTCTGGAGTCTGGGTTGCGAGATGAGTAACCCTGCATGAGGTAATGCCTAGGATTTAGCTCAAAGGGCTAGCACAGGGTGGTGGTGCACAGAGGACCAGGGTTCAAACCCAGTTGGTCTCACCTGTACCATGTACAATAAACTAGAGTGTCCAATTATGTGCATTTAGACTGATAGGATGACATATCAACACCCTTTTACAGGGCTCATTGTAAATTAAGCCGGGCGTACACTACAAGATTTTGGCCCCGATTTAGCTGTCCCAGACAAGTTTTTATGATCGGAGACAAAATTCCCATGCCATTGCCTACTTGGGGCGCACAGCCGTCACACTTATTTAATGTGAGAGGGTCAGATACGCAACCTAAGGGCTAGCGATCATGTCTTTGAGCCGTCCCAGACATCCCGATATTATCAAACATCTTTGATTTTAACAGCACAATATCTGCACTGTTCTTGTAGTGTGATGTGCAATGACAGGTTTTGAGAACGGTGATCAGCAATAGCCAATGAGAGCTCACCAGAGAAGAAGCCATTGAGATGATTTACGTAGTACTGAGTCACCCAGAATGTGTAGACTCTCAAGCAGAGCGATGACTACTACTAGTATGCGTTTGTAGGCCTACTTGCCTTTAACCAAAGCCAAAGTGTCAAATCATTACCGCTCTGAAGTTTACAAGCAATGTTATCCAATTCATAATGTATTGGCTAGATATTTCAACTCTCTATGGCAAGCGTGAGTGTCTGACTGAAAAAGTTTATTAGGCTGCTTTGATCCACAGCTCTATCTAGCTACGTTAACAATCTAATTACATCATCACATTGTATTTGCGAGACAGCATGGTATTGAGAATCTACGCGACCAAGTGAATAATCTTGTAGTGTGTGACCCACTATGTTGGCAAGACCGAAAAATACAGGAAAGACAGTTGTTAATGTGAGATGCTCAGCGGTTAGGATTTTGAAAGTCGTGTAGTGTATGGCCTGCATTAGATGAGTAACCCTGGGCACCTGAGTGACACAGTGGTCTAAGGCACTGCATCTCAGTCCTAGAGGTGTCACTACAGACCTGGTTCAATTCCAGGCTGTATCACAACTGGCTGTGATTGGGAGTCCCATAGGGTGGCACACAATTGGCCCAGTGCTGTCTGGGCTGGGGTAGGCTGTCATTGTAAATAACAATTTGTCCTTAACTGACTTGCCTAGTTAATTTAAAAAAAATGGTGAATTGCACACAGACAGAGTGAATTGTAGGCAGGCAGTCCTCGCAACATTTCACAGTCTCAATTTTAGTATTCAACATTTGTCCATAAACGTCAAAACTTGACAGTTACATTTAGGAATTAATACCGACTGGTTAAGGTTTGCGATAGGGTTAAAAATATGAGTGCCGAGCACTGGGATTGGCGCTGTGATCCTAGGAGCTGTTGCTACCTGTTCGGGCTAGGGGGCAGTATTTTCACGGCCGGATGAAAAATGTACCCAATTTAAACAGGTTACTACTCTGGCCCAGAAAATAGAATATGCATTAGTAGATTTGGATAGAAAACACTCTGAAGTTTCTAAAACTGTTTGAATGGTGTCTGTGAGTATAACAGAACTCATATGGCAGGCAAAAAACCTGAGAAAAATTGAATCAGGAAGTGGGAGAAATTAGAAATGTAGTTTTTCTTTTGAATCCCTTGAAAAACTACAGTGACATAGGATTTACGTTGCACCTCCTAACTCTTCCATTGGCTGTCAACAATCTTTAGGAACTGGTTTCATCCGTCACCTGTTACCGGGCAGAAAATTGTGGCTCAGTCAATCACTGGCCAGTCTGAGGACAGGTGTCTTATGATGCGCATGCACGTGGCTTCGTTGTTTTTAATTTTTCTTCTGGGCTGAATACCTATTGCCCGGTTGTAAAATTAAAGCAATTTTACGTTAAAAAAATACCCTAAAGGATTGATTGTAAACATCGTTTGACGTGTTTCTACAAATGGTAATGGAACTGTTCTGGATGGGTCAACAAAACGGACATATTTGGACATAAATGATGGACTTTGCAGAACAAATTAACATTTATTGTGGAAGTGAGTGCCCTATCCGAGTGCATTCGGCCGAAGATCAGCAAAGGTAAGTAAATATTTAGAACATATTTTTTTAGATTTGTTGACGCTGTGGTTGTAGGCTAACTGTATAGCTTAGCATTGAAGGCTAAGTTCTGTACTCAGAATATTGAACAATGTGCTTTTTCCGTAAAGTTATTTTGAAATCTGACAAAGTGGTTGCATAAAGGAGTAGATTATTTCTAATTCTTTAAATATTGTTATAAATTCTGTCAACATTTATGAGTTCTTCTGTAAATTAAATGTGCCTATTCACCGGAAGTTATGGGGAGAAAATATTTTCTGAACGTCACGCGCCAATGTAAAAATGGAGTTTTTGGATATAAATATAAACTTGATCGAACAAAAAATGCATGTATTGTCTAACATGATGTCCTAGCAGTGTCATCTGATGAAGATTGTCAAAGGTTAGTGTTTAATTTTAGCTGTAAATATGTGGTTTTGTGATGGCTATCCATGCTTGGAAAATGGCTTTTTTTTTGTTGCTAAGGTGCTATGCTAAAATAATCTAATGTTTTGCTTTCACCGTAAAGATTTTTGAAATCGGACAATGTGATTGGATTAACGAGTAGAGTATCTTTAAAATGCCGTATAATACTTGAATTTTAATTTTGAGATTATTTTGTTTTGAATTTCGCGCCGTGCTATCTCACTGGTTGTTGTCCAACCAATCCCTTTAGCGGGATTGTATCCTCTAGAGGTTAACCCTTCCACTATCCACAACACCCTTGCAAGCCATAAGCCTACTTGGAGGTAATGGTGCTCACGTTGCCCCTAGTGGCCAGTACTGACAAACGTTGAATACTGGGTCCTGGACAAACGTTGAATACTGAAGTGGAACTGGCGTGACCTGGTTGGCCCTTGCTAGTTTTCTCACCAGGACATCAACCACCCTCCTCACAGGGGGAGAAAGGCTTTGAAGACTAATGTAGAGCATTACGTAATCCACCCCAGCCATTACTAGAGGTGTTTGAATTTGAGTTTGGGAGTTTCACTTCATTGCCTGTGATTACTTATTCTCAGCCAGGTCCAGTCTGTTCCTGATCTGCTGTGGCCTCTAATTCAAGTATTCCCAAACTGGCGAACACGCAATGCCATCGGGTACGCCAAATAAAAATGTGATTTACATTTTTGAATTTTTTTTAAATAAATAAATAATTATTCACATTTTCAAATAGTCCATGTATATTTTCCAACGGGGCCATACATTTGGGCAAGTTTTTTTCCTCGTCTGAGTAGCCTCGTTTCACTGCCCAAAATGTTATTAAACCATCTAGTGTTCAGCAGAATAACAACACAATGTCAAATACAGGTAGCCTAGTAAAATGAGAGCGTCTGCTAAATGACGTAAATGTAAATGTAAAATAATTAACATCCAATCACCATTAACCATTAATATCTCGCGGGAATGCCACTAACCCTAACCCTAACCCTAACCCTAACCCTATCTGCTGCTCATTCCGTTTGCTCGAAAATGGATAAATGGTTAAAAAAAGTAGGGCCCGCATCCATAGAGACACATACCAGCTCTACTGGTAGTATTGCTACTACCAGCAGTCCTACAGTGGTTCCTCCTTTAAAAGTTGCGTCATACTGCAGCACACCTTGCGGGCTGCTGCAGCATTCTGTGGCACATTATTTAATTGTCAGCCATTTATTCTGTTATGCAAGTTAGTGCTAGTTTGACCACCAGAGGGCATCTTTGAGAAGCATTTGATAGTCTTCCATATTGGCATTACCAGAGAATTTAAAACCTTTTTTGTAATAACAGTATATACATGGGATTGATTTTAAGATATTTGGCTTAATTAATTTGATTAATATTATGGTGTTTCTATTCCGAGAAAAGCTAAAAACTAAACCCTCAGGGTTTCTGTTAGGATGGAATGGAAAATATGGCACTGAACAACGTGAAGGTCAGCAGTAGGCTACAGCATAAGAGGATTGGAGGATTCTAAATTGTTTGCTTTCATTGGACAACTTTGTTCCAATATTTCTGTAAATCAGTGATATTTATTCCCATAGTAATTCATTACGGATCCATAACTAAATCAACATCTGCATTTTGAAAGAGTATTTTCATCCTTATTTTATTAACGAAAGCATAAAGATGCTGATGAAGAAATACAGTACTGTTAAGTATATGCTTTTACATTTGGATAATAACACATTTAAAGCATTTTGAAGATATAAGCCACCTGCATTTGTTTATTAGGCTACTGTGCAGTCTGACAAGTAAACATAGCCTACAGTACATACTGTAGTAAACATGGGAAAGTGCCTAATTCCTTATATTATGGAGAGCAGGCCATGTCCAGACTTTCTCGGTGACATCAAGTACTCAATCGTCTGACAAACAAAGACTTTGCGTCCTGCAGGCCCAGGCATGGATCAAAGCTGGCGAGACATTCAATGACGTCACCTTCACAGACAAATCAACTCTGGCCCTTGAGCAATTTGCTCAAAATTGGAAGGAAGAAGATCAAGCAAGCCGAGTCCCAAGCATCCGCTGAAACTCCGTGTGTGAGTGGCAATTTCTTGCCTGTGACCAGGCCCATATTTGACTTTTGATGGTAAGTTTGGTTATTTACAAAGAAAAAGGTACATAAAATATTGATGCCAGCAGAGCAAGTAGACCTTTATGTAGTAAAATAAAGGTTAAATCAAAATAAATAAAAGTCCTACAACACCTACGGTAGGCCAACAGTATGTCTAAAAATATTTTTTAAATCTCTACATGTAGGTCTCCTGATTTAAACCCGATCGAACTTGTTTGGCATCAACTGAAAACATTCATCCATAACTCTGCCAAGCCGACAAGCAAAGATGAACTGGTCAAGGCCCTCAAGATGTTTTGGCTAGAGAAATTGATGATACAACAATGCAACAAATACATTGATCATCTCAGCAAGGTTTTACCTGTGGTCGTGGAGCTGGGTGGAAGTGCGACTAAAATGTAGCTTAAATAAAATCCGTATTTGAATGGTTTTTTTTCTCATTATTTTATTAACGAAAGCATAAAGATGTTGATGAAGAAATAATGTACTGCTGTTTTGAGTTAGAAATGTAACACTTTAGAGTACTTAAGCATAAAATACATTGCAAGTTGAGGGATTTTCACTACAGTAGCCGGGCTATAAAAAGTATATTGTCCTGCTAATAGGAAAGATTTGCATGATGGGCTACACCTGCTACAGTACACTTGTGATGAACAAGTGTCTGAAAACCTGTTTTCAAAATGCCTCCAGTTGTCCATCACTACAGTAAATAAAAACACAGCATCTAGTTTACATTCTTTATTGTAATTACAATGTCACAAATAATTTGTATCTACCTTTCCAATTACTTTTAGAGTTTGGGATTTACAAATGTGCGCTTTTCATTATTAGTTACATTGTTTTAGTTCGAATGTGCAGACTTGTTTTTCTTTAAATTATTGTTTTATGTAGGATGCTACATGTTACTCCCATCTCATTCCTCGCCCTCTCCCACGCCTCATTCTCAGCCTGAGTGACTCACTTGTGGGCATGCTGGCACGACATGGCAGCACCTTCGGTTGTGCATCAAGAATTCAGCATAGCAAATTTGTATGAAGGTCTGGTTATTCACAGGCAAACAGTAATATGCTCTAAACTGCTCAGGTGACAAACTTTGCTGCCCTGTTTTCAATCGTCCACATGGCTGGGAGAACCTCCTCAGATTAATGCAGATGAAGGGAGTTAGATATGCATAGGAAGTGTAGTGTACAGTTTTTTCTGCATAAACTATAAAAATAAAAGAAACATCCCTTTTTCAGGACGCTGTCTTTCAAAGATAAATCCAAATAACTTCACAAATCTTAATTGTAAAGGGTTTGTTCAATGAACCATAAACAGTTAATGAACATGCACCTGTGGAACGGTCGTTAAGACACTACATCTTACAGACGGTAGGCAATTAAGGTCACAGTTATGAAAACTTAGGACGCTAAAGAGGCCTTTCTACTGACTCTGAAAAACACCAAAAGAAAGATGCCCAGGGTCCCTGCTCATCTGCGTGAATGTGCCTTAGGCATGCTGCAAGGAGGCATGAGAACTGCAGATGTGACCAGGGCAATAAATTGCAATGTCTGTACTGTGAGACGCCTAAGACAGCGCTACAGGAAGACAGGACGGACAGCTGATCGTCCTCGCAGTGGCAGACCATGTGTAACAACACCTGCACAGGATTGGTACATCCGAACATCACACCTGCGGGACAGGTACAGGTTGGCAACAACAACTGCCCGAGTTACACCAGAAATGCACAATTCCTCCATCAGTGCTCAGACTGTCCACAATAGGCTGAGAGAGGCTGAACTAAAGGCTTGTAGGCCTGTTGTAAGGCAGGTCCTCACCAGACATCACCGGCAACAACGTCGCCTATGGGCACAAACCCGCCGTCGCTGGACCAGACAGGACTGGAAAAAAGTGCTCTTCACTGACGAGTCGCGGTTTTGTCGCGTTTACACCGAGGCTTGTACTCTGGAGCAGGATCGATTTGGAGGTGGAGGGTCCATCATGGTCTGGGGCGGTGTGTCACAGCATTATCGGACTGAGCTTGTTGTCATTGAAGGCAATCTCAATGCTGTGCGTTACAGGGAAGACATCCTCCTCCCTCATGTGGTACCCTTGCTGCAGGCTCATCCTGACATGACCCTCCAGCATGACAATGCCACCAGCCATACTGCTCATTCTGTGCGTGATTTCCTGCAAGACAGGAATGTCAGTGTTCTGCCATGGCCAGCAAAGAGCCCAGATATTGAGCACGTCTGGGACCTGTTGGATCGGAGGGTGAGGGCTAGGACCGTTCCCCACAAAAATGTCCAGGAACTTGCAGGTGCCTTGGTGAAAGAGTGGGGTAACATCTTACAGCAAGAACTGGCAAATCTGGTGCAGTCCATAAGGAGGAGATGCACTGCAGTACTTAATGCAGCTGGTGGCCACACCAGATACTGACTGTTACTTTTGATTTTGACCCCCTCTTTGTTCAGGGACACATTATTCCATTTCTGTTTGTCATATGTGTGTGGAACTTGTTCAGTTTATGTCTCAGTTGTTGAATCCTATGTTCATACAAATATTTACACATATTAAGTTTGCTGAAAATAAACACAGTTGACAGTGAGAGGACGTTTCTTTTTTTGTTGAGTTTATATGAATTACAAATCAGCCTTTACTTAAATCATGTTTCTAGTCTATTGCATAGTTACAATGTGTAATCCTTGATGTCCCAGGAGCAGGAGTGTTAAACACTGTTAAAGTGTATAATTGTAATACATACATGCAGACACAGCGTCATTCACAGAATGGAGTTTGATACACCTGGTATTGGATATGACTGAAAAAAAACTTGCTAAATAGCAATTTTCGTAAATTAACTTTATGACAAAAAAAATGTGCACAATTGATTGTCTCTACATTAACTAACATTTTCCTCTCTATTGTAAATGTTTTGCTTGACTCGTTATGACGTTATAATTACTTACATTTGCTTCCACCGTAATGTTTTTGTCAGCCATCTTTGCTGAAGAAAGTCACCAGCGACGGGTAGCATAACGTCAAATTCGTCATTGGAACCACTAAATATGATTGGTCATATAAAAACCTTGGGACTCAAATGCATAATGAGTGCTCTATCTCCCCCCTGCGGTGGTCTGGAGCCACAAAGCAGTGATACTGGGTACCTCTAAGTCCCGTGGTGTGAGCTAGCAACTGTACACCTGCACCTGTCGATGACACAAGTTCTGCTTCCACGAGCACATCCATTGCTAGCATTAGCATTGCTAGCATAATTCTACATTTGTTGTTAGCACAGCTAGCATGTACACTGACAGTTGTGAATCTGATGCAGCTGAAGAGCTACTTCCCCCTTATCCGGGAAAGCACTGAACAACAGACAGGGATGTTGGACCATCGAAGAGGCGCAAATATGTTGAGAACTACATTGATTTTGGGTTCACTTATATTGTGAGTAGCGCCTTTCCTCTGCCACAGTTTGTTATATGTGCAAAAGTACTATCTCACAACTTGATGAAACCTTCACTCTTGCGCAGACATTTAGAAACAAAACATGCCAATTTGAAAAATTAGCCACAGGAGTTTTTTGAGCGAGAATTAAGAGGATTTTTGAGTAGTAAGACATATAAAACATATAAAATGTATAAAATCAACAGATACCATTGATAAGAAGGGGCTAGAAGCGTCTTATATGGTGAGCTACCAAGTAGCTAGGACAGGCAAGCCCCATACTATTGTTGAGGACTTAATTATTCCTGCTGCCGCAGATATGCCCTGGACAATACTGGGGGAAAATGTCCAAAAAACTATACAGACAATGACTCCAACAAACAACAGTGTTTTACGATGCTTCAGTGACATGGCAGGAGATGTTTTAAAACAATTACTGCTTTGCATACAAACCAGTGAATTCTATGCGTTACAGCTGGATGAGTCAACAGATGTGGTGGGCCTGGCACAGCTCGTGGTATATGTCCGTTACGTTTATGGGGAGTCAATTAAGGAAGACATCCTCTTCCGCAAACCACTGGAAACCAGGACAACATGAGAGGATATTTTTAAAGTACTGGACAGCTTTGTGACATCAAATGGACTTTGGTGGTCAAGATGTGTTGGTATCTGTACTGATGGCGCAAAAGCCCTGACAGGGAAACATAGTGGAGTATTAACGCGCGTGCAAGCAGTTGCTCCCTACGCCACTTGGGTACACTGCAGCATCCACCAAGAGGCTCTTGCTGCCTAGGGAATGCCTGACAGCTTGAAAGACATTTTGGGCACTACAGTGAAAATTGTTAACTTTGTTAAAGCAAGGTCTCTGAACTCTCAGGTATTTTCTGCACTATGCAATGATATGGGCAGCGACCATGTAACACTTTTACAACATACAGAAGTGTGCTGGTTATCAAGGGGCAAAGTATTGACACTTTTTTTTTTTTATTGAGAGACGAGCTTAAAGTTTTCTTTACTGACCATAATTTTCACTTGTCTGACCACTTGCATGATGGCGAGTTTCTCACAAAACTGGCCTATTTGGGTGATGTTTTTTCTCGCCTGAATGATCTGAATCTAGGATTACAGGGACTCTCCACCACTATATTCAATGTGCGGGACAAAATTGAGGCTATGATTAAGAAGTTGGAGCTCTTTTCTGTCTGCATTAACAAGGACAACACACAGGTCTTTCCATCATTGTATGATTTTTTGTGTGCAAATTAACTCAAGTTTACGAACAATGTCAAATGTGATATAGCAAAGCACCTGAGTGAGCTGGGTGCGCAATTACACAGGTACTTTCCCAAAATGGATGACACAAACAACTGGATTCGTTATCCCTTTCATGCCCTGCTTCCAGTCCACTTACCGATATCTGAACAAGAGAACCTCATTGAAATTGCAGCAAGCGGTTCTGTGAAAATGTAATTTAATCAGAAGCCACTGACAGATTTCTGGATAGGGCTGCGCTCAGAGTTTCTTACCTTGGCAAATCGCGCTGTTAAGACACTGATGCCCTTTGCAACCACGTACCTATGTGAGAGTGGATTCTCGGCCCTCACTAGCATGAAAACTAAATACAGGCACAGACTGTGTGTGGGAAATGATTCAAGACTGAGACTCTCTCCAATACAACCCAATATTACAGAGTTATGAGCATCCTTTCAAGCACATCCTTCTCATTAACCTGTGGTGAGTTACTCACATTTTTTGATGAACAAATAAGGTTTTATATGTAAGATGTCTAAATAAAGAGCGAAATTATTGACTATTATTATTTGTGCCGTGGTCCTATAAGAGCTCTTTGTCACTTCCCACAAGCCGAGTTGTGACAAAAATTCAGACTCATTCTTATGTTTAATAAATGTATCGTATTGTATATGTGTGTATGGCAGGCTTACAATGATGGCAAAAAAACAACATTTGAGAGTGCGCTGACACTGTTGCGAGAGGGGGTACGCAGCTGGAGGTTGAATATTTGAAGGGGTGCGGGACTATAAAAAGTTTGGGAACCACTGCTCTAATTCCATTAAGAGAGACATTATTAGGTTATTTTTTCTAAAACACTCCAGACAGTTTCATTTGTTATGTGGGCTTCAAGGCTCCTGTGGCCTGGAAGCCGCCGGAAGGTTTTGTGTCTTTGGCTGGCTTTCTTTCTTTTCCTCTAGGATTCCTTTCTGTGGAAGCCTGTGTGCTTAGCTAACCTCACACTAATTAGCCTATAGTTGTTACAGTATGTAAGGATCAGACTTAGGTAAAAATCCAAAATGGATTAGTTTTCTTTTGAAATACTTTAGGTGCTCTTGATTTAGCTAAACGTAACACTGTTTCATGGGTTGGAGAATATATAATTTTTCAAACAACTGAAACAGTTTTTTTTCTGCAATCTAGAGCCATAATCGTTATGTCTACTGTAAGTCTATGTAAAAACAAAAAGTCTATATTTCTGCATAGGTTAACTAAGCATACCTCTTTACCTGTTCATTTGTAATTTTATGTCTAGGATATTACATCCAAATTACAATGCATTACATGGGATCATAACACACATCATCAATACAGGCACATATCATGGCATTATAATTAATACACAAATTATATTATCATAAAGTGACAGATTACATTTATAAATGACAGATATTTTAATGAATAATTCTGATAAAACGTGGGCTTAAAAATTAAGTTTAGTAATTAATTTAACATTTAAACAGGACAAATCCGAGGGGGCATATGGCCTTGACACCTCTGCTGCTTGATGCCTCTGCTGCGTTTGGATAATACTATTGTCACCAGGCAAGCTAAATCAGATGTACCTGAAGTATCAGTTAACTATGCTACTGTTTATGGCACTGGTGTATTCAAATGCCACTTATTAAGAACCCTTGTATGATCAGTTTTAGATTTTGTACTGGGAAGTTGGTTTTCTCAGCGTTATTTGGCGATCCTGTGGTTTGAAAATCTTTGAGCTCCCTCTATTCAATTTGTATCGCTGAAGCGTTACAGATTGTGTGATAGAAATGTAAAAGTCATTTGCGATTGAGCCGACATAGGCAGCGTTTACCGTGACTGGAATCTCTAATGCGGGAACATTGCCCATAAATTTCAATCACGCTGTAGCGCTGAATTTCCACAGCACAGATTAGAATAGAGCCCTTTAACTCAGTTTTGGTCTCTCTGTAAGGAACTCCACTAGGAAAGCATGCATGTGTTTAGCTAACCTCAAGCTAGCTTCTAGCTGTCAACATCTTAGCTAATAATCATTTTAGATATCATACTGGAACTTGTCCAAGTGTCTAGTATCATGCCTAATCTTTAATTTTTTTTTCATTAGTTTAAGCTACTGAAAAGTTATTCTCAATTTTTATTTGGCCCTGGCAGGGAACATGACCTTTGACTTCCTTAATTAAACTTTTGTTTTCAGTCAATTTATAATGATTGTTCATTCAGGATGTCAAAACACTGTAATCGTTTCAGATTTGTTACTGTTTGCTCAATAATATTGGATATCTAAAAGCACACTATTGGGTGATTGTGATTAAGCTTGCAAACCTCTCTCTGCAGACACACGAATGCAATAGCAAACAATCTCTCTTCTCAAAACGTAAATAAGACAATTATAAATCCATAGGTCAATTTTATCAGGCATAACAAAGAAAGAAATAGCTTTTTTCTAATCTGAAAACCTATTAAGTTAATGCATCATTGAAGTTCCTTTGCTAACCCCAAAAACAACTTGAAAGACTAATATTTTTTAAAGCCATCCTTTTATGATGAAATACAACTAATCTGCACACTTTGACTTAAAGGGAAGTGGCTTATGAAATCAGTGAAGATGTCATACGGGAAATGTGCCCAGCATCTCCTCCTGAACTGTCCTTCAGTTTATTGTGAATATCATAAACAAATGAACAAACTATTCAGTAAAGGTTTAGGAGCAGATATTAAAAATGTTTTAATCACATCTGTTTATAAAATGGTTTATAAACAGGTTATAAAACCTAATCAAATTGTCACGACTTCCGCCGAAGTCGGTCCCTCTCCTTGTTCGGGCGGTGTTCGGCAGTCGACGTCACCGACCTTCTAGCCATCACTGATCCATTTTTCATTTTCCATTGGATTTGTCTTGTCTTCCTTCATACCTGGTTCCAATCCCATCAATTACATGTTGTGTATTTAATCTGTTATGGCTAGGGGGCAGTATTTTCACGGCTGGATAAAAAACGTACCCGATTTAATCTGGTTACTACTCCTGCCCAGTAACTAGAATATGCATATAATTATTGGCTTTGGATAGAAAACACCCTAAAGTTTCTAAAACTGTTTGAATGGTGTCTGTGAGTATAACATAACTCATATGGCAGGCAAAAACCTGAGAAGATTTCATGCAGGAAGTGGCCTGTCTGACAAGGTGTCGTTCTTCTTGTCTCTGTTTATTGAAGAGTGAGGATCTTAGCTGTCCCGTGACACTTCCTACGGCTGCCATAGGCTCTCAGAAGGCGGCAAAACGCTGAATCGTGGCTTTGTAAGCTCTGGCTGAAACAAAGTAGCGCGTTTGGGTAGTGGCTGGTTACAGTACTGTGAGACTCAGGCTCGTGCCCGCGTCGACCGAAAGCTTTGTTTTCTTTCCTCTGTTTCACTAAATGGACATTCCCGGTCGGAATATTATCATTTTTTTACGAGAAAAATGGTATAAAAATTGATTTTAAACAGCGGTTGACATGCTTCGAAGTACGGTAATGGAATATTTAGATTTTTTTTGTCACGAAATGCGCCATGCGCGCCACCCTGATTTACCATTTCGGATAGTGTCTGGGACGCACGAACAAAACGCCGCTATTCGGATATAACGATGGATTATTTTGGACCAAACCAACATTTGTTATTGAAGTAGCAGTCCTGGGAGTGCATTCTGACGAAGACAACAAAAGGTAATCAAACTTTTATAATAGTAAATCTGATATTGGTGAGTGCTAAACTTGCCGGGTGTCTAAATAGCTAGCCCGTGATGGCTGGGCTATGTACTTAGAATATTGCAAAATGTGCTTTCACCAAAAAGCTATTTTAAAATCGGACATATCGAGTGCATAGAGGAGTTCTGTATCTATAATTCTTAAAATAATTGTTATGCTTTTTGTGATTTTTGAGGAATTTGTAATTCGCGCCACGCCTATCATTGGATATAGGAGCAGGTGTTCCGCTAGCGGAACGTCTAGATGTAAGAGGTTAAACACCCCTTACAGAATCTTCAGACCGTACTATGGAGTCAGCAGGGAACGGTACCCCGGCCATAGGAGTGGAGGAGCGGGTCCAGGAGCATGCAGCAATACTACACCATCTTGGCACCACCATGGACTGCGTTGTCCAGACAATGGACCGCTGGGAGAGACAGGGAGTTCTTCCAGTGCCTCCACCAGCACAGCCGGGTTCTCCCCTGAGCGCCCCTTTTCCGCCTGAATCCAGTGGGATTCATCTCTCCTTGCCCCAGGTGTATGACGGGAGGGCTGCGAACTGCCAGGGGTTCCTGTTACAATTAGACCTCTAACTGGCCACCGTCCACCCAGCTCCATCGGGTCGTGAGAGGGTGTCTGCCCTTGTCTCGTGCCTCACCGGGAAAGCCCTGGAGTGGGCCAACGCCGTGTGGAGAGAGGGAGATGCGGTGTTGGACCAGTTTGAGGAGTTCACCCGCCGTTTCCGGGCAGTCTTCGACCACCCGCCCGAGTGTAGAGCGGTGGGTGAGTGCCTCTACCATCGGAGGCAGGAGACGAGGAGCGTCCAGGAGTTCGCCCTGGAGTTTAGGACCCTGGCTGCCGGCGCGGGATGGAACAACAGGGCCCTGACTGACCATTACCGCTGCAGTCTGTGCAAGGACGTCCGCCGGGAGCTGGCCTGCAGAGACACCACCCTCACGTTCAACCAGCTGGTGGACCTGTCCTTCCGGCTGGACAACCTGCTGGCTACTCGCGGACGTCCAGATCAGGGTCTGGTGGTTCCATCCTCCCTCTCCGATACCCATGGAGCTGGGAGGGGCGGTGCACAGGGAGACCTGAGGGGGTTCCCAATCGTGCACCATCTGTGGCCGCAGAGGTCACACTGCCGGTCAGTGCCGGGTTGGTTCCTCTGGGATTTGAGGCAGCAGGCAGGGCGCTCTGGCGTCACCCCAGGTGAGCCAGCACCATTCTCACTCAGAGCCCTCTGTTGCACATATGTTTGTGTCTGTCACTTTTCCTGAGTTTTCCCCGCATTCCCAGCATAAGGAGCTCGTAGATTCAGGCGCGGCTGGGAATTCCATTGATAGAGCGTTAGCTCATAGTTTAGGGACCCCCATTGTTCCCGTGGATGTGCCCTTCCTCCTTCACGCCTTAGATAGTCGACCATTAGGGTCAGGGTTGATTAGGGAGGTTACCGCGCCTTAGGGCATGATGACGCAGGGGGGTCATACGGAGAGAATTAGTCGCTTCCTCATTGACTCTCCTGCGTTTCCCGTGGTGCTGGGCCTACCCTGGTTAGCTTGTCATAACCCCACTGTTTCTTGGCCACAGAGGGCTCTCACGGGGTGGTCGTGAGAGTGCTCAGATAGGTGTTTAGGGTTTTCCGTTGGTGCTACAACGGTGGAGAATCCAGACCAGGTCTCCACCATGCGCATTCCCCATGAATATGCCGACTTGGCTCTCGCCTTCTCCAAAAAGAAGGCGACTCAATTACCACCTCATCGATGGGGCGATTGTGCAATAGACCTCCTGGTAGACACTGCACTTCCCAGGATTCACGTGTATCCCCTCGTGTATCCTCTCTCACAGGTGGAGACGGAGGCTATGGAAACATATGTCTCCGAATCCCTGCGTCAGGGGTACATTCGATCATCCACTTCCCCCACCTCCTCGAGTTGCTTTTTTTGTGAAGAAGGAGGAGAGGGTTCTGTGCCCGTGTATTGACTATCCGGGTCTGAATCAGATCACTGTGAGGTATAGTTACCTGCTACCGCTCATAGCCACAGCAATAGAGTCAATGCACGGGGCGCACTTCTTCACTAAACTAGATCTCAGGAGCGCTTACAACCTGGTGCGTATCCGAGAGGGAGACGAGTGGAAGACGGCTTTGGGCACTATGAGTACCTCGTCATGCCGTACGGGTTGATGAATGCGCCATCAGTCTTCCAAGCCTTTGTAGACAAGATTTTCAGGGACCTGCACGGGCAGGGTGTAGTGGTGTATATTGATGACATTTTGATATACTCCGCTACAAGCGCTGAGCATGAGTCCCTGGTGCGTGGTCACCTGTTGGAGCATGACCTGTACGTTAAGGCTGAGAAATGCCTGTTCTTCCAACAGTCCGTCTCCTTCCTAGGGAATCGCATTTCCACTTCAGGGGTGGAGATGGAGAGTGACCACATTGCAGCTGTGCGTAATTGGCCGACTCCCACCACGGTAAAGGAGGTGCAGCGGTTCTTAGGGTTTGCCAACTACTACCGGAAGTTCATCCGGGGTTTTGGTCAGGTGGCGGCTCCCATTACCTCACTGCTGAAGGGGGGCCCGGTGCGCTTGCAGTGGTCAGCTGAGGCGGACAGGGCTTTTAGTCACCTGAGGGCTCTGTTTACCTCGAAACTATGATGTGGGGGACCGGAAGCTGTTGGCTGTCGTCAAGGCCTTGAAGGCGTGGAGACATTGGCTTGAGGGGGCTAAACACCCTTTTCTCATCTGGACTGACCACCGCAATCTGGAGTACATCCGGGCGGTGAGGAGACTGAACCCTCGCCTGGTAAGGTGGGCCATGTTTCTCACCCGTTTTGTATTTACCCTTTCCTACAGATCAGGCTCTTAGAACGTTAAGGTAGATGCATTGTCCTGGCTGTATGACACAGAGGAGCGGCCCATGGATCCCACTCCCATACTCCCGGCCTCTTGCCTGGTGGCACCGGTGGCTGGAAGCGGACATTGAGCAGGCGTTGCGTACAGAGCCCGCTCCCCTTCAGTGTCCGGCTAGGCGTCTGTACGTACCATCTGCTGTCCGCGATCGGCTAATCTATTGGGCCCATACGTCACCCTCCTCTGGTCATCCTGGTATCGGTCGGACGGTGCGCTATCTTAGTGAAAAGTAATGGTGGCCCACTTTAGCTAAGGACGTGAGGGTTTATGTTACCTCCTGCTCGGTGTGTGCCCAGTGCAAGGCACCTAGACACCTGCCCAGAGGTAAGTTACAACCCTTACCCGTTCTACAACGGCCATGGTCGCACCTGTCGGTGGATTTCCTGACACATCTTCCTCCTTCACAGGTTAACCTCTATGGGCTAGGCGGGACGAATTCGTCCCACCTACGTAACAGCCACTTGAAGCCTGTGGCGCGATTTTCAAAACCTTAAAAATCCTATTACTTCAATTTCTCAAACATATGACTATTTTACAGCTATTTAAAGACAAGACTCTCGTTAATCTAACCACACTGTCCGATTTCAAAAAGGCTTTACAACAAAAGCAAAACAGATTATGTCAGCAGAGTACCAAGCCAGAAATAATCAGACACCCATTTTTCAAGCTAGCATATAATGTCACAAAAACCCAGAAGACAGCTAAATGCAGTACTAACCTTTGATGATCTTCATCAGATGACAACCCTAGGACATTATGTTATACAATACATGCATGTTTTGTTCAATCAAGTTCATATTTATATCAAAAACCAGCTTTTTACATTAGCATGTGACGTTCAGAACTAGCATACCCCCCGCAAACTTCCGGAGGAATTCGCTAACATTTTACTAAATTACTCACGATAAACGTTCACAAAAAGCATAACAATTATTTTAAGAATTATAGATACAGACCTCCTCTATGCACTCGATATGTCCGATTTTAAAATTGCTTTTTGGTGAAAGCACATTTTGCAATATTCTAAGTACATAGCCCAGGCATCACGGGCTAGCTATTTAGACACCCGGCAAGTTTAGCACTCACCATAATCATATTTACTATTATAAAAGTTTGATTACCTTTTGTTGTCTTCGTCAGAATGCACTCCCAGGACTGCTACTTCAATAACAAATGTTGGTTTGGTCCAAAATAATCCATCGTTATATCCGAATAGCGGCGTTTTGTTCGTGCGTCCCAGACACTATCTGAAATGGTAAATCAGGGTCGCGCGCATGGCGCAATTCGTGACAAAAAAAATCTAAATATTCCATTACCGTACTTCGAAGCATGTCAACCGCTGTTTAAAATCCATTTTTATGCCATTTTTCTCGTAAAAAAGCGATAATATTCCGGCCGGGAATGTCCATTTAGCTAAACTGAGGAAAGTAAACAAAGCTTTCGGTCGACGCGGGCACGAGCCTGAGTCTCACAGTACTGTAACCAGCCACTACCCAAACGCGCTACTTTTTTTTAGCCAGAGCCTGCAAAGCCACGATTCCGCTTTTTGCCGCCTTCTGAGACCCTATGGCAGCCGTAGGAAGTGTCACGGGACAGCTAAGATCCTCACTCTTCAATAAACAGAGACAAGAAGAACGACACCTTGTCAGACAGGCCACTTCCTGCCTGAAACCTTGTCAGGTTTTTGCCTGCCAAATGAGTTCTGTTATACTCACAGACACCATTCAAACAGTTTTAGAAACTGTAGGGTGTTTTCTATCCATATGTAATAAGTATATGCATATTCTAGTTACTGGGTAGGAGTGGTAACCAGATTAAATCGGGTACGTTTTTTATCCAGCCGTGCCAATACTGCCCCCTAGCCCTAACAGGTTAACACCATGATCCTGGTCGTTGTGGATCGTTTTTCTAAGTCCTGTCGTCTCCTACCTTTGCCCGGTCTCCCGACGGCCCTACAGACTGCGGAGGCTCTATTTACACACGTCTTCCGGCACTACGGGGTGCCTGAGGATATAGTGTTTGATCGGGTCCCCAGTTCACGTCGAGGGTCTGGAGTGCGTTCATGGAACCTCTGGGGGTCTCGGTCAGCCTTACCTCCGGTTTTCACCCCGAGAGTAACGGGCAGGTGGAGTTAACCAGGATGTTGGTAGGTTTCTGATGTCTTACTGCCAGGACCGGCCGGGGGAGTGGGCGGCCTTTTTCGGGCGGTGTTCGGCGGTCGACGTCACTGCCCTTCTAGCCATCACTGATCCATTTTTCATTTTCCATTGGTTTTGTCTTGTCTTCCTTCACACCTGGTTCCAATCCCATCAGTTACATGTTGTGTATTTAACCCTCTGTTTCCCCTCATGTCCTTGTCGGAGATTGTTTTTGTAAGTGTTGGTGTACGTCTATACTGGTGTGCGTCGGGTTATGTTACCCATTGATATTTATTATGATGTTTTCCGGTGTTTTTTTGTTGTAATGAACTGCACCGTAGGAAACACAGTTATTTCTCTCCTGCGTCTGACTTCTCTGCCACCAGTTAAACACCCCTTACACAAATAACATCTTACAAAAATATCCTGTGTATCCATCACGTGAGGGTTGGTTTCCTTTTCCTCCAGCCCCATGTTGTTGTTGTTGTTGTTATTCTGGTTGTCCATTGTTAGGTGAGCACTCAGGTCATGGATCCCTATCCTGGTCAGTGATGGGAACATCAGGATATATCTTTTTTTATCTCTTCCCAGCACCGCGTCAATCTCGACCCCATGGAGAACTACGCTAGCCCCGGTCACACACTCTATCTAGCAGGCAACTGGCCAGTCAGAGCTGACTTCCCAGAAGGCCGCTGTGCTTCTCTGATACTGATGCAAATTGGTAAACAAGACTTTTAAATAACTGTCACCCTGCCAAGACACATCTCAACTGTGATGTTGTTGTTTTAACACACGTTGGTTTCTAATGTTACTTTCGGTCACCAAATCTTCTCCAGCTCCCCTCCAAGCGAGGCTCTATATTTTTGGGAAGACAGAGGCAGTGTTTTTGTATTTTGTTTTCCTCATGCAGTGCAAATACAAATGTCAAGTCCACTGTCATGGTTGTTTATCAAAAAATAAATTGTTTATCTTTCTATCTGGGCCCTCCTACGGTTTTCCAGGATGTGCTCTGAGCAAAGGGAGGAGAGTAAAGAAAGAAAAGTGGTAAAGAGAGAGTGAGAGGGGAGAGAGAGGAAGAGAGATCACTAACTGGGACACCTACCTCCATTCAATCAAATACCAGGAAATTTGCCTTTCTCCATGTGATTTAGGAGAATAAAGTACAGTACTTAGCCAGAGGGGGTTATCAGACGTGAGTTGTCTCTCCTGGACTTCTCCCAGGGCTTTGAAGCAGCAGCAGCAGGGCTGAAGGCAGACACCACAGGCCTGGGGCTGGATCACTAAGAGATGGGCAAGCCTGGGTGGATCACATAATGCCAAGGTTACTACACGACTATACAACTAGTGGCACAGAGCTTGACAGTGATATGAGTGGTTCTTTCTCTCAGGGAGGCATCAGATGGGAACGTTTTGGTTTTTATTCTTGTTGAGTGTCTCCACTGAGTCCTGGCAAGCCTTTGGGTTGTAGCTATTACATGGACGCAATGCAGTTAATGAAGTCTAATCACCTCTATACACATATTTCTCTGGTTCCTCTGATTGTCTTCCACAATTCAGAGTATCGACAGAGGGGGAAATTGTAGTGGAAGAATGAGAGAAAGTGATACTTGTGACTGGTGACTTGCAGGAGCCGAGGCCCAGCGTGATGACTAAATCACGATTTATGACATTGTTTGAGTGGCTGAGCATCTATGGGGTCAAGTACACCACAGGGGTCAAACACACCTTATGTGTGGCTTTCTCCAGGAAGGGACGTTCCCACAGAACCCTGGGAGCACGGACCCTGTTGGAGGTCTGAAGATGGATGAAAACGTGAATGACAAAATTAATGTCCTGTGAATTAAATTGTCGTGCTTGGATTGTTTCAATAGTTCATAAAGAGGTACGCATTTTGATATATTGTATTGTACTTTAAGTGCTATGGATTTATTGTTACAGGGAAAGTGTGTTATTTTGTTCGTCTGACGATGGATAGTTTAAAGAGCAACACAGGGGTGTGCTCTATCACTTACATTTTGTTGATTAGATTCTAATCTGGGTGTGTTGTTCCTGTCTATTGTTTTTACTAGCAAAGGGCAAAGAAATGTTCATTCAGGTTGGGTGTGAGTTTCTGATTGAATTTGGTTAAAAAGACAGTGAATTTGTTCAAAGTTTAAAAACTTGTTAGCAAGCTCCTGTGTGTATTCACACACACAGTTTTTCTCTTACACAGTGACCAGACCACACGCGCATGTTGATTTTGTCCACCCACACCAGACGTGATCAGGACACGCAGGCTGAAAAATCAAAATGAACTCTGAACCAACTATTTGGGAACAGGTCAAAAAAGAATTAAACATTTATGGCAATTTAGATAGCTAGCTTGCTGTTGCTAGCTAATTTGTCCTGGGATATAAACATTGGGTTGTTATTTTACCTGAAATGCACAAGGTCCTCCGACAATTAAATCACAGATAAAAGGGTAAACAGAGTTTATATGGCGGTTGGCAACCAACTTTAAGGTGCATTACCACCAACAACTGGACTGGAGTGTGGACCTCAGTTCATCTTTCAATCACCCGCGTGGGTATATGCTCCTAAAAACCAATGAGGAGATGGGAGAGGAGGGATTTGCAGTGCATCAAGCGTCACAAATAGAACCAAGTTCTATTTTAGCACCTGGCTACGCAGACGCTCGTTGACGTGCACGAGCAGTGTGGGTGCAATGATTGAATAACATGTACGTGTATATTTATTTTGTGGTCAGCATGTTAGAGATTATTCTGAACTGAAGACATGTGTTACCACGTTAAGTCTTAGCCTATTGGTGATAGTCATTTACTCTGAATGTAATGTAATGTATCATGACTATTAATTATTTAGTGACTAATACATTTGAATGCGGAGCTGATTGGTAGTTGTTATACACACTATACACATAGCATATGCTTGGGTACTACCTTGACATCCCTGATCTGCTTGCCTCAATAAATGAATGCTAGAACATTGGATTTTTTTATCTAGTCTCTTAACAATTGCATAACAGTGCAAGTTAGACACGTTCATTATAGTCATACTAAGTAGCGACACAAAGCTCGCTATTCACGATGCCTTGCTCCCAGACGGACTAAACAAGTTTTTTGCTCGCTTTGAGAACAATACAGTGCCACTAACATGGCCCGCTACCAAAACCTGCGGGCTCTCCTTCACTGCATCCAACGTGAGTAAAACATTTAAACGTGTTAACCCTCGCAAGGCTGTAGGCCCAGACGGCATCCCGGCCGCGTCCTCAGAGCATGCGCAGACCAGCTGGCTGGTGTGTTTACAGACCTATTCAATCAAACCTTATCCCAGTCTGCTGTCCCCACATGCTTTAAGTGGGCCACCATGGTTCCTGTTCCCAAGAAAGCTAAGGTAACTGAGCTAAATGACTACCGCCCTGTAGCACTCACTTCCATCATCATGAAGTGCTTTGAGAGACTCGTCAAGGACCATATCACCTCCACCCTACCTGACACCCTAGACCCACTCCAATTTGCTTACCGGCCCAATAGGTCCACAGATGACGCAATCGCCATCACACTGCACACTGCCCTAACCCATCTGGACAAGAGAAATACCTATGTAAGAATGCTGTTCATCGATTACAGCTCAGCATTTAACACCATAGTACCCTCCAAACTCGTCATTAAGCTCCTGGGTCTCGACCCCGCCCTGTGCAACTGGGTCCTGGACTTCCTGACGGGTCGCCCCCAGGTGGTGAGGGTAGGTAACAACATCTCCACCCCGCTGATCCTCAACACTGGGTCCCCACAAGGGTGCGTTCTCAGCCCTCTTCTGTACTCCCTGTTCACCCATGACTGCGTGGCCATGCACGCATCCAACTGAATCATCAAGTTTGCAGACGACACTACAGTGGTAGGTTTGATTACCAACAATTACGAGACGGCCTACAGGGAGGAGGTGAGGGCCCTCGGAGTGTGGTGTCAGGAAAATAACCTCGCACTCAATGTCAACAAAACAAAAGAGATGGACTTCAGGAAACAGCAGAGAGAGCAGCCCCCTATCTACATTGATGGGACAGTAGTGGAGAGGGTGGAGAGTTTTAAGTTCCTCGGCGTACACATCACGGACAAACTGAAATGGTCCACCCACACAGACAGCGTGGTGAAGAAGGTGCAGCAGCGCCTCTTCAACCTCAGGAGGCTGAAGACATTCGGCTTGTCACCAAAAACACTCACAAACCTTTACAGATGCACAATCGAGAGCATCCTGTCGGGCTGTATCACCGCCTGGTACGGCAGCTGCTCCGCCCATAGCCGGAAGGCTCTCCAGAGGGTGGTGAGGTCTGCACAACGCATCACTGGGTGCAAACTAACTGCCCTCCAGGACACCTACACCACCCGATGTCACAGGAAGGCCAAAAAGATCATCAAGGACAGCAACCACCCGAGCCACTGGTTCACCCCGCTAACATCCAGAAGGCGAGGTCAGTACAGGTGCATCAAAGCTGGAACCGAGAGACTGAAAAACAGCTTCTATCTCAAGGCCATCAGACTGTTAAACAGCCATCACTAACATTGAGTGGCTGCTGCGAACATACTGACTCAACTCAAGCCACTTTAATAATGGGAAAATTGATGTAATCAATTTATCACTTGCCACTTTATATTATTTATAACCTACATTATTCATCTCATATGTATATGTACTGTACGCCATACCATCTACTGCATCTTGCCATCTTGATGTAATTAGATGTATCACTAGCCACTTTAAACAATGCCACTTTATATAACGTTTTCATAACCTACATTACTCATCTCATATGTATATACTGTACTCCATACCATCTATTACATCTTGCCTATGCCGTTCGGCCATCACTCATTTATATATTTTTATGTACATATTCGTATTCATTCCTTTACACTTGTGTGTACAAGATAGTTGTTGTGGAATTGGTAGATTACTTGTTAGATATTACTGCATGGTCGGAACTAGAAGCACAAGCATTTCGCTACACTTGCATTAACACCTGCTAACCATGTGTATGTGACAAATACATTTGATTCGATTTTGATTTAGATCCTCTAGACACATACAGGGCCCTTTGTATTTATTCACATAATGATGGAGTCAGATTGATGAATGTAGTTTATTATATTAAATGTAATTTCTACATAATGGTTGGATAATTTCCATCCAACTACATAATGGTGACTGACCCCTCATCCTCAATTGATAGGGATTTCCACCAATCTACACTTTGGATGTACACTTGGGGTCATTATCCTGTTGGAATGTTGTTTGCACTCAGAAGCAGGTTCTCATTGAGGATTTGCCATTCATTGTTCCCTCTTCCTTACCAGTCTCCCAGTCCCTGCCGCTGAAAAACATCCCCATAGAATGATGCTGCCACCACCATGCTTAAAGGTAGGGATGGTGATTCTTCCGATGGCATTGAGGAGTACACCACATCAGTCACTGGCTTCATCACTAAGTGCATCAATGACGTCGTCTGCACAGTGACTGTGCATACATACCCCAACCAGAAGCAATGGATTACAGGCAAAATCCTCACTGAGCTAAAGGGTAGAGCTGCCACTTTCAATCCCGCTATGCCCTCTGACGAACCATCAAACCGGCAAAGCGTCAATACAGGACTAAGATCAAATCGTACTACACCGGCTTGTCGGATGTGCCAGGGCTTGCAAACTATTCCAAACTACAAAGGGAAGCACAGCCGTTAAGCTGCCCAGTGACACGAGCCTACCAGACGAGCTAAATTACTTCTATGCTCACTTCGAGGCATGTAACACTGAAACATGCATGAAAGCATCAGCTGCTCCGGAAGACTGTGGGATCACGCTCTCCGTAGCGAATGTGAGTAAGACCTGTAACATTCACAAGGCCATGTACTCCAAGCATGCGCTGACCAACTGGCAAGTGTCTTCACTGACATTTTCAATCTCTCCCTGTCTGAGTGTGTAATACCAACATGTTTCAAGCAGAACACCATAGCCCCTGTGCCCAATAACACTAATGTAACCTGCCTAAATGACTACAGACCCGTAGCACTCACATCTGTAGCCATGAAGTGGTTTGAAAGGCTGGTCATGGCCCACATCAACACCATTATCCCAGAAACCCTAGACCCACTCTAATTTGCATACCGCCCCAACAGATCCACAGATGATGTAATCTCTATTGCACTCCATACTGCCCTTTCCCTGGACAAAAGGAACACCTACAGTGTCTTGAGAAAGTATTCACCCCTTGGCATTTTTCCTATTTTGTTTTCTTACAACCTGGAATTAAAATGGAATTCAGGGGGGGGGGGGGGGGGGGGGGGGGTTGTATAATTTGATTTAAACAACATGCCTACCACATTTGTGAAACAAAGAAGAAATAAGACAAGAAAACAGAAAAATTGAGTGTGCATAACTATTCACCCCCCCAAAGTCAATACATTGTAGAACCAACTTTTGCAACAATTACAGCTGCAAGTCTCTTGGGGTATGTCTCTATAAGCTTGGCACATCTAGCCACTAGGATTTTTTCCCATTCTTCAAGGCAAAACTGCTCCAGCTCCTTCAAGTAGGATGGGTTCCGCTGATGTACAGCAATCTTTAAGTCATACCACAGATTCTCAATTGGATTGAGGTCTGGGCTTTGACTAGGCTATTCCAAGACATTTAAATGTTTTCCCTTAAACCAGTCGAGTGTTGCTTTAGTAGTATGCTTAGGGTCATTGTCCTGCTGGAAGGTCAAGCTCCGTCCCAGTCTCAAATCTATGGAAGACTGAAACAGGTCTCCCTCAAGAATTTCCCTGTATATAGCACCATCATCATTCCTTCAATTCTGACCAGTTTCCCAGTCCCTGCCGATGAAAAACATCCCCACAGCATGATGCTGCCACCACCATGCTTCACTGTGGGGATGGTGTTTCGGGGTGATGAAAGGTGCTGGGTTTGAGTACCTTCTTTCATATGTTTGGGGAGTCTCCCACTTGCCTTTTGGCGAACACCAAATGTGTTTCCTTGTTTTTTTATTTAGGCAATGGCTTGTTTCTGGCCAGTCTTCCGTAAAGCCCAGCTCTGTGGAGTTTACGGCTTAAAGTGGTCCTATGGACAGATACTCAAATCTCCGCTGTGGAATTTTGCAGCTCCTTCAGGTTTATCTTTGGTCTCTTTGTTGCCTCTCTGATTAATGCCCTCTTTGCCTGGTCCGTGAGTTTTGGTGGGAGGCCCTCTCTTGGCAGGTTTGTTGTGGTGCCATATTCTTTCCATTTTTTAATAACGGATTTAATGGTGCTCCGTGGGATGTTGAAGTTAAACATTTTTTTTTTACCCCAACCCTGACCAGTACTCCTCCACAACTTTGTCCCTGACCTGTTTGGAGAGCTCCTTGGTCTTCATGGTGCCACTTGCTTGGTGGTGCCTTTTGCTTAGTGGTGTTACAGACTCTGGGGCCTTTCAGGTGTATATATAATGAGATCATGTGACAGATCATGTGACACTTAGATTGCACACAGGTGGACTTTATTTAACTAATTATGTGACTTCTGAAGGTAATTGGCTGTATCAGATCTTCATAGCCAAGGGGGTGAATACATATGCATGCACCACTTTTCTGTTAAAAAAGATTTTGAAACAAGATTTTTTTTTTCATTTCCCTTCACCAATTTGGAATATTTGATGTATGTCCATTACATGTAATCCAAATAAAAATCTATTTAAATTACAGGTTGTAATGCAACAAAATAGGAAAAATGCCAAGGGGGATGAAAACTTTTGCAAGGCACTGTATGTGAGAATGCTATTCACTGACTACCGATCAGCGTTCAACATCATAGTGGCCTCAAAGCTCATCACTAAGCTAAGGACCCTGGGACTAAAGACCTCCCTTTACAACTGGATCCTGGACTTCCTGATGGGCCGCCCCCAGGTGGTAAGGGTAGGTAACAACACATCCGCCACGCTGATCCTCAACACCGGGGCCCCTCAGGGGTGCATGCTCAGTCCCCTCCTGTACTCCCTGTTCACTCATGACTGCATGGCCAGGCACAACTCCAACACCATCATTAAGTTTGCTGATGACACAACAGTGGGTTGGCCTGATCACCGACAACGATGAGGATGAGACAGTCTATAGGGAGAAGGTCAGAGACCTGGTCATGTGGTGCCAGGACAACAACCTCTCCCTCAATGTGATCAAGACAAAGGAGGAGGATTGTGGACTACAGGAAAAGGAGGACTGAGCACACCCCCATTCTCATTGATGGGGCTGTAGTGGAGCAGGTTGAGAGCTTCAAGTTCCTTGGTGTCCACATCACCAACAAACTATCATGGTCCAAGACCACCAAGACAGTCGTGAAGAGGGCATGACAAAACCTATTCTCCCACAGGAGACTGAAAAGATTTGGCATGGGTCCTCAAATCCTCAAAAAGTTATACAGCTGCACCAGAGAGCATCCTGAATGGTTGCATCACTGCCTGGTATGGCAACTGCTCGGCCTCCAACTGTAAGGCACTTCAGAGGGTAGTACATACGGCCCAGTACATCACTGGGGCCAAGCTTCCTGCCATCCAGGACCGCTATACCAGGTGGTGTCAGAGGAATGCCTAAAAATTGTCTTAGACTGTCCTCTCTGCTACCGCACGGCAAGCGGTACCGGAGTGCCAAGTCTGGGTCCAAAAGGCTTCTCAACAACTTCTACCTCCAAGCCATAAGACTACCCAGACTATTTGCATTGCCCCCTCCCCCCCGTTTACACTGCTGCTATTCTCTGTTTATTATCTATGCATAGTCACTTTAACTCTACCTACATGTACAGTCATGGCCAAAAGTTTTGAGAATGACACAAATATTAATTTTCACAAAGTCTGCTGCCTCAGTTTGTATGATGGCAATTTGCATATACTCCAGAATGTTATGAAGAGTGAGCAGATGAATTGCAATTAATTGCAAAGTCCATCTTTGCCATGCAAATGAACTGAATCCATTTACACTGCATTTCAGCCCTGCCACAAAAGGACCAGCTGACATCATGTCAGTGATTCTCTCGTTAAAACAGGTGTGAGTGTTGACGAGGACAAGGCTGGAGATCACTCTGTCATGCTGACTGAGTTCGAATAACAGACTGGAAGCTTCAAAAGGAGGGTGGTGCTTGGAATCATTGTTCTTCCTCTGTCAACCATGGTTACCTGCAAGGAAACACATGCCGTCATCATTGCTTTGCACAAAAAGGGCTTCACAGGCAAGGATATTGCTGCCTGTAAGATTGCACCTAAATCAACCATTTATCGGATCATCAAGAACTTAAAGGAGAGCGGTTCAATTGTTGTAAAGAAGGCTTCAGGGCGCGCCAGGACCGTCTCCTAAAGTTGATTCAGCTGCGGGATCGGGGCACCACCAGTACAGAGCTTGCTAAGGAATGGCAGCAGGTAGGTGTGAGTGCATCTGCACGCACAGTGAGGCGAAGACTTTTAGAGGATGGCCTGGTGTCAAGAAGGGCAGCAAAGAAGGCCACTTCTCTCCAGGAAAAGCATCAGGGACAAACTGATATTCTGCAAAAGGTACAGGGATTGGACTGCTGAGGACTGGGGTAAAGTCATTTTCTCTGATAAATCCCCTTTCCGATTGTTTGGGGCATCCGGAAAAAGTTTGTCCGGAGAAGACAAGGTGAGCGCTACCATCAGTCCTGTGTCATGCCAACAGTAAAGCATCCTGAGACCATTCATGTGTGGGGTTGCTTCTCAGCCAAGGGAGTGGGCTCACTCATCATTTTGCCTAAGAACATAGCCATGAATAAAGAATTGTACCAACACATCCTCCAAGAGCCACTTCTCCAAACCATCCAGGAACAGTTTGGTGACGAACAATGTATTTTCCAGCATGATGGAGCACCTTGCCATAAGGCAAAAGTGATACCTAAGTGGTTCGGGGAACAAAACATCGATATTTAGGGTCCATGGCCAGGAAACTCCCCAGACATTAATCCCATTGAGAACTTGTGGTCAATCCTCAAGAGGTGGGTGGACAAACAAAAACCCACAAATTCTGACAACCTCCAAGCATTGATTATGCAAGAATGGGCTGCCATCAGTCAGGATGTGGCCCAGAAGTTAATTGACAGCATGCCAGGGCGGATTGCAGAGGTCTTGAAAAAGAAGGGTCAACACTGCAAATATTGACTCTTTGCATCAACTTCATGGAATTGTCAATAAAAGCCTTTGACACTTTTGAAATGCTTGTAATTATACTTCAGTATTCCATGGTAACATCTGACAAAAATATCTAAAGACACTGATACAGCAAACTCTGTGGAAATTAATATTTGTGTCATTCTCAAAACTTTTGGCCACGACTGTACATATTGCCTCAATTACCTCGACTAACGGTGCCCCCGCACATTGACTCTGTACTGGTACGCCTGTATATAGCCTCGCTATTGTTATTTTAATGCTGCTCTTTAATGATTTGTTAATTTTATTTATTGTTTTTTTACTTATCTGTTTTTTACTTAACACATATTTTTCTTAAAACTACATTGTTGGTTAAGTGCTTGTAAGTAAGCGTTTCACTGTTGTATTCGGCGCATGTGACGAATAACATTTGATTTGATTTGATTTGAGATGGTTGATGAGCTGTGCCTAGTTTTCTCCAGACATAGCACTTTGCATTCAGGCAAAAGAGTTTCATTTTTGTCTCATCACATCACAGAATTGTTTGCCTTATGGTCTCAGAGTCTTTCGTGTGCCTTTTTGCAAACTCCAGGCATGCTGTCTTGTGCCTTTTTCTCAGGAATTGCATTCATCTGGCCACTATCTTATAAAGCCCAGATTGGTGAAGTGCTGTGAAGGCTGTTGTCCTTCTGGCTAGTTCTCAAATTTCAGCCAAGGAACTCCGTAGTTTTGTCAGAGTGGTCATTGGGTTCTTGATCACCTCCCCGACCAAGGTCCTTTTTGCCCGGTTGCTGAGTTTGGTCGAATGGCCAGTTCTAGGCAGAGTCTGGGTAGTTCCATATTTTTTCCATTTCGCAATAATGGAGACCACTGTGCTCTTAGAAACTTTCAACACTCTATAAATGTTCATACCCTTCCCCAGATATACACTGTACAAAACATTAAGGACACCTTCCTAATATTGAGTTCCAAACCCCATCTTGCCATCAGAACATCCTCAATCCGTTGGGACATGGACTCTACATGGTGTCGAAAGCGTTCCACAGGGATGCTGGCCCATGTTGACTCCAATGCTTCACACAGTTGTGTCAAGTAAGCTGGATGTCCTTTGGGTGGTGGACCATCTTGATACACACTGGAAACTCTTGAGCGTGAAAAACTCAGCAGTGTTGCAGATCTTGACACAAACCAGTGTGCCTGGCACCTACTACCATAGCCCTTCAAAGGAACTTAAATATTTTGCCTTGCCCATTCATCCTCTAAATGGCACATGTCTCAATTGTCTCAAGGCTTAAAAATCCCTAATTAACCTGTCTCCTCCCCTTCATCTACACTGATTGAAGTGGATTTAACAAGTGACATCAATAAGGGATCATAGCTTTCACCTGGTCAGTATATGTCATGGAAAGAGCAGGTGTCGTTAATGTTTTGTACACTCAGTGTATGCCTCATCAAAATTTTCATCACAAATCTCGGAGATCTACAGACAGTTCCTTGGTATAGCTGGTTGAGAGAATGCCAAGAGTGTGCAAATCTGTCATCAAGGCAAAGGGTGGCTACTTTGAAGAATATAAAATATATTTTGATATGTTTAACACTTTTTTGGTTACTACATGATTCCATATGTGTTATTCCATAGTTTTGATGTCTTCACTATTATTTTACAATGTAGAAAATAGTAAAAATAAAGAAAAACCATTGAATGAGTAGGTGTGTCCAAACTTTTGACTGGTACTGTATAACATTTTTTTTTGATAAAATATATACCTTTAGTCCATAGAAACACATTGAATAATACATTCATAAATGACAAAATAATGTCAAAAAATAAATCATAAGGAGATATAAGAAAGCTCAAGAAATATTTGTAATAAAATTCACACATATTTAAACCCGTATATTTATTGGCACAAACTACCTCCATACTTCCATTTGTCTGAATGGAAGTGACACTTGCTCAAACAGTTTGGACGCTACAGACAGAAGTTGGCACATCAGCGTTACCGACTTCAGACGAGTGGGAGTTTGTAGACCAACCCGTTTGAACGCTACAGACATTTTCTAAGAAGACCGATTTTCAAGATGTTTTATGGTCTGACAAACAACGCTGTAGCTCGGCCACCTTCCACCGCAGATGCGGAAGGCCAACATAGGCGGATGCGGTGGATTGAGACGCAAAAAAACAATCCCTAGTTTAAACTGACAGATTTTGATAGGGATTTTTTTATTATGTTACTTAGATTGACGTTCGACTCATCAGGATTAATTCAGTACAGCCTCCCCTGTCAATGCAATTTTTTTAAGCCATTCTAATCTAAATTTGTGCCGACTGTTCAACAGTGTCAAGTAATTCTTCAGTGTGTTCCCAGAAATCTGAACCCATTAAGCAAAATTACATTTAAAAGTTGTCTTTACCAGACGTTGAAGTCAGGTTAATTTTTTAATCTGAAAGAATGTTGGAAATACTTTCTTTACTTTTGTTTTACTGTGCAGTAATGTACTGCATTCTGCGGTGTTCTGCTACAGTGGTTCTCAAACCTGTCCTCAGGGACCCCCAGACTTTTTACAATTTTGCTGTAGCTCTTTAAGAGTTTGAGAATTAGTTGACAAGTTCAATCAGGTGTGCTAGCTCTGGAATAGATAAATTACATGGAACGGGCTCGGGACCCGATGGAGAGGTTTGAGAACCACCACTCTATTGTGCTGTGCTGTGCTGTGCTGTGCTGTGCTGTGCTGTGCTGTGCTGTGCTGTCCAAACTTGTGAAACATAGATGTCTATGATTGGTACAGTTTTGGTCCAGTCCGGACCAATTCTGAACCAATCTTTTGGGCCAAATCAAGGTCAGTCCGGTTCGGACCAAATCTGAAGCAATTATAGATGTCTATGTTTGGACCAAATATAGGCCAGTCCAGACCGGACCAAATCTAAAATAATCATAGACGTCTATGATTGGTTACGTTTTGGTCAGGAGACCAAATTTCAACGCCCGTGGACGAGATTCCCTAAAAACACGCCATTTCAAAACAGCTAATACTTTTTCGTAGCAGGTTAGAACTTACACAGCAGGTTAGGATAATTAATGCAGCTGGTTAGGATAATTAACATAGCAGGTTAGGAGAATTAGGGTAAGGTTAGGAAAAGGTTAGGGTTAGCGAAAATCCTCTCCTAACCTGCTACGAAAAGTAACTTGTATCGAAGTGGTCTGTTTTTAGCTAAATCAAGGCCAGTCCGGAGACGACCAAAAAAATACAAAAAAAGATATTGGTGTAGGTCTACTTAGTGGGAAGTAGACATCAACAAGTAAAAAACTAGAGGGGGTCTGGGGGGGACTCCCCTGGATGTTTTATTTTATTTATTTCCAGATGCTCATTCAGCCAACTTATTCAGTACTTTTAGAGTCACTTACAGGAACTGGTTATGTGCTTAATGTAAAGCAGCTGTTAATATTCACCCCCCTCCCCTCTTAAAATGGAGAATCTATATGTTTTGCATTAATGAAAATAGCCATGTCGATTTAGTAATAGCCAGGGCATAGTTTCCTAATAGTGATGGAACTTAAGCTTATGAGTGTTTTAACGATGCTTCTATAACGGCCGAAGAACTCACATACATTTCCCAAAACACCACGTAGGGAGAACATTCAAGAAGTGCATCGTTGGAGCATGTGGCGATACTGTTGGATCGAAAGAAAGGCAGCGCTGCTCGCAGATCAGCGTTCTGCATTCAAATCTTACCTTAACATTAGATACTGATGATGGATCAGCTCCTAGAATGAAAGGTCACCTATGGATGCAATATTGAGGCGGCTTATTATAAATGCTTAGGCTATGCACTAAATCTAATATTTGACACAATATTGTGCACATGCTGTTAGGCCTACACATCATGAAATTGAGGCAAAAATTACAGACAGTAGCCTACAATTAGCAAAATAGAAGTTAGCTGCTCTACGAGTGGTCTGAGACAGTCTGTAAATAACTAGTGTTTTTAAGTGCAACATTAGTAACGATGGTTTTGGGAAAACACTATAAGATTTAACGATGCACCTACAAAGGTTCTAACGAAGAACTTAGCCTTAAGATGCTTTTGGAAACCTGGCCCTGGACAATAAATTATGTGAGATAAAACAATTTTGTATGATCACCTTCCGGTGTAAAAACCATGGAAATGAAAAACAAAAAACTATGTTTTAAGTGAGAAGTAGTCATTGGCCTGAAGCCGAAAAATAAAGCAAATTCACATGAGCACCACAACGCCTACTCCACCCATGCTCTACAAAGGTTTTTCAGATTTTACCTAATACAGTAACTATGTTGGTATATTGTACTTCAAACAATGTGTATGCCGGTTGCTTAGGATTCAAACCTTCTCAAACAGCCTAATTCATAACCTTCAGCAGAATAATGGACTTTACAGTGTCCTACTATTAAAATTATGTTTATTTACAGTACTAGTCAAACGTTTGGACACACCTACTCATTCAAGGATTGTTCTTTATTTGTACTATTTTCTACATTGTAGAATAATAGTGGAGACATCAAAACTATGAAATAACACATATGGAATCATGTAGTAACCAAAAAAGTGTTAAACAAATCAAAATATATTTTATATTTGAGATTCTTCAAAGTAGCCACCCTTTGCCTCGATGACAACTTTGCACACTCTTGGCATTCTCCCAACCAGCTTCATGAGGTAATCACCTGGAATGCATTTCAAATAACAGGTGTGCCTTGTTAAAAGTTAAATAATGGAATTTCTTTCCTTCTTAATGCGTTTGAGCCAATCAGTTGTGTTGTGACAAGGTAGGGGTGGTATACAGAAGATAGCCATATTTGGTAAAAGACCAAGTCCATATTGTGGCAAGAACAACTCAAATAAGCAAAGAGAAACAACAGTCCATCATTACTTTAACTACGGGATTGGTGACCCCCCTCAGGACGGTTGTGCTAATGTGCGCAAATGTGATTAGCATGAGGTTGTAAGTAACAACAACATTTCCCAGGACATAGACATAGCTGATATGGGCAGAAAGCTTAAATTCTTGTTAATCTAACTGCACTGTCCAATTTACAGTAGCTATTACAGTGAAATAATACCATGCTATTGTTTGAGGAGAGTGCATAGTTATGAACTTGAAAAGCTATCAATAAAGCAATTAGGCACATTTGGGCATTCTTGATACAACATTGTGAACAGAAATGCAATGGTTCATTGGATCAGTCTAAAACTGCACATACACTGCTGCCATCTAGTGGCCAAAATCTAAATTCAGCCTAAACTGGAAAAATACAATGTGGCCTTTCTCTTGCAGCTCAAAGATGATACATTTTTTCTTTTTTTTCTTTGTATTATCTTTTACCAGATCTAATGTGTTACGTTCTCCTATATTAATTTCACATTTCCACAAACTTAAAAGTGTTTCCTTTCAAATGGTATCAAGAATATGCATATCCTTGTTTCAGGTCCTGAGCTACAGGCAGTTCGATTTGGGAATGTCATTTTAGGCGAAAATTGAAAAAAGAGGATCAAACCCATTTCTCTCAACCAGCTTCATGAGGTGGTCACCTGGAATGCTTTTCAATTAACAGGTGTGCCTTGTTAAAAGTTAATTTGTGGAATTTATTTCCTTCTTAATGCGTTTGAGCCAATCAGTTGTTTTGTGACAAGGTAGGGGTGGTATACAGAAGATAGCCCTATTTGGTAAAAGACCAAGTCCATATTATGGCAATAACAGCTCAAATAAGCAAAGAGAAATGACAGTCAATCATTACTTTTAAGACATGAAGGTCAGTCAATCCAGAAAATGTCAAGAACTAGAGTTTCTTTAAGTGCAGTTGCAAAAACCATCAAGCACTATGATGAAACTGGCTCTCATGAGGAGCGCCACAGGAAAGGAAGACCCAGAGTGACTTCTGCTGCAGAGGATAAGTTTATTAGAGTTACCAGCCTCAGCAATTGCAGCCCAAATAAATGCTTCACAGAGTTCAAGTAACAGACACATCTCAACTGTTCAGAGGAGAATGCAGCAATCAGGCCTTCATGGTCTTATTGCTGAAACGAAACCACTACTAAAGGACACCAAAAAGAAGAAGAGACTTAGTTGAGCCAAGAAACATGAGCAATGGACATTAGCCCGGTGGAAATCTGTCCCTTGGACTGATGAGTCCAACTGTAAGATTTTTGGTAGCAACCGCTTAGTGGACTATCATTTGTTTTTCGACAGGACAATGACCCAACACACCTCCAGGCTGTGTAAGGGCTATTTGACCAAGAAGGAGTGTGATGGAGTGCTGCATCAGATGACCTGGCCTCCACAATCACCTGACCTCAACCCAATTGAGATGGTTTGGGAAAGCAGCCAACAAGTGCTCAGCATATGTGGGAACTCCTTCAAGACTGTTGGAAAAGCATTCCAGGTATAGCTGGTTGAGAGTGCAAAGCCATCCTCAAGGCAAAGGGTGGCTACTTTGAAGAATCTAAAATCTAAAATCTATTTTGTTATGCTTAAGACTTTTTTGGTCACTACATGATTCCATATATGTTATTTCATAGTTTTGATATCTTCAATATTATTCTACAATGTAGAAAATAGTAAATAAAGAAAAACCCTTGAACGAGTAGATATGTCCAAACTTTTGACTGGTTCTGTATGTAAATTTGATATTTCTGTATTTAATTTTCAATAAATTTGCTAAAATTTCTAAAAACATGTTGTCACTTTGTCCATATGGTGTATTGTGTGTAGATGCGTGAGCATTTTTTAAATCCGTTTTTAATTCAGACTATAACACAACAAAATGTGGAATAGGCCAAGGGGTATGAATACTTTCTGAAGGCACTGTAGATTCAGACATACTACATCAAGTTCTTTCAAGACGTAATAACGAATTCCCAGGATTGTGTTGAAGAAATCAGAGTTTGTTGGATTGAATATTACTGTATGTGTGTTTTTGTGAAATCAGGACAGCCTTGAAAATATGATAATGCATCTCGTTAGATTTTAACCTGTCAATAAAAATCTTCAAACACTGCTCTAAAGTCCTAATGTTTGTCATGTTTGTTATGAAGTAAATAACAACACATTGACTTATCCCATTCTGTTGCCTACCTTCAAACCACCAAAGTCCCCTTCTTGTGCTTAAAAATCCAAGCTCAGTTTAATGAGTTGTTTTTATATATATATATATATATATATATTAATCCTACAAATACATGATTCTCAGCACTTTGAAAAAAAATCACTTTCCTCAGCAAATCAAGAAAGCTAGAAAATATCCCTAAAATTAAACAAAACCGACTAGCTAAACATTTTTTCGAACATTGAAACAAACAGAGAAAAATTGAAACCCATCACAAAAATGATCACCCCCAAAAAATATATAATGAAATAATAAAAAAAATCTACATCCTGTACAAACACTATGGCCCAATAATTTAAGAAAATAGTGTCTCTAAATCGTTCATATTGCTTTGTACCTCCACTGTTGCCCGTGTGAGGGTGAAGTCCCACTGTCTAACACTGAGCATCCCAATAGTGGCCACAGGCAGGCGCTATCCAAAGTTATTGGTGCTGACTTCACTCCAGAGGTCATGGGGTCGACCTGCAGCCAATGGCGGCGTGCAGGTGTGGTAGAAGAGAAACAGTCATGTTTGTATTCTTGTTTCATCTCTGCTTATGCTGTGTTCTTTTCGCGTTCTTGTGGTTTTGGCAGTACAACAATACAAAGAAAAGGGATGGTCACACTACGACAGTACTGCACTGATCCTCAATAAAACCAAGGATGATTTGACCGTTTTGTTGTAGTTTTACCATAATTACTCTCTACGGTATTATTACTACGACTATCACCATCACGGATACACCAAGTGTATCGTGTGTTTGCATGTGTGTGTTTGTGTGCCTATGTGCTTAATGGTTCGTCTGTGTGTGTGTGTGTGTGTGTGTGTGTGTGTGTGTGTGTGTGTGTGTGTGTGTGTGTGTGTGTGTGTGTGTGTGTGTGTGTGTGTGTACATAAGTGTGTGTGAGAGTGTTCAGTGCTCAGAGCTTGTCTTCTCGAAGGAGAAGCTGGGCAGAGTCAACAGCTTGGGGTTGGGCCCCCCTCCCTCCTGGCCCAGCCCCTCCCCTGCCCCGAGGTCAAAGGAGTCCTTGGAGTCACTGGAGGGAGCCCGTCTCCTCAGACAGGAGGTATCCCGGCTGGGTAAGGGAGGGGGCATCCCTAGGCCCCCCAAACCTCCCAGGGTAGGGTGGAGGCCGGGCTGGGACTCCAGTCCATCAGGGGGGTCTACGGAGATACACGGGGGGCTCATTTTCTTCTTGCGTCGGGGAGAGGGCAGGGTCTTTGTTGTGGTCTGGGAATGGATCTGGAGGCTGTCTGCTCGGGAGACGAACCCCGAGGACGTGGACGTAGTGCTGCGCTGGGGGCTGGACTCTACAGACGAACACACCTCCACTGAGTGGCGCCGAGGATCGTCCAACCAGGACAGGGGGCGTGGCCGGGACGCTAGAATGCTCCGCCCCTGGGCGTCAGCGCTGTGGAACCTCTTCAGCTGCCTCAGGCACGGCCGGCTCCCCTCACCACGACCGACCTCATAACCTTGGTAACTGCCCTCGAGACCTCCAACCTCTGACCTCAGTCCGACACCGGTGACATCCTCACTCGACACCAGCCCCGCCCGGTTGATGAGCGACACTTCGTGGTCTGCCGAGGCCTCTTCCTGTCTCCAGGGGTGAGCGGAGGGGAGGGGAGGAGGGGGTGAGGAGAGGGAGGAGGGGGAGTTGGGTGAGGAGGAGAGGTGGTGCTGGTCGTGGTTTGAGAAGGGGTGTTGGGTGTGAACACTACTGGGGCGCGACCGTTGAGGGGATGCCCCTGGGGTGGCAGGGACCAGCCGGAGAGAAGGCTGCTGGTGAAGATGGGAGGATGAGGAAGAGGAGGAAAGGGGGAGGGCTAGGGAAGCTACATTTAGGACCCCCTCCTCACCTTCCACTCCGTCAGACCACAGAGCCTCCTGGGAATCATTAGATACTGCCACCTGGTGGAGGAAGGAGGGAGAGAGGGGGAGGAGGGAGGAGAGGGATTAGGAGGGATGATGCAGTGAGGCAGAGTTTGAAAGAAATGGAGAAAGGTGGAAGAGGAGCAGGAGAGAAGTACAGGGAGAGGGGTGAGGCAGGGAGGGAGAGAGAGATTGAGACACAGGGGTTGGGTGGTTAGGGGGACATGAGGGGGTGAGAGGTGGGAGAGTGGTTAGTGTGAGGTGACTGGGTGAGGATGACCAATAGGAGTGAAGGTCAGAGTTCACCATTAGACCAGCATGCTCCCAATACCATCTCTGCCTCATTGTGATACAGAGGAAATGTTGAAATTGCAATAGAGTGCAGTACAACTTGTAAGTCAACTAGTAAGTGTATTGCTGTATGTTTATTGCACAAGGGAACCATTCCAGGTTCAGATATGTGTCAAGAGTATCTGTTTCATGAAGAGATTCAGTGACAGCATGTGATTTACAGTAGCAGCAGTAGTAGGGCACAGTTTGTCTCAGCTAGGACACTGGGTACGACCATGGTTTCCCAAGTTCCAATTGAGTGCCCAATGTTTATTCCCAGTTTAACAGAAGGAGTATTGGGAGATATGCCTGGTCTGGTGCACTGCATTTTGAGCCTCTTCCAATGCCCAATATCCTCAATAGCCTCTGTCCTTGCAGCCCAGTCAGCTAACTCCCCAATGACTAAAAGTTATTGGAATTTTAGAGAGTGGTACTATAGGGCAGCCCTTCAGATTATTTTCCTCAGAGAGGTCAGAGGGCAAAGGGCAGAGGGTACTGGGTCTGTTTGTAGCTACAGGAGAGTAAAGGTTAGTAGAACACAATGACACACTACAAAAGTTACAAAAGTCTCATATAGCATCCTTTCCATATCTTATGCAATTTGAGATCACAGATCTGAAGTATCTTGTTGTTATGTGACAAAATATGGACAGAAAAGAAAAGGTAGCTATTTAAGAGTTTTGGGACAATTGGGACATGACTGTTCACAGAATATTCATGACTGGTAGATATGTGTGCCTTAACAAAAAGCATGGATGATGTGACAACAGTGACATCTAGCGGACTAAGATATTATAACCAAGCCAATACCACAGCTACAGTAGCACATCAATACCTATTTGTGATTGTAGAACAATTCCTGTCATACGGGGTAACATAAAAGAAATGTCATATTATAACTCCTTTTCAATAGTAACTATTTCATCAACATAATCATCTTCATACAATCACAATACTGCCCAAAAAGGACAACAAGTGCTCTAAAACAGTCATATAAATATGTGGCCAAATATTATGGACAAGACTGACAGTCCTGATTTAAACCCTGAGTTATAGCAGTGTAATATGTAGTTACAATAGTGTGATGTGTAGGACAAAGCCTACAATTAATAGACAAACTGACTGCATCTTAAACTAAAATACATTCCATCAATCAACAGATGTGTGATAAAGATATCAGTAGGTAGTTCACATGACCCTATAGGGGTTCATAAACAATATAGTCCCCTATTTCTATGAGAATTAACAGTCTAGCCATTCCAAAACGATGTTCAACGCTACCTACTGTACGACAGTGGGTCAAGTGAGATGCATTGTGGCAGATGGTCAGCAGAAGACAGACAAACAAGGGAGCAAGAAGGGGAGGAGGAGAGGTCAGGGAAAGAAATGTGTGCGTGCGCGCGCGTGTGTGTGTGTGTGTTGGAGGCGGGGTGGATAGGAAATAGGGACGCTCAGTTTTTCTGAAATGTGTGGTAGCGGGTCAGGAGTTGTTATTTAACTGTTTCAGAAACAAGAGTATCTGTGTTTGATCAGTAGCTCTGGGTCTGGTGGTTGCTGAACTAGACTCTGTTAGTAACAGACACAGGAAAGGGAGGCAAGCAGATGGACAGAGAGATGGACAGGAGATGGAGAGCGTTGTGAGGGCGGCGGGAGGAGGGATGGAGAAGTTAGAAACATAAAACAGACAGGAAGAAGGGAGGCAGGAGGGAGGAGAGAAGACAGCATTAAGAGCAGAACTGAGAGGAAGGAAAGTTTAGGAAAAACATCATATCATAGCAGAAACATGAGGAGAAAAACACAATGATGAACAGTCATTTCTGATAGAAAACATTTGTTACCTCCGGTGTGTGTGTGTGTGTGTGTGTGTGTGTGTGTGTGTGTGTGTGTGTGTGTGTGTGTGTGTGTGTGTGTGTGTGTGTGTGTGTGTGTGTGTGAATGCCTGCATGTCTGTGTCTCACCTGTCTGCGGAGCGTGCGGCTGAGTGTGTGTGTGTGCCGTGGCGGGGGTAGTCGGGGTATATTCTCTGAGTCTGAGAGGCTGTGAGGACTGATGGGTCTGAAGAAGTCTGTAGGAACAGCCAACTGCTGGGAGCTCTCCTCTGGTTGGGACCGCACCGAGGCACTGGAGCCTGTGGTAACACACACAACACAAATATAACCTGTTTCTCTCACACAAAAACAACAAGGGATTATCAAAACAGTAGGTGTGGGTAAGGTTGGTTCATGGTCCTACTGTTCTAGAAATGTATTGGTTTTCCTGACAGCATTCACTTTGATCAAGGGGAAAGGTTACTATGTGTGTGTGTGTGTTTCTGTGTGTGTGTTTGTTTTTGTGTGTCTGTGTGTGTGTGTGTGTGTGTGTGTGTGTGTGTGTGTGTGTGTGTGTGTGTGTGTGTGTGTGTGTGTGTGTGTGTGTGTGTGTGTGTGTGTGTGTGTGTGTGTGTGTGTGTGTAAACAATGTCGGTGTGTAGAGGGAGTTTCTGTACTGTACCTGACAGGGCCCTGTTAAGTGCCTCTATGTGCTGTGGCCCTGTAGCTTGTGTCAGTACTGGAGCTAAACCAGGAGCCAGGCTGGCTCCTGGGGGTCCGAAGGGCTCCAGAGGCAGGAACATGTAGCTGTCGTTGGGTAGGGAGTGGGTGCGGCCCACCGCTGACTTCCGTACACTCAACAGGTTGTCCTCCAACGGCTCCTCAGGATCAAGTAACTCCACCTGGGGGACAGAGAAACAGTCAGCCTCTTTCTGGACCTACTTGGAGGTCTGACCACGGGTCTTTTGCAGAGACTTCACACACTCACACACACTCCACACACTCCACACATACACACATGAAGGAAGTAATTGTTGGCACACTGAGCGACAGACCAGACAGACGGCATCATTGCACTAGTGGCAGAGAGGAGACTGGCACAGACCTGGCTCTGGGCTCAGAGTTACTGAAACTAACTGAAACCACATTGTCTGTGTCTTTATTGTAGCAAGACAAATGAATGGAGCATTTGTATGCTTGAGCTTTTTGCTGTAATCGCTTATCATTTAGGCCACAGCTTTAGAGCAGGTAGTTTATTCTACCCCTGGGTTCTGAGAGCCAGAAAATGCAAGCTAGGCCAGTGCCCTGCTATGTCCTTGGCTAGCAGACAACATATCTAACCCACAGCTACTAACTACAGAGATCGGAGTGGCACTACATTCACTTGTCACATTGTTTATAACACAGAGGACAGCACAAAAGAGAGAGCGAAAGAGCGAGAGCGAGAGAGAGAGAGAGAGAGAGAGGACACATAAAGCAAACAGGGAAAAAAGAGAGACGACAGAGACAAAAGACAGAAATAGAGGAAGACAGAGAAAGATAATAGAGAGAGAGAGACAAAAAGAGAGAAAACACAAGAGAAAAAGAGGTACGGGCAGGCGAGCAGGCGCACTAGTCTACTGGACTGGACTGGAACGGACAGACACCAGGCTAGAAAGGTGGAATGAAAAAGAGAGAGAAAGAGAGAGAGCGAGGGAGAAGAGCGGATGGTTAAAAAAATCTCCAGGGTCTTCCAAACTCATGTGTGTGTCCTGCTCACATCTCTCTGTGTTTTACCTCCAGATCTATGATTCATTTGAAATCATTAATGTCTCTGTGTGATGCATGTACTGGGTTTGGAAAATCGCCGACACAGCTATTACATTCATCACACGCTACGATACAACCTGATTGATTAGTTCAACGCCCTTGTGATGAGTGGCAAGGTTGTACGTCGCCACCGCTCTGTGTCTGACATGCAATGGAGAGAGAACGACTCTCAAGCTAACGAGGGTAAATTGGTCGTAAATTATCCCAGATTGTTTCCCGACAACTCTCAATTAGCTACGGTGCGTGGGGGAAACTCAGAGAGCTGAGAGCAGAGATGTCCTCTCTGAGCCACCGTAAAGGACATTGTGAGGAGACTAATTAGAACTGAAGTAGTGTAGAGGGAGTAGCTTCACCTCGTGTCCCTCTCTACCCTATCTCTGCCACTCAATTAGTGTTCAAGTTGCTTGATTACCAAATTACAATAGTGTCATTACATGCAAAATTCATTGGTTTCTTTAGACATCTCTATATAGTGTTTATATAGTGTTGCCTAACTGACATCCAGAAGGTAACCTCCAACCTATAGCCAGTACCCCAGAGAGAGTGAGACTGGAGGAGCCAGCTGAGTTCGGAAGCTCCCTTGGGAAAGGCTAAGCTACAAGAGACAGCAGAGGAAGAGGAGGCGATGGGATTAAGAGAGAGAGAGGAACTGTCAGTACGTTGGACTCCAGACTGGTTAGTAAGAGAGGGTTAATATCATCAGGGGTGGAGTCGTCGGTGAGAGCTAGGGACCAGGATTTGTCGGAGGTCAGAGAGAGAGCTTCCATCTCCGCTAGAGGGATCTAGATAGAGAACAAACAAGGCCCGGTGAGCAGAGAAGACACACACGCACACACACACACACACACACACAATCCGACTAATCACACAAACAGACAGTGGCATGACACACATCCCACAATCTGATGACATGCATAGCACAGACGTGACAAGACATCAGACAGCATGTGTTGTAACAACACACAATTACATACTGTAGATATAGCAAACAACCCTACACAACACCTAACACCTAAGATTGAATCATCAACAGACATATCAACAGATACATGGATAAATCACACACAAACCAACACACACACAGATATATAAACCTAATTTCAGACAAACAGATATGACAAACAACAGTTCAAGTAAATATACTGGCCAACAGTTAATTAAACAACATTCATCCATATAGATGACAAATACACAGCAATATAACATCACACAGACAAACCACAAAATGGTCTATTATATATGATATTGAAAGGTTCAACTTTTTATGAAGAGTAATTGACACAGGATGAGCTGGGAACATAAACAGACTTCATGTAATGCAACCTTAGTATAGCTAGCATAGTTTCACAACACTGAGCACCATCTTGGAAGGGGTCAAACTCTCAGAGCTTGCTCTGCTAAACGCTTACTGTTTCTGACTTCCCTCCCTCACTCACCCCTAACCGGGAGAATGAATTGAGGAAATGCTTTTTGACAGGCAAAAGACTGGGCCAGCCGTGCAGACAGGGGCAGGGGTCCTAACTGGCAGAGACTGAGTGGGCGCCTGGAAGAGATTTCTGCTAACTTTTCAGAATCAGACAGAGAGGGAGAGGCAGTGAGGCTATTACTGCTGCGGCATTACGTTAGCCTCATCCTTTTTAAAAGCTTTAGCAGACACTGTTTAGCAATGCTAATGTGATTGGCTGAATCGTTTTTTCCTGAATGGGGAAAAGGAGACATTCAGATGCATAATTCAACAGTGATACATCGCTCAATGTTCGGGAAATTATCACGTACGGTGTGTGTGTGTGTGTCCAGCCAGCTTGGCAGCGGAGTCAAATTATTATCATTAGTTGGTGCTCAATCCAATGGGTGGTTCGTTTTCAAAGCTCAAAGCCAAGTGTGTGTGTGTGTGTGTGTGTGTGTGTGTGTGTGTGTGTGTGTGTGTGGGTAGGTATACTACCATATCATTACCCTATAGCTATACCTGAGAGAGGGATATTGGAGGGTGACCACATTTCTAATAATATTATTGGCCAAGGAACACACAGGGAATTAGAGAGAAATGGGAACACACAGTAAGAGGTGAGAGAGTTGAGTGTAGTAAGAGAAACAGGAGGGGGAAAGGGTTGAGTTAGAGTTAAGAGGAGGGTGTGTGCCATAGATTGAGGCAGAGAGAAGACTTCAGCATGGGTGTGTGGGTGAGTGATCGGCTGAGGCGGAAGAATGACAGGGTTGCGCAGGCGAGTTCATTGACCTTCTTGTCACTGCAGTGCTTGCTGGGTAGTGGGGGCAGGGCGTAGTAGTGACATATTGACCCTGACAGGTTGTCCATCAGACTCAACTCTCCCTCCATCGAACCCTGGATCACCGAGGAGACCGAGTCAAACATCGCTCTTCGCTACAGATGGACATAGAGAGACAGAGACCGAGAGAGAGACCGACCGACAGACAGACAGACAGACCGACCGACAGACAGACAGACAGACAGACGGACAGACAGACGGACAGACGGACGAGGGGACAGAAAAGACAGAAACGTAGACAGAAATAGAGAGGAGACACACAGAAAGAAAGACGGACAGGGAAAAAGGGAGCAGAAGGAGGAAGGAAGTGAGCGAAGACAACAAGGTCAGGTGTGGTAGAACACATACAGAGAATAAAACGCAGGTGGTGTTTGCACATGCTTCAGGACATGCATCAGGTTGTTAACCTACGTCTGGTCTACACAGAACCAATACTCGCGATCGTCGTCATGTTCCTAAATACTGAAAGTTCCTTCACCAAACCAGAAGGGGGCAGTAAAACACTACTAAAACTCCACTCTCAACCCAAGAGGGAGAGGAAACAGATTGGAGTTTAACCACACATGTTTCTGCCAGCGAGGGATGACAGAGAGGAGAGAGAGATAACATCAGAAGAATGATACAGCCCAACCTCTAGTCACTATAAAAAGGCCTGTTGGCTGGAAATAGCAGTCTAGTAAACAACATACGGCTGTGTCCTGTCTTTCCCATGGCATTACAGTGACCTACGGCTGGCACTAGTCTACTGGGACTGATACACATACGCAACTTTATTACGGGAAAAAGGTTCAGTACACATCATTGCATTTTGTATCCGAAAGTAAGCTGGTCCTCTTCGAAGTCACGTAGATCGATGCAATGCACTCTTTTTGTCTATAAAGCCCTGTTGCATAAACTTCCGTCATACCTATCTCATTGTTGTGTGTATGTACTGACATGTATGTGTAACTGATAGGTGCACACACACACTACATGTTAATATTTTTAAATGTATGCAAATTATAAAGTATTTTGTCTGTAATGTCTTTTCCATGTGTCGGACCCCAGTAACACTAGCTGTCGCCATTGGCGTCAGCTAACGGGGTTCATAACAAATCAAAAAGCTAACAATTGTTACCCTGTTTTATTTAACTCAGCAAGTCAGTTAAGAACAACTTCTTATTTTCAATGACAGCCTAGGAACAGTGGGTTGTTCAGGGGCAGAACAACAGATTTGTACCTCGGGGATTCGAACTTGCAACCTTTCGGTTACTAGCCCAACGCCCTAACCACTAGGGTACCCTGCCGCCCTGAGCTACATAAGTTACCAGACCTGGACTCAAGGGATGTCTAACCCTGGAAATCCCTTCAATCTCCACTCAGTCAGGTAAATCTGCTTTTAGTTATTTTGCAGCTCATGTGGAATGATTTCCAAAAGTCCTTAAAGTTGGTGTAGTTGGTACCTCTAGTGGAGCGATCATCAAATAGATTCAGCCGTGGGCTGCTTTTTTCTTGAGCGGATGGTCAGGGAACCGGAACATAATTAAAGATAGTTTGTAGACCGCAAATTGGCTGCAAGAAGCCCAAACAGATATAATCATTTCAAACCTTGCTTACATTTGTTTATGATCGCATGTCTCTTTCTATCATGCATGGTAATAGTTGGGAACAGACTTCCAAAATTAAAATCACTTGGAGCAGATTCCCTGGTGTTTTTACAGTCTTTTATGTCCATATAAAAATGTAAAATAAAATATATACAGTACCAGTCAAAAGTTTGGACACATCTATCATTCAAGGGTTTTTCTTAATTGTTTTACTATTTTCCACATTGGAGAATAATAGTGAAGACATCAAAACTATTAAATAACACATGGAATCATGTAGTAACCAAAAAAGTTAATTTGAGATTCTTCAAAGTAGCCAACCTTTGCCTTGATGACAGCTTTGCACACTCTTGGCATTCTCTCAACCAGCTTCATGAGGTAGTCACCTGGAATGAATTTCAATTAACATGTGTGCCTTGTTAAATGTGAATTTGTGGAATCTCTTTCATTCTTAATGCGTTTGAGCCAATCAGTTGTGTTGTGACAAGGTAGGGGTGGTGTACAGAAGATAGCCCTATTTGGTAAGAGAACAAGTCCATATTATGGCAAGAACAGCTCATCAAATAAGCAAAGAGAAATGACAGTCCATCATTACTTTAAGACATGAAGGTCAGTCAATCTGGAAAATGTCAAGAACATTGAAAGTTTCTTCATGTGCAGTCACAAAAACCATCAAGCACTATGATGAAATTGGCTCTCATGAGAACCGCCACAGGAAAGGAAGACCCAGAGTTACCTCTGCTGCAGAGGATAAGTTCATTAGAGTTACCAGCCTCAGATTGTAGCCCAAATAAATGCTTCACAGAGTTCAAGTAACAGACACATCCCAACATCAACTGTTCAGAGGAGACTACATGAATCAGGCCATCATGGTGGATTTGCTGCAAAGAAACCATTACCAATAAGAAGAGGAGACTTGTTCGGGCCAAGAAACACAAGCAATGGTCATTAGACGGTGGAAATCTGTCCTTTGGTCTGATGAGTCCAAATTTGAGATTTTTGATTCCAACCGCCGTGTCTTTGTGAGACGCAGAGTAGGTGAACGGATTATCTCTGCATGTGTGGTTCCCACCGTAAAGCATGGAGGAGGAGGTGTGATGGTGTGGGGGTGCTTTGATGGTGACACTGTCAGTGATTTATTTAGAATTCAAGGCTCACTTAACCAGCATGGCTACCACAGCATTCTGCAGCGATAGGCATCCCATTTAGTTTGCGTTTAGTGGGAATATCATTTGTTTTTCAACAGGACAATGACCCAAAACACACACTCCAGTCTGTGTCAGGGTTATTTGACCAAGAAGGAGAGTGATGGAGTGCTGCATCAGATGACCTGGCCTCCACAATCACCCGACCTCAACCCAACTGAGATGGTTTGGGATGAGTTGGACCGCAGAGTGAGGGAAAAGCAGCCAACAATTGCTCAGCATATCCTTGAATGAGTCGGTGTGTCCAAACTTTTGACTGGTACTGTATATATAAATAACATTTACATTTTTTTCTCTGAAAACTGGGGGGGGGGGGGGCTGCTCTAGGGCAATTCAGGCAGATGTGAGAGTCTTTTTTCTGAAGAATGTGTTTGTTTCATATTATTGATTGTGTTTTGCGTTTCGTGTTTTGTGTTTGCTTTTCATGTATTGTGTAATCGATGTGTATATAGATATGTATAGCACAATTGTTGTTGTTTATTGATGTGTTCACGCAGGGCCAATCTGCGAAAGAGACTGTGGTCTCAGCATGACTCCCTGTTTAAATAAAGGTTAATATACAAGCAGACAAACACACATATACAAGAGAGGGAATCTCATTCAGGAGTTCTACAGTTATGGACAAAAGCATCTGTCTGCAGATTCTACTGTAGCTCCTCAATGGTAATTCCTGTTTCCCCCTGAACCAGGGAAAGGAAGAATTCCAACCCCCCCCCCCATTACACACACACACACACACACACACCCAGGTGTCAGTCAACCACACTCACCTCTAGTGGTGGCTCCAGGCTTAGCGGAGGATCAGTGCTGATGTGTATGGAGTCTCTTCTAGTGATATCTGCTGGGGGAGAATCCATCACATTTCCCCTCCTCTGGATCTCCCTCTCTGGAGACCTCCAGGGGGAGCCCCCAGATCCCTCCTCCATGCCCAGGGCCAGAGGGCTTAGCTGGGGTGATCTACCACTGCCTCCCCCTCCCCTTCCTCCATGCTGGAGCTCCAGCTCTAGTTCAGCCTCCAGCTCTGCCTCCTCCTTGGCCTCTTTGTTGCTCTCCTCCAGGTGCTTCATGAGGACGGCTATGACCACGTTGACCAGGACAAACTGGGCAGTCAGCACAAAGGAGACAAAGTAGATAGGAGAGACCACCGTGTTGTAACAGGTGCCTGCATTCTCCTGTTGACAGTCTCGCAGGGTGTCCTGGAGGGGACATACATATGTGGATGAACACATGAAGAAAGAGACACAACACAGACACTGCATACAAAATGGTGGCCCAGTCTCACCTTCATAATGCCGTTCCAGTTGTCTCCTGTGGAAACTCTGAACAGCAGCAGGAAGGCCATGCCAAAGTTCTTAAACGTAGCGTAGCGTCCCAAGCCCTCACACGGGTGCAGCTCATCACAAACTGATAGAGACAGAGAGAGGGAGAGGGAAAACGAGAGAGCTTAGGGTGTGTGTGTTCCGACGTAACAGAGCTTTCCAATTAAATCATAATCACGGTGAAATAATTATATTTATCTGGAAGCTAAAAGCCACAATTAGTGAAATCAATAAATTATTTCAAGAAAGGAATCAAAAGAAAGCAATTAAGACCTAATGTGAATTAAACGCCAGCAGAGAACATTTTATACCCAGAGCAGCTGTGTGTGTGTGTGTGTGTGTGTGTGTGGTGTGTGTGTGTGTGTGTGTGTGTGTGTGTGTGTGGTGTCCTTACTGAGATCACCAAACAGTTCCACTCCCAGTGCTGCGAAGATAAAGAAGAGCAGCATGAAGAGAAGACCCAGATTCCCCACCTGCAGAAAGACGAGAGAGGGATGAGACAGAGGAGAGGAGAGAGTAGGACCAGCTCACCTGCTTTAACACAACTAAAGTTATAGTTTCAATATTTTACAACAAGAGTTCAGTTCACGTTACAGGGTTGACCTTAAAATGAGGTGAGAGACAAATAAATCACTAGTAAATAATAATCTTCAGAAATGGCTTTGTCAAAGCAACAAGATAACTAGGGCTTTGCATTGATGGTGAAAACGTGGAGACATTTTGGGGTCAAGTGGGTTAAAATCATCCTAGAAGTCACAGAGGGGGCACGGATTTCAGATTGACTGAATTAACCATGTGGTCGACATTAAAGGGCACTTTATTGAATAGAACAGGCCTTTACAATTCATTAACGGTGCACAATTTCTTCTTAAAATGTCAAAGGGATCCAAAATACACTCATTTCGTGGAACGACCCCAGAGTGAATTGAGATAAGGCAATAGAGAGGTAGAGGGTTTATGCCCAGGTCGGGTACAGTAAGCCTACAGCTTTAGAATGTACTCCAAAGCTAATCTCAGCTGACCCAAAAAATGTGTAAGTTATTATCATTATTAATTATGTAGATATGACAAGCTCTGAAGGATTTAACACTGTAGCCTGCAGCTCAACATGTACCCTCACTCTGCTCTATCTCTCATCACTTTATCTTCATCCTCTCTCTCCCTCCCTCCCTCCCTCCCTCCCTCCCTCCCTCCCTCCCTCCAATCTGAGTTTTAGAGAGAATTGGCAGCGACAGCATCTTGCAGCCTTTCCTCACATCCTCTCTCTTCCTTTCTATTTCGCTGTTTCTTATCTATCTCCCTCCTCTTTCAAAACTTTTTCCCCCCTTCTACCTATTCTTGGGAGTAGTTCTTCCCTTTCTCCCTCTCTATCGCTGCATCAGAAACACCCAGCTAATTGGTGCAGCTGTAGCTCCATAGGAGTACCCTGGAAGAAACATGGAAAGAGATCCTTATTATAGTAGAAGGTGAGAAAGATTAGTAATGGGCGTAAGTAAAATGGCTGATGCAACCATAAACCCAATGGAAAGGCTAAATGTGATAAGGCTAAATGTCTTAGACCGGAAGAACATGCATAGTGATCTGGTGGTAGTACCTCTACTGTACTTTACCTGAGGCAGAGCCTGCATGACAGTGTCCAGCAACGCTCTCATCCCCACTGCCATCTTCAGTAGCTTCAGCACTGAGGACACACACACACACAGCGAGAGAGAAAATAATGAAATTTGGGAATAACTGTGGGTAAAACATATTCCGTGAGATACTAACCGAGGTTGCACTCTGTGATGATGTCTGGGGTCGCAGTCTGATGATGTCACTGACAGGGCAGTGACGGATGAGGCAGGGTTAATTGCCGTTGGTAACAGTGGAGGACGGCTACAACTTTAATTAAACACACACGCACACCCTTAGGGTCCTGTGTGATAATAATCTATGACGACTCCCACCGCTAGCTCTTTCATTACACACACAGTCATCAGACTGAAGAGATGAGCACCTCTACCTCCCTCATCCCTATCTCATCATTCACTCCTTTCTTCTACCTCTCCTCATCCTCTACCTCTTCCTGTCATCCTCCTCTCTTTCACAAGTTGCCCTCTTCTTTCTTTAAACAGTAATCAGCCCAAAGGAGATGAGCGGCCATGCTTTCCTTCTGCCTCTCGAAATACATTCTCTTTACCCTTCTAACTCTGTCTCTTCCCTCCATTCTCTCTAATCTTGCCCTCCTGTCTTTACAAAGACAGTAATCAGCTTACCCTCTCTGCTATCTTTCCTCTCCTGCTCTATTGAGCAGTAATCCGAGAGAAGCAGATGAGCAGTGCTGCCTCTTACTGCTTCTATGTTCCTCTGCTCTTCCTCTTTTCTTTCCATACACTTCTCTTTCCTCTATTCTTCCTCTCTCCAGTCTGTCTCCCAGTCTGCCTCCTGGAGCCCCTCTCTCCCTCTCTCTCCCCATCTCTGTCCTGTTTTTGTGAGATGACTTTGTTTCCGAGTGCCATCTGGTCTCATTGCAGCTCACCAGGGAAACTCTACGACCCACCACACAAAAATGACAAAGAGGGGAGTCCCTGGGATACCTACCGCTGCTTTACAACCCATATTAAAACAGCAGGACAGTACAGGAGGCACATTTAGTTTGTTTGTGTGTGTGTGTGTGTGTGTGTGTGTGTGTGTGTGTGTGTGTGTGTGTGTGTGTGTGTGTGTGTGTGTGTGTGTGTGTGTGTGTGTGTGGAGAAAGAGAGAGATAAAAAATAAAGAGAGAAGAAGAGATAGAAAGAATGTATGTATGTTTATCACAGGAGGTTGGTGGCACCTTAATTGGGGAGGATGGGCTGTGGTAATGGCTGGAGCAGAATAAGTGGAATGATATCAAGTACATCAAACAGATGGTTTCCATGTGTTTGGTACCATTCCATTAGCTTCATTCCAGACATTATTATGAACCATCCTCCCCTCAGCAGCCTCCTGTGAGTGTGTGTGTGTGTGTGTGTGTGTGTGTGTGTGTGTGTGTGTGTGTGTGTGTGTGTGTGTGTGTGTGTGTGTGTGTGTGTGTGTGTACCTCGTGCTATCCTTAGCACTCTCATGATTCTGATGATAGTAGGGTTGATGGGCAGGGATGCATTGACCTCAATCTCCTCCAGAGTGATGCCCATGATGGACAACAACACTATGGCCAGGTCCAGCTGGTTCCACCTACACACACACATAAAGGGCATGTTATACACGCACCAATGACATGTGTGCATACTATGGGTCACTTTACCCAAAGGTGAGCCCACAAGATGAGGATGGAAAATTGGAGAAAACCTCCAGCCTTAGGAGGTCTTAAGTTTGTGTGTTAGTGTGTGAGACAATCCAAGGATCTGTCAGAGGCCCTGGGCCATCTTAGGTGTTTAATTAGAGCAAAGTTCTACAGTAACATGGTGAGAGAAATCACCGATACACTTTCCCACCGTGATTATTGTAGATATAACAAACCCCATGTCACGACTTCCGCCCAAGTCGGTTCCTCTCCTTGTTCGGGCAGCGTTCGGCGGTCGACGTCACCGGTCTTCTAGCCATCGCCGATCCACCTTAAATTTTCCATTCGTTTTGTCTTGTTTTCCCACACACCTGGTTTACATTTCCCTCATTACTTGTCGTGTATTTAACCCTCTGTTCCCCCCATGTTTGTGTGTGAAATTGTTTATTGTCAGGTGGGCACGTTTCCGGCTAGTTTGCGCCGGGTTTTGTTTTACACCCGTGCTTTGTGGCAGCTGGTACTTTGTACTTTGTTATTTTTGTGCTTTGTGCTGCCTCTCCTGTTCTTTGGGCATTCGTTTTGTGATGCGGTTGCGTTCTGTTATTATGATTGCCTCAGAAAAGTGCTTTGTTCACTCATCTCTGCTCTCCTGCGCCTGACTCCCATGCACCAGCTACACTCACCCCCTGACATAATTTCAAACCCACAATATGGAGTCAGCAGGAGCAGGTGCCCCTGGTATAGGGGTCGAGGAGCGCATCCAAGAGCACGCGGCGATGCTCCACCATCTCGGCGCCGCCATGGACCGCGTGGTCCAAACCATGGACCGCTGGGAGAGACAGGGAGTTCCCCCAGCGCCTCCACCAGCACAACCAGGGTCTCCACTACTCGCCCCCCCTTCACCCGGTCCCAGTGGGATTCGTCTCGCCCTTCCCCGGGAGTACGATGGGACAGCTGCAGGCTGCCAGGGTTTCCTGTTGCAGCTAGATCTCTACCTGGCAACCATCCACCCGGCTCCTTCAGGCCGTGAGAAGGTGTCCGCCCTCGTCTCGTGCCTCTCGGGGAAAGCCCTGGAGTGGGCCAACGCCGTGTGGGGAGAAGGAGATGCGGCGTTGGACCATTTCGAGGATTTCATCCGCTGCTTCCGGTCAGTCTTCGACCACCCGCCCGAGGGTAGAGCGGCGGGTGAACGCCTCTTCCATCTGAGGCAGGGGACGAAGAGCGCCCAGGAGTTCGCGATGAACTTTCGGACCCTGGCCGCCGGCGCAGGATGGAACGACAAGGCCCTGATCGACCACTATCGCTGCTACATCTGTCGAGAGTTGGCCTGCAGGGACACCACCCTCACCTTCGACCAGCTGGGGGACCTGTCCATTCGGCTGGATAACCTGCAGGCTATCCGCGGACGTCCAGAGCGGGGTCTGTCGGTTCCATCCCCCAGCACCACCGCTCCGATGACCATGGAGCTGGGCGGTGCTGCGCTCAGGGAGACCGGAGGAGGTTCTGTCTCATGCACCATCTGTGGCCGCAGAGGTCACACTGCCGGTCGGTGCCGGATTGGTCCCTCTGGGAGTTGAGGCAGCAGGCAGGGCACTCTGGTGTCACCCCCGGTGAGAAGGCACCATTCTCACCCAGAGCCCTCTGTTGCACACATGTTTTTGTTTGTTACTTTTCCTGAGTTTTCCCCACATTCCCAGCATACGGCGCTCGTCGATTCAGGCGCGGCTGGGAATTTTATAGACAGATCATTCACCCATAGTTTAGGGATCCCCATCGTTCCAGTGGCTATGCCCTTCCCAGTTCACGCCTTAGACAGTCGAACATTAGGGTCAGGGTTGATTAGGGAGGCCACCGCTCTTCTGGGCATGGTGACGCATTGTGGTCACACTAAGAGAATCAGTCTCTTCCTCAATGACCCTGGTTAGCTTGTCATGACCCCACTGTTTCATGGCAACAGAGGGCTCTCCCGGGGTGGTCGCAAGAGTGCTCGGGGAGGTGTTTAGGGGTTTCCGTTGGTGCTACTATGGTGGAAAGTCCAGACCAGGTGTCCACCGTGCGCATTCCCCCCGAATATGCCGATTTGGCTCTCGCCTTCTCCAAAAAGAAGGCGACTCAATTACCACCCCATCGACGGGGGGATTGTGCGATAAATCTCCTGGTAGACGCTGCACTTCCCAGGAGTCACGTGTATCCCCTGTCACAAGCGAAGACGAGGGCTATGGAAACAAATGTCTCTGAATCCCTGCGTCAGGGGTACATTCGGTCCTCCACTTCACCCGGCTCCTCGAGTTTCTTTTTTGTGAAGAAGAAGGAGGGAGGTCGGCACCCGTGTATTGACTATCGAGGCCTTAATCAGATCATGGTGAGGTACAGTTACCCGCTACCTCTTTTCGCCACTGCGATTGAGTCAATGCACGGGGCACGCTTCTTCACCAAACTAGATCTCAGGAGCGCTTACAACCTGGTGCGTATCCAGGAGGGAGACGAGTGGAAGACGGCGTTCAGTACGACCTCAGGGCATTATGAGTACCTCATCATGCCGTACGGGTTGATGAATGCTCCATCAGTCTTACAAGCCTTTGTAGACAAGATTTTCAGGGATCTGCACGGGCAGGGTGTAGTGGTGTATATTGATGACATTCTGATATACTCCGCTACACTTGCCGAGCATGTGTCCCTGGTGTGCAGGGTGCTTGGTCGTCTGTTGGAGCATGACCTGTACGTCAAGGCTGAGAAATGCCTGTTCTTCCAACAGTCCATCTCCTTCCTAGGGTACCGCATTTCCACCTCAGGGGTGGAGATGGAGAGTGACCGCATTTCAGCCGTGCGTAATTGGCCAACTCCCGCCACAGTAAAGGAGGTGCAGCGGTTTCTATGGTTTGCCAATTACCACCGGCGGTTTATCCAGGGTTTTGGTCAGGTAGCAGCTCCCATTACCTCACTGCTGAAGGGGGGACCAGTACTTTTGCAGTGGTTGGCTGAGGCGGACAGGGCTTTTGGTCACCTGAGGGCTCTGTTTACCTTGGCTCTCCTGCTGGCCCATCCGGATCCCTCTTTGGCGTTCATAGTGGAAGTGGACGCGTCCGAGGCTGGGATAGGAGCCGTGCTCTCTCAGCACTCGGGTATGCCACCGAAGCTCCGCGCCTGTCCCTTCTTCTCGAGGAAGCTCAGCCCTGCAGAGCGAAACTATGACGTGGGGGACCGGAAGCTGTTGGCTGTTGTCAAGGCTTTGAAGGTGTGGAGACATTGGCTTGAGGGGGCTAAACACCCTTATCTCATCTGGACTGACCACCGCAATCTGGAGTACATCCGGGCAGCGAGGAGACTGAACCCTCGCCAGGCAAGGTGGGCCATGTTTTTCACCCGTTTTGTTTTCACCCTTTCTTACAGACCAGGTTCCCAGAACGTGAAGGCAGACGCCCTGTCCCAGCTGTATGACACAGAGGAGCGGCCCATGGATCCCACCCCCATACTCCTGGCCTCCTGCCTGGTGGTGCCGGTAGTGTGGGAGCTGGACGCGGACACTGAGCAGGCGCTACGTGCCGAGCCCACTTCCCTCCAGTGTCCCGCTGGGCGTCTGTATGTTCTGTCTGCGGTCCGTGACCGGCTGACCTATTGGGCCCACACGTCACCCTCCTCTGGTCATCCAGGCATCGGTTGGACGGTGCGCTGTCTGACTGGGAAAAACTGGTGGCCCACTTTGGCTAAGGACGTGAGGGTTTATGTTTCCTCCTGCTCGGTGTGTGCCCAGTGTAAGGCTGCTAGGCACCTGCCCAGAGGTAAGCTACACTCGTTACCCGTTCCACAACGGCCTTGGTCCCTCACAGGGTAACACCATGATCCTGGTCGTTGTGGACCGTTGTTCTAAGTCCTGCCGTCTCCTCTTCTGCCCAGTCTCCCTAAGCCCTACAGACTGCGGAGGCCTTGTTTACACACGTCTTCCTGCACTATGGGGTGCCTGAGGACATAGTGTTTGATCGGGGTCCACAGTTCACTTCGAGGGTCTGGAGGGCGTTCATGGAACGTCTGGGGGTCTCGGTCAGCCTTACCTCTGGTTTTCACCCTGAGAGTAACGGGCAGGTGGAAAGACGCCGCCCATGTTCACCTTCAGTCCGCTGTGCTTTGCCAGAAAGCCAGCGCAGACCATCACCGCAGTGAGGCCCCGGACCGGGTCTGGCTCTCGACCCAAAACCTGCCCCTCCGCCTGCCCTGCCGGAAGCTGGGTCCGTGGTTTGTGGGGCCATTTAAAGTCCTGAGGAGACTGAACGAGGTGAGTTACAGGTTACAGCTTCCTCCCGATTACCGTATTAACCCCTCGTTCCATGTGTCTCTCCTCAGGCCGGTGGTGGCTGGCCCACTCCAGGAGTCTGAGGTGCGGGAGGTTCCTCCGGCCCCTCTGGACATCGAGGGGGCCCCGGCGTACTCCGTTCGCTCCATACTGGATTCGAGGCGTCGGGCGAGGGGCCTTCAGTACCTCGTGGACTGGGAGGAGTACGGTCCGGAGGAGAGATGCTGGGTTCTGGTGGAGGACCTGTTGGACCCTTCAATGCTGCGGGAGTTCCACCGTCTCCGTCCGGATCGCCCTGCACCTCGCCCTCCGGGTCGTCCCCGAGGCTGGTGTCGGCGCGCTGCTGGAGCCGCGCTTCAAGGGGGGGTACTGTCACGACTTCCGCCGAAGTCGGTTCCTCTCTTTGTTCGGGCGATGTTCGGTGGTCGACGTCACCGGTCTTCTAGCCATCGCCAATCCACTTTTCATTTTCCATTTGTTTTGTCTTGTTTTCCCACACATCTGGTTTACATTTCCCTCATTACTTGTTGTGTATTTAATCCTCTGTTCCCCCCATGTCTGTGTGTAAAATTGTTTATTGTCAGGTGGGCACGTTTCCGGCTGGTTTGCGCCGGGTTTTGTTTTACACCCATGTTTTGTGGAAGCCGGTACTTTGTACTTTGTTATTTTTGTGCTTTGTGCTGCCTCTCCTGTTCTTTGGGCATTCATTTTGTGACGCGGTTGCGTTCTGTTATTATGATTGCCTCAGTAAAGTGCTTTGTTCACTCATCTCTGCTCTCCTGCGCCTGACTCCCATGCACCAGCTACACTCACCCCGACACCCCATAAGATCACTAATAACTTGCTGTTCCAAGTTGAGCAGAACTGTTCTGTCTTGGAAAGAGGGTGATGAGAACACAATGTGTGTAAGCAGAATAAATGTATTTTTTCCACTTCTGCTCCATCAGAAATGTGTGTGCGTGGGTGTGTTTGTGTGTCGTGGTCTAACTCCTAAGCCCCCTGCCATCGTTGAGCGTGTCTGCCAATTCATCATACATTTCTTAATCTGCCAGGGTCCAGTGTGTGTGTATGTGTGTTCTCTGAGGGCAGGGTCCGACGCCACTCGATAGTTTCTTCGTCACGTCAGTGTCTAACTACTCAGATCACTTTAAACACAATGACATTTTCAATTGGACCCCTGGGGGACCTAGTTGCCTCTCTCTGTGTGTGTGTGTGTGTGTGTGTGTGTGTGTGTGTGTGTGTGTGTGTGTGTGTGTGTGTGTGTGTGTGTGTGTGTGTGTGTGTGTGTGTGATGTGACACTCTGGATCTCAGCCGGGGGATAATGGTCTAATCTGGCAAAGACAGAGGATATCATAGGCCTCTCGGTTACAAGGTCCACTGCAAACTCACACTGTCGGCACTGAGTGTACAGTGACTGTGTGTGTGTACGTAGTCCTGTGTGTGTTTGCGTGCGTGTACACGGCCGCACGTTTGTGTGTGCATCTCTGTGTGTGTGCATGTGTGTGTACATGCTCTTGTGTGTGGTTGGGTGTGTGTGTTTGTCTTTGTGCTGTTCAGTTGGAAGCCAAGGATTTTAAAGCTATGATATAATCTGAGGCAGTGTGTTTAACGAGGCAGTTTGTATTCATAAAGGCCTAACTGAGAGAGAGTAATCCACCACTGCACCTTTCCACAGCACACTAACTCACACACACCATCTCTGCTTCACCTGAACATAGCTGGGCCCATATTCACAAAGCATCTCCCATGTCCAAATACGAGGCAGTTTTGCTCTAAAAAGCTAAATTGATCCTAGATTAGCACTCCTACTCTGAGGCAAAGTGTGACCTCTGACCTGTCCTTGAAGAAACGTCGGAAGCCAAAGGCCACCAGCTTGAAGACAGACTCCAGGACGAAGACGATGGTGAAGATGTAGTTACAGATCTTCAGCGCCTCGTCCAACTCCTGGAGGGAGGGAGGCATGGTTAGTAGTACAGAATTCCACAGGTTATAGCTACTGTATATATGGTCTCTCTCTGACGTCTTACTCTCCCAAAGTAAACATTTTCCCAGAGTCGGGCATTTTCAACACCCTACCATCTCCCTCTCTCTCCCTTCTCTCCCTCTCTCTGCTTCTTTTTGAAAAGACTGTCGGTATAAAAGTGTCTTGTAGCCTGGGGGAATTCACGATACCCATCTCAATGTAAAAAGTGACCTTTTCCAAGTAGGCATGTTGTGAGAAGATCAGACAAGTAACTCTATAGGGATTTACTGACTCTGCTCTGCTCTCCTCTGGCCACCCTTACCACATCTCTCTCTCTCTCGCTCTCTCTCTCTCTCTACCACCCTCATCTCTCTCTATTACTGTCTCTCCTTTTCTCTATTTCTCTGTTCTCTATATCTATATCTCATGCATAACCTTTCCGGACACATGGTAATTTCATCGGAAAACTCAAGCTGTTTTCATCACGAATCACCTTTCGGCTGATAATAAACAATGACAATTCATTGAGACATAATTTACGTGGGAGTTTAGTTCATGAATTGTTTGTATTACTTTATGTAATGTGGAGAAAATCCCCTGAAGAATTGAAATAACTTTTCTCAAATCTGTTTGTGCAGGCAAACAAACTACAAATCCCAGAGTAATGATGTTGGACTATGTGGAATGAATACAAACTAGGCTGTCATGGGAATCTTTGTCAGTGCTTTCTGAGGGACCATGGTGATAACTAACAGACTTCAAATCTCTACCTTAAAACTACAAACCCCATCATTGCTCAAGTCCTACCTTCGGCTGCTGGTAGTGTTCCATCGCCATGGTGATGACATTGAGTGCGATGACAATGGTAATGAAGAGGTCCAGATACTGGGAGGTGCACATCTTGTGGATGAGGAGACGAGTGGGGGAGTAATCCGAGTAGTAAGGCTTACTCTGAGCTTCTGTTGGAAGGGGGGAGTAAGAGAGGGGAGGACAGGGAGGTAGGCGGGGTGGGGGGGTCATAGAGTGAGATAGGGAGTAGTGTACTGGACATTGTGGGTGAAAGGTTTCGAGAGGTGGATGCCAGCCCGCAGGTCTCAAGAGATATAATAGTGTTAGTTAAAGAAAAACATACACACCCATACTGACATATATATATCACATAATTACAGAAGATAGAGACACAAATGAAAAACAGATGGAGTGAGAGAGAGTAGCAAAGGTACATGGAAAGAGAGGTATACAAGGAGAGGAAAGGAGAGGAAAGAGGTACAGGAAGACACAGAGATCTTGGAAAGAGAGAATGAGTGAAAACGAGGGAGAGAAAGCGAGAGAAGCACAGTGTTCCTGGGCCCAGGTCCCCTGTGGCTGCCAGTCATGACTAATCAAATCAGAGATGCTCTCCTCTGATCAACAATTATTCAAATGTAGTCTCCTCTGAGAGAGCATGAACGGAAATAAACAGCATCGCCAACGCCCAAAGTGGTGTGTGTGTGTGTGTGTGTGTGTGTGTGTGTGTGTGTGTGTGTGTGTGTGTGTGTGTGTGTAGAAGAGACTGTGGCTGTGGAGGAGTGAGGTTATTTTGGTGCATTGTGAGGCTGTAGGGAGCAGGTAGTGAATGGTTAATTTATGCTGTCTTTTTCAATGCAACTTTTTCTCGCTTTTTCACTCTTGCTGTATCTTTTCTCTACCTCTTTCTCTTCCTTTCCTTCTCTCTCATAAAGACCCTACTAGGCACAGATGTCAATTCAACGTCTATTCCACATTGGTTCAATGTAATTTCATTGAAATGGCATGAAAACAAATTAGAGCCGGGACGATACCAGTATTGCAATACTTTTTCCATGGCAAAAATTATTTGAAAAACATCTGTATGTAAAATAGTGTGCGCTATAGATTGGAAAATAAATAAATGTGACTGGTTGTCAAGATAACAATGTTTTTTCCATCATTAAGGCTGTTTACCTAAAGAAGTTAAATCTGCTTTGGGTTTTGTTTCCATGCCAAGACGCTAACAAGTATCGCGATACTGGTATCGTCCCGGCCCTAGAAACAACATTGATTCAACCAGTGTGTGCCCAGTGGGACATACTGTACACAACAAAAAGGACAGTTGATTTTACAGTTCAGTATATCATTTACAGTTTCACACCTGTTTCTCTCATCTGTCCTCCCTTTATCCATCCATCCATAAAGGACAGAGGAAAGAGGAGTAAGGGGGAGGAGAGTCTCTCTATCACTCTCTGTCCATCAGTGAAAGAGAGAGAGAGGACATATGAAGTAGAGGAGGAGTCAGCGACAGGCCATAATGGAAACACACACACACACACACACAGCGTGATTCCCCCAGGTGCTGTTCAACTCTCCCTCATGCCAATTAGCCCAGGTGGCTGCTGCAGCAGCTGTCTAAAACTCCTGACGGGGTACGTGTGTGTGTGTTTGTGTGTGTGTGTGTTTTCGTGTATTCACTGTATTGTCCATTGTCACCTCTTCTCCTCTGTCCTCTTCATCATAAATCTACTTGAGTGTGAGGCTCTCTCTCGTTCGGTGTCTACCTGGGCTATTGTTTTATCGTACATTTACTGTACAAAATGCAGACCCATTATACGTTATAGCAGTGCATGTATTATAGGCAGTAAACCCAATGGCGCAAATGTTGTGGCAGTGAAACTTCCTGGGAAAATGCTTAGCTTCTGCAGTTTTGCTGCAGGGCCTAACACTTTATTTTAATGGCCTCACTAGAAGCTCGATAAATGTAACTGTTAGTATAGTGTATTGAGCATCCATTGCTGTATCTTGAGAGGACTGTCCAAATAATGTATTAGACATTTCAATGGCTGACTGTGTTTTTTTAAAGCAATCTAAAGCAGTTTTGTAAGTGCAAAACTCTCATAGGTTTAAAACGCTGCATCAAGAGAGGGAGAAGGAGAGAGAGAATGAGAGAGACGGACCTTTCCCTGTGTAAGTACTGCACTGAGAAAGGGAGAGAGAGGGAAAACAAGAGAGTAGAACCTTTTCCCCAATGGCTCAGGCCCAGCTCTCGCTCGGGGAGGTAGGAGAGGTGAGAGTAGAGAGGAAGAGGAAGAGGAAGAAAGAGCTGAGCAGCACTCAGAGAATGGATCTGACTTTAGATTCACTGGAACAGACTGACACTGTGATATCATGCCAAACCAATGAGTCAACCTAACGTCCATATTAGCTTTTGCCAAATCAGCTTTAAAGACTTTCAAAAGTGTGTGAGTGTATGTTTGTATGTGCACAGTGTGCCTGTGTGTGTTTGTGTGCTCTGTGGGGATGTGAGGGCATATTCAGGTCTACTCTTCTGGGAAAAAGAGAACATTGACAAGATGATAGTGAAGAACAGTCAGCACAGTCATCTTTCTCTGTCTCTTTTTCTCCTCTCTCTCTCTCTCTCTCGCTCACACAAATAGAAACATTACATTCACAAACATAACATAAACATCAACCAGACCCACATCCCATCAATCAACCTAAGGGTCTTAGACCTATGTAGTCCACTAATTGGGATAAGAGGATCTGCTGAATGACTAGCACGCAGCATGTTCAACAGGATGTCCATGTTGGTGCCCCGTGTGAGTATTATTGAGTAACCTACATGTTGGTGCCCTGTGTGAGAATTATTGAGTACCCTACATGTTGGTGCCCCGTGTGAGGATTATTGAGTACCCTACATGTTGGTGCTCCATGTGAGGATTATTGAGAACCCTACCTGTTGGTGCCCCATTTGAGGATAATTGAGTACCCCACATGTTGGTGCCTCGCATGAAGATTATTGAGTACCCAACATGTTGGTGCCCCGTGTGAGGATTATTGAGTACCCTACATGTTGATGCCCCGTTTGAGGATAATTGAGTACCTAACATGTTGGTGCCTCGTGTGAAGATTATTCAGTACCCTACATGTTGGTGCCCCGTGTGAGGATAATTGAGTACCCAACATGTTGGTGCCTTGTGTGAAGATTATTGAGTACCCTACATGTTGGTGCCCCGTGTGAGTATTTAGCCAAAAGGTAGTTATACTTTAACCCTTCAAGAGGGAATGATGTGGTTCAGGTAACATATCATACATATGACACATGATGATATGTTACTCTTGGAGATCTAAGACCCCTTTGGCTGAAAGCACTGGTGAAGCATCAAAGATCATCTGACTGAAAAAGAAAGGATCAGTTAGTTAGCAAAGAACACCAAAGCAATACTAAAACCTGGTCCAAAAACAACCTCTTAACCCCTTGCCCCACATTACCTATACCCACCTGATTCTTTGAAGTCTACAAAGTGAGGGTATAAAGGTTAGGGTGAGGAACTAGGAGTTATTTTTGGACTGAGCCACACTCAGTAACTTCAGGAAGACGAGGCTCGGGTTGGGAAATACAGACACACTGAAGTCCCTGGTCATGTTGCGAGGGAGTGTATACACCACAGCACAGCACAATGGGTTCACTGTCACAGTGTGAGTGGGCTTTGATTGGATTGGAGTGAATGTATGTATAGTGTATGGGTTTGAAAGGTCTGGTTGGATTGGATGTGTGTGTATGGGTTTGAAGTAGCTTTGGTCAGGTTGGGTTGGATGTACAGTGTATGGCTTTGAAGAAGCTTTGGTTGGGTTGAATATGTGTGTATGGGTTTGAACTTGAAGGAGCTTTGGTTGGGTTGAATGTGTGTGTATGGATTTGAACTTGAAGGAGCTTTGGTTGGGTTGAATGTGTGTGTATGGGTTTGAACATGAAGTAGCTTTGGTTGAGTTGGTTTGCACATGCAGTGTATAGAGGTTTGGATTGATTGGATGTGTGTGTGTGTGGGTTCACAGTGGAGCGATGTGATGGATACCGTGAAAGGACCTATAGGGTGCTATGTTGATTTTCAACCAAGCTGTAGATGGTACCATATCATGGATTGTTGTAGAGTAACCTTGGTACTATTGGGATGTGAAAGTTGTTTAAATGTGGTTTAAATCTCTACGATGCACAAGTGATGCTTTTGATGATTGGTCAGGTGAAACTGGGGCTTGTGGTAGAAAGATGATTGAAGGGGGGCTTGAGAAAAGGAGGATAGTCTTTGAGCTTTGGATGGTAAAACAATGTCTGTGAAAGGAAGAACAGGCCAGAGGCAGTAAGATCAGTCACAATGTTACGGCCAGGATAATCTCCTGTTTCAGGTCAAAGGTCAAGATGATGTGGTGGTAAAGCAGTTTAAAAAAATCCCAGTACCAATATCATTATTAAGGTTATACCTTGGTAGGTGTTGTGACTGATTTTACACGCCTGCCCTTTATGGTCAATGGATTGGTTCATATTAAGAGTCAGTGTGTGCTGGGTCAACAGGTAGTGCTGGTTGATTACAGCACAAGCTCATATCATGGGGAAGGGGTTAACGTCAAGTGAAACTACATTGAATTCAATGATGTATTAATGATTTAGATTTTAGAGCCAGCAAACATTGAGTCATAAGGTTAGATACAAAATAAACAAGTAAATCAGAAAAGATTCGGCTGGATTTCCCAAAATGCACTGCTCCCCTATTCAGCACCAATGACAAAAAGAAGAAACAAAAACGGAACTGAAAAGAGAAGTTGAGGATTGTGAGAAAAGAGGAGCAACAGAGCAGTTTGAGGAGCCCAGAAGAAAGAGAAATGGTAACATGACATCATTCACAATGACAGGGCATGGTAATTCATACACGCACACAAACACGCAAAAATGCACAAATACAAACACACACTCACTCACACACATACAAAGACACACAAAGACACACACGAGTTGTGCTGGTACACATGGTAGACTGACACACACTTCTTTCTGAGTCTGACTTGAGCAGGATGGACCAATTGGAATGGAGACTGGAATGGCGAAGGTAGGCGATTGGACAGCAGTGAGTGGAAGGCGGGGTTAACAGGGCGAGAGAGTGATGATGGGCAAATGAGAATATAAGCATATAAGAAACAGACCAATGAGATTTCAGCGTTTCAGCAATACAGTAGACAGCACATTTCCCCCCTTCTACCCTCTATGGGAAAGTCCAAGTCTAATTCAAACACAACTATTACCCCTGTATCATAGTCTGGTAAAGTCGAGGCTAAATCCTTTAAAGGGGCAATCTGCAGTGGCTACATCCATTTTTGGACTTAAAAATGAACAATATGTACCCATTGATTTTTGAATGAAATAACTTATAAATGCTTCATGAGCTTAGTTCCACTTTTGTACCCCATCAGAATCCAAAATATACACTTGTTTTACTCCAATGTTTGTAAACAAAGAAATTAGAACTATAATTTTGATATCATAGATGGTCAGTCCTCGCATCCATAGCTCTGTATATACATTTGAGAGTGGTTACATTTTTCCGGCCCCATCCCTCAGCTTTTTACCGAAATAGGGGTGGAGAGAAGGCTTTGTTTCAACTGCTGATTGCCGCTTTAAGAACCTTGTAGCATTAAATATGGTGTTCAGCTAAGTGGCAGTTACGTTTGCCAAGACCCAGGAATCAGCAAATGAGGAGTGCTGTTTTAAAGGACCACCACATCACCTCTTTCTTCCTACCCGACACTAATCATGTAATATTCTACCACTGGCACATGCATGTCTTTGACTGTCCAATAATCCCCAGTTTTCTGATTGGCTTGATCTACCACCTGGGTAGCAGTACATCTGTCCGACTGCTGGTACACCACATGTTAACCAGCCTCCTTCACTGTT